>NC_142508.1:53574117-53884852 GCF_057876585.1 Rhinolophus sinicus
ATGCAAGATCTATCTATATTTCTATATACACAGATATATGTATATATGTAGACATACATATATACTCATATGTATATAGAGATTCTATCTGTCTATCCATGTATCTAATATGTATCTATCTATGCATTCATCTCTATACACACACACACAAATGTTAACCATGGATAGCTCCATATAATGGAATTACAAATAAATGTTCTTCTTTTCTCCCTATTTTGGGTTATCTATGTTTATTATTATTTTTTACTACTAGAGAAATGTATGGTTTTGGTAACAAGGCACTACCTTACATTTTAAAAGGCACAGTGGAACGTTTTAAAAAGGAAAGAACAACAACAACAACAAAAAACAAACACAAAAACCTCTTCAAAGTGATGCGTATGGCATTAAATCTAATACTTTTAAAACTTTTTAAGTTCCTCCTAAATTGTATTATGGGCCTAATGTATTAAGTCAAGAGGTGAATTTTTTTCCCCATGGAAAACATTTGCATAAAGCAAAAAAGATATTAGCTGAGCCCTGGAGGCAGCCTGACCACCCCACTATGCTGGCAGTGGTCCCCACAGAACCCAGCATCCTGGGACTCTGCTGCTTTTCTTTCACTCATATCTGAGCAAGGCCCCTGCCAACCCCTGGACTTCAGGTGAGGAACCTGAGGCTCAGAGAGGGTTCATTCATTCAACCATTTAGCTGGTAGGAACAGAGCCATAGACAAAAGTCACAAAGAGTTTACATTTTAGATGATGAGACAGATTGTAAACAAGATCGAGAGGGGTAAATGTTACGGGGAAAAAATTAAATAAGAAGGGGGCTGGAGTGTTCTGGGTTGAGGGAAGAGGCTCAGTTTTAAAAAAGGTGGCCTGAGAGGGTCACATCTGATTGAAGCCATGAAGGGACTAAGGAGGAGCTGCAAGGATATCCTGGGGCAGAGCAATCCAGGCAGATGAACGAGCACGTGCAAAGGTCCTGAGGCAGGGACACACGGGATGGGTATTTTTTTCTGAAATATTTAAAAAACACTGAAAGTAATTCTTGAGGACTGATTCCTGACATTCCCCCCCGCCCCCCTCTGCTCTCTTGATATTCAAGGCAGTGAGTTCCTGTTTAAAATAGGAGCAAATACTGAGGGTGTACTTTAGAACAGAGGACTCAACGGTAAGTTTTACCAGGGGAGAGGCCACAGTCCCCTTCCAAATGTCCCATAGTCATTTTTGGGATGAATGAATAAGTGTAGCTGTGATTTTTGTAAGACAGAGAAAAATATTTGCATCATTTCAAAGAAAAGAAAAAGCATGCTTCTTTCAATGCCAGCTGAAATACAGTCTGTCTAAATTTCATTATAGATATAAAATCAAAGGCGCAGATTTTAACAACATAAAAGTATTTTTTAAATAAACAGAATAAATGACACCATCTAAGGGGAATGTGCTTTTCTTTCTTTTATAAATATTGACTCCCACAAACAGAGATCTGTGATACCACAGGCATGCTAAGTGCTGACATCCGGTGCAGCCACCAACGCAAGCACGTGCCAGTTCTCTAACTTCTTATTTCAGGCAACCCTGGCATCAAAGAACTTTTCATAAGGACAGCATAAAAAAATGGTAAAGTAATTAAATGGGAAGGAATGAAAATTGGGTTGTGCATTGATCTTAGATTTAGGACCTTCCTGGATCCAATATAATCAATTATTAAGTTATCATTTTTACTTTCTTAAATTGTTCATCTCTATTCTCTTCTTTCCATTCTCAGCACTTCTCCTTTAGTTCAGGGCACAAAAAATAGCATCAATCGTTTCCCTGAGTCCCATCTCACCAACTCAAGGGCATTTTCATTACAATTATCTTTCTAATGCTCGACTCTGACCACTCAGCTACTCTGCCCTAAATCCTTCTGTGGCTCCCTATTGGTGCCAGGATGCGACCTAAACTCTGTGGGGTGGAACCAAAGGCCCTGAGAAGTTTGTTCCTCTTTGCTTGCATTTCCTACCACACTTTCCTTCATTGTCTACCAGGAATACTTAATCACTGGCCATGGTTTCGCAAACATGCCAGGTCCTCCCCACCTCTATGCCTTTGCAAACACTGTTCCCTTTGCCTGGAACAGCCTCCATCCACACGTCCCCAGGCAAGCCCCGCTCATTGCTTAAGGCTCAGCTCCCACGTTCGTTCTCCATGAAGCCTGTCCCGATTCTGCCATGTATCGGGAGTCCACTTTTCTACACTCACACTGTGCCTCATTTGTGCTGCTGTTTAATGCAATATCCACCTTATCACGACGGCATGTTTGGCTCCCGGTTAGCTCGTGAGCTTCTCAAGGGCTGTCTCTCCATCAATAGAGTTCCCAGACAGCATCGGTGCCTACTAAATACTTAGGATTGGAATGAATGACTGAGTATGAAATCAGCCTCAGGAGGACTCTCCCTAGGTGATTCACAGTTCCCTGGATCAGTCAGGATCCCATCTCCTGCTGAGGTCATAATGATGTGGCCTAACGGAGACGGAGTGAACTTTAGAACCAGACAGCGTGCGATGCAGCCCTCTTCCACCCCTGGCTACCTGTGTGGACCTGGACAAATCACTTATCTTTCTCTGTGCTTCTGGTACCACCAGTGAAAATGGGAATATCATCACTGACCCTGAAAGGTTGCCATGAGGATTAAATAAGAGAATACCCGCCAAATGCATAGCGCAGCAGGAAATGAACACCATCAACTAGCTGCATATGTGGACTGTGGACAAGTTAACCCCACCCAGCCTCAGTGTTGTCATTTGTAAAATAGGGAGAATGACAGTAGCTTCCTCACAGCGTTGTTGGGAGGACTAAATGAAATAATACACACGTAACATCCAATGGCGAACGTTTATTGAGCACTTAATATTACTGTGTTCAATCCTCTCTGGTACTTTACCACTTATCACTCTGAATTGTGCCATATGTTTATGAGTCTGTAAGCTGTTAGAATCACCTATATCTTTTCTCTGTCAGATCCCTGACACCTAGCGTATTGTTGAGTGTGTAGCAGATGTTCATTAAACATTAGCAGAGCCAACAACGCCTGAGAATGTCTACTGCCCTTTCTATTTCTCCAAACCGGACCCATCCTTGAGGGTTCAGCCCAAGCCTCCCCTCTTGTCTGGAAAGTCTTTGCTCTTTCCTGCTGGAGGACATCTGCTTTAGAAAACCTACAACATTTGTGTGTCTTTCACATCTGTCCATTTCCCTGTAACATGTTTCAGCCTGGAACCTTCGATGGTTATTTAAATTCCAACCAGCCTAAAAGATGTGGTATGCCTGTGTAACCATGTTCCCTCCATCAAACTCTCAACCAGCCAGACATTCACTGCTGGGTTTGTATCCTGGAACCCTACGCCCAGCACATTTTAACATCCAGGAAATTGCCCTGTGGCTGAGAAAGGGGTAATGTTACAGAATCTGAGCAAATCCAGAAAGGTTGCACATTCTTCCCCCACCAGGAATGGCCGGCCAGCAATTTCTCACAGATGTATCACCTAAACAGCCTCACAATACTCTGAGAAACAAAAGCAAAAACTACGCAAATCCACCAAGCACAGTTCTTTGCAGCATTGAGGAGCGCTGCTCTGTAAGCCAGAGGCATCCACATTAAAAATAAATGCTTAGTTGGAGAATATTTAATGACATGGAAAATGTTTCTATTACATTGTTAGGAGGAGAAGGCAGGTTACAAAATTGTATGAGCACCGAGATTCCATTTGTGTAAAAAATGTATTTATAGATACACAATTTTAAATAGAGTAGGAGAATTATATACAGCAAGATATTAACAACAATTATCTCTGAATGATGTGGTTATGCAATTTTTATTTTCTTCTTTGCACCCTTTTCTAATTTTCTATTTTTTTAGTCAACATATTGTTTAGTGGTGAGAAAAATAATACGTTTTACAAGCAGAACTAAAATGGAAGGGTTAAGGTGTTTTGGACGTGTCTCCATGACCTCGGTGGGGATGCTTCACAAGGTATGTGGTTTTGGATGTGGTCCCTTACTGTTCTCTCCTCTACCTCCTCCTGGGCGCCAGTGCAAACCTGTGCAAACCAGTGACTCAGGCTGGCTTGCAAGCAGACAATAATTTCCTTGAAGCAAGATGTGACGGCCATTAGTATTTCCAATAGGGGCATCCGTGAGGACCTCGTATTACAATAGAAAGAGCGTACTAAAGAAAGAACACATGACTCTCGCTGGCTTTCTAAATGTCAGTGTGCAGACCTGCACATTTCTATCTTAGCCTACACACACATTTCTCCAGAGAGCCAGCCCAACAGCTGGTTGGGGTACGAACCAGGAATTCCACTAAATGTTAATTGGCACCGAGGCATGACATGGGGTCTCTTAAAAGGCTGTGCTGGGAAACTCTGTCTTTTCATTTTTCCTTCCTTGCTTCCTTTAATGTGGTCATCCATAAACCATCAGGAGGATCGGGTCAGTGAGCACAGTAGGACAGGGGCTGCTTAACTCTTTCCTCACTAAGACGTCCATTATCTGCGTGATATTCGGTGCCTGTAACTGCACCGTGATGCCTAATGTTTGGATGGAAATGAGAACCTGAAGCCAGTCAGCGGGCTGATTCTAAATACTCAGGTATACAGAGAAATAGAAATTGGTGTTCCAATATAGGAGCACTGAATTGTATCTTCCCACAAATGCCATGTCCGTAAATGTCTGCCCCGGGGCTTATTAGTTATTTTGTCATTTAAAATACAATGAAGTGGACTTTATCAAGAAGGTGAAAAGACAACCTACAGACTGGGAGAAGATACCTGTAAATCATGTATCTGGTAAGAGTTTACTATCGAGAATATATAAAGAACACTTGCAACTCAACAAACAACAAAAGACACAAAACCCAATTAAAATAAAGGCAAAGGACCTGAATACATATTTCTGCAAAGAAGGTGTACAAATGGCAAGTGAGCACAGGAAAAGATGCTCAACATCAATAGTCATTAGAGAAACGCAAATCAAAGCCACCACTACTTCACACTCACTAGGATGGCCTTAATTTCAAAAAAAGAGAAAATAACTGTTGGTGAGAATATGGAGAAATTAGAATCCTCATACATTACGGGTGGGAATGTAAAATGGTTCAGCGACTGTGGAAATATTTGACAGTGCCTTAAAAAATTAAGCATGGAATTTCCGTATGACTCAGCAATTCCACTCCTAGGTATATACTCAAAAGTATAAAAAACAGGTTCTCAAATAAATACGTGTACACAAATGTTCATAGCAGCATTATTCACAGTAGCCAAAAGGTAAAAGCAACCCAAATGCCTCCCAGTGAAAGAATGGATAAATAAAATGTGGTGTGCTCAGACAATGGAATGTTATTCAGCCATAAAAAGAATGAAACACTGACACATGCTGTCACATGCATGAACCTCAAAAACCTTATGCTAAGTGAAAGAAGCTAGACACAAAATAACACATATTGTATGGTTCTATTTATATGAAATATCCAGAATAGATAAATCCACAGAGACAGAATAAAGATTGGCAGTTGCCAGGAGTTAGGGGGAGTGGAGAATGGGGAGAGATTACTTAATGGGTCTGGGATTTCCTTTGGGGTGATGAAAGTATTTTGGGACTAAGCAGTTGTATTGGTTGTACGTCACTGTGAGTGTATTAAGCGCTACTGAACGGTTCAGTTGAAAATGGTTCATTTTATAGTATGTGGATGTCATCTCAATAAAAACATACCACAAAGTGCCTACTACGTGCTGGATGCTGGGGCTACAAACATGAGTAAAACAGTCATGACCCCTGCTCTTATGGAGAATGTAGTCCAGTGTTGGGGGACAGATATTAATCACACACAATTCTGTTAAGTTGTAACTGAAATGAGAGACAAAGGTGAGGGTTGGGGTGCTTTGAATGTGCCCATAAGTAGGACTTGAACTTCTCTCAGGGGCCAACGAGGTTTCTGAAGGAATTGATGGTTGAGCTGCAATCTGAAGGAAGGTTGGGAAATAATTAGGATAATAGGATGGCGTGGGAGGGAAGGATGTTCAAGGTCGTGAAGAGCACGTGAGAGGCTCTGTGATGTGAGTGGGTGAGGAACAGAAATACCCACAGAGCTGGGGGGTAGGGAGGGAGCGACACTGGGTGTGAGGAGAGGCTGGACAGAAGTACGCCAGACATGCCGACCTGGCACACCCATGGATGGATGGGGTTGGTCTCCTAGGAGAAACAGGACTCCCACGGGATATTTTAAGTGGAAGGCTGACATGGTAAGATCATTCTGGCTGTGGTGTGGAATGTTTGTCTTTTTTTTTTTCGGTAGCAGTTTTATTGAGATATAATTTACATACCACACAACTCACTCATTTAAAGTGTACAGTTCAATGGTTTTTAATATACTTCTAGAGTTGGGCAACCATCACCACAATCGAGTTTAGGACATTCTCATCACTTAGAAGAGAAATCCCATACCCACTAGCGGTCACCCCTGTATTTGTTTCCTGTGGCTTCCATGACACAGTACCACAGACTGGATGGCTTAAAGCAACAGACGGTTATTGTCTCACAGTACTTCATCCCTTTTTATGGCCAAATAATATTCCATTGTGCAGATATACCCAGTGTTGCCTATCCACTCATCCATAGATGGACATTTGGGTGGCTTCTGCTTTTTGGCTGTTATGCAAAATGCCTCTGTGAGCATTCCCACACACAGTTTTGCATGGACCTATGTTTTTCCATTTATCTTGTGTACATACTTAGCAGAATTTCCAGGTCACATTGGCTTTTTTGAAATGTAGGTATACTAATTAATCCTTTTCAAAATTACTCTTCATGGGTTGCAGTTTTAAAACTGGAGTCCATGGCAAACTCAGAGATGAAATGGGGGTATCTGTGAACCCCAGAAGTTGTATGTGAAATTATGGGTCCTTGTACATTGGTTCCTGGGGAGATGTCACATGAGATTCTTAACAGGATCTGGCACAACTGGCTCCTGATTTGGGAGGCTACCACTGAGGTAGGAAGGGAAGAGGGGGAATCTGTATGTCAAGACTCACTATGAGTCACAGGAACTTCACACAATGTCCAACATGCAGACAAGGATGCTGAGACTGCAAGAGCTGCAGGAACTCAGTTCCATGGTGGGCAAGTGGTGAGGTCAAGACCGGAGCCTAGGTCTGACCTCAGAGCAGCCATAAACACTCAGCCTTATTGAGATTTGGGATTTGCTGCTTGGCCTGGGTCCCAGCTTCTATGTATCACCAAGGTTCTGAGGCCCAGGCTCCCAAAGAATGATGCCAAGTAATCAGGCCAAATGTGAGGATTTAGACTTTGGATGCAAGCTCAAGTGCATCTTCTATGCTAAGAGAGCTGGGTGCTCATGGCTCACTCATGGAGTGTACGTACCAAGAGGAAAGATGACAACAATAGCAACGTCGCCATTGTGACAATATGTTGCCATTTTCAGAACACCTTCATGAGTCAGGCACTTATACCCTTCCTCTGAATCTTCATGGCAACACTGCAGGGTCTGCGTAGTAGTGTTCCTGTTTCACAACTGGGAAATCAAGGGACATGGGGTTCAAGGGAGAAGCTTGGAGGTACTCTTGTACCCTGAGACTGGGTGGGCGATGTCTGGATATCTGTCTCTTACCTAGACTCAGGGGATCCAATTCACTCAAATCTGGGACAGATGGTCCAGGCCTCCCTGTCCCTAGACTGAGCCTTGGGAACTGCCCAGACAAGTGGGCAGCTACCCAATGAGAGTGTATGTGCCTGGCATGTAGTAAGTCCTCAATAAATGTTTACCAAATAAAAGAGTGAGCTGAACTGACAAAGGACACAGTAATTAAATAAACCCGGTCTTTTGCCTTTCAAGAATCTACTGTGGCAATAAGAAGAGTTATCCACATTTGAAAAAAAATGTGGCCTCATTTACAAACCTTGGAATTCCTTCTGCCTTTGTTTATTTTATTGTTTTATAGTTTTAAGAATGTTAGGTTGGTTCTTATTTATATTGCAAATCAGAATTATGACAACGGGGCAGTAGGACCTGTGTGGAGCAGGATCCTGAGGTCGCATCTAGACTCGAAGGGCAAGATGGCCAAGATTGATTAGTAATGTCTACCATGGGCAGGAAGGGGCAGCAAGAGTGTGAGTGTCACAATTGCCAGACTCCTTCCCCTGATCATTCCTTTACTTTCTACCAGATCAATGGTCATCTCCATCCTGATAGATGGTTGGCCTGGTACTTTTGCTGAACTAGTGCAAGTCCCCGCCCGCTAAATTCTGACAGGGCTGAATTGAGCCACACCCACTGGTACTAAATTCAAGGGTATAAAACATTTAAGAAATAGGCTCCGGTTCATTTGATGGGAGCCATGCAATCAGCTCCTAGACATACTTAAACCTTCTCTATTACCTCTCCAAATGCAGTGATTCAAAGTTCTTTAGGGTCTGAATCTTTTTTTATTCCTTAAATTTCTCAGCAGCTCAGTGTCTCTGCATTGTGCAATCATAAAAATAATATTAATGTTATGTGGTGCGAGGCAATGCTCATACTACGTTCTGTGGATGAAAAATATTGAGTGCGTCAACATGTTCAAGGCCTAAAAAGAGAGCTTCATCACTCAGCCCATAGTCTCTGTAAATACTGTATACATTGCAATTCTTTATGTGTGAAACTTAATGAGTTTGGATTCCTTGCCTCATTGGTCATAGTGCTAGGAAATAAAACAAGGGGAAAAGGCATAACTTTCCCACATTTAAACTTTAAATGCATCAAATGCTTAAAACAAACCAAACAGAAATGATGGGTGAATTTTATAGGAGAAGTGATGTATGATTTGAATTTCCAAAGTGTATTTTGGGTCTGTTCAAAATTCCTCCAAATGAGAAATGTCATGTTTGGCTATTACATGTGTTCAATAGATTTTCCTCTGCTCATGTCCTGGAAGAGCCCAGGAATAACACACATTATCTGGTGATCTAAGGCTATGGTATTCAATCTGATGCAACAGAGATTTACTGAAGTCCTCTGAGGTGCCAGGCCCCATGCTTGGCACTGGAGACTTAAGAGATGAATCCGACACTGATACTCTATCTACCCAGGTGAGACGAGATGGTAAGGAGGGAGAGTAGGAGAAGGAAAGAAAATTTTAGAGAATGGAATCAGAACACCTGCTTATTGACTACATGGTTACAATACTCGTCATGGTAATTACTTCATAAAGTATATAGATGTCAAATAATAATGCCGTACCCCTGAAATAAATGTAATAGTGTACGTCAACTCTATTTTAATAAAAAATACCTAGTTATCCATCAGAGTAATGATGATATGAAAATAGAGAACATTTATTGATTACATGAGGTTTTGTGAATCGCGGGGATGTTATTCTATTTGACTCTCACTGTATCCTATGTCATGGATATCACCACCACATGCACCCATTTTACAGATGAGAAAACCGAGACTCAGAAATGTTACATGACTTCTCCAAGTTATTTCAGAAGGCACTAAGAGAGCCAGGGTCTGCAGCCAGTGTGTGTATTCTATGCGATGCGTGAGGGGATCAAGGTGTCACGTGTTGTGGGCACTTTCTGACTTGGGTACCTCGGTAGATGGGATCAGGGCAAAAAGAAAAAGCAGGTTTGGAGGACAAGAGAAGAGTGAATTGAAGGATGACTTAAAACTAAGAAGAAACAAGAAGGAAAAGTAAACTTGATCCTTATTCCTCTTCTGTAGCAAATTGCCTGTGCTCGATTCTCATAGCAGATGCCAGCCTCATGTGAGGGAGAGTCAGACCCCATATTTCTTGATTCACTGGTAGAATGAAGGCATATGTTCACCATTACCTTGAAGTACTAACTCAGGATCCGCTGTCTGTCAGGATCATTCTTTCAAATTTACTTAGATTTAGATTATTAGTCTAATTCAATGTACTTATCATGTAGGTGATCAACATCTATTGCTTTAAAGAGCAGAATTTAAAATAAAGGGAATAAAAACTTGGATGAATGCCAAGTTAAGGGGAATAAAAAGAAGGCTATTTAAGACTCCTTCAGCGTGGAATTGTCCATTTCGCTCTTGTGCATAAGCAGCTATTGTCCCTTCATGTCTGAGTTTCTATGAGCTGCCGGGGAGTGATAATTACCCGTCTTTTAATTCCCATGCAGGTAGAACATGTAAGTTGCTTTCTTGGTGGCACAATGATCTAGGAAATCCATATGGAACAAACTGGGTAATGATTTCCACTGGGAATTACTTCCAAACATGTTGGTAATTACGCAAAGTGAAAAGGACTATAATGATGTCTGTGAGAATATGAACACGTTAACGGGCTATATCCTGATGTTCTGGGGTAGGTGTAGTTCCCTCATGTTGGCAAAGGATGCAGCTTCTTCTCTTTAGAACATTCAGCATGGGTTGCTAGCCCCTGGGTTGGGAACAGAAGGTTGTGGAAAAAAAGGACAAAGGGAATCTTCTGGAATTCCAGGATGGACTTTGCCTCCTCCTGCTGAGTACCCCCCTGCCATCGTTTTCAGTTGTCTCCCAATGCTGCTCTCATTTCTTTTCACAGAAGCCATTTAGGAGGGGCAAGGCTCTCCCTCACCAGACCATGAATGCCAAAAGGAAAGGAATCTGACTTTCCTTGGCTGTGTCTCTACCACCGGGCATGGTGGGGGGGACACAGTCAGAAGGCCCCAGTGACATCATCTTTCGGGAGTGACACAGTCCAGCCCTTGAGACAAATGTCATCACAGGTGAGCCGTGAGCATACATAGGAAGAGATTGGAGGCGGGGTGGGAGGGTGTTTAGAAGGTAGGCATCAGAGAGAGAAGCCTCCCTCTGGATCTCCTGCCAGCTCTCTACACAGTTTTGTGGCCACTGAGCAAAATGGAGACTGTTTGGCATCTACGATGGAGCACCTGCACTAATGAAGTCAACGGCGAGTCTGGCCCTTGCATACCGCGCTTTCCTTTCTGGCTGCATGACAGAACTTCTCCTCAGCACAGGTACATTGTGTGAGAAAACACAGGCCACACAGGGCCTCAAGTCCAAGAAAGGGAACGGACGATCGGTTTAAAACCACCTTCTCCTGCAGTGAGGCCGGCAGGGAGAACGCTAGACGCCTGGACCTTTCTGAGCACATCCTGAGTCTACATGAACAGAGGACAGAGTCCTGTTATCCTGGGAGGAAGATGACCAGGAATCTGGAGGGTTTTTTCTTCTTTCAACCTAGTGGAAATTGGGAATGGGGCTTCTAGAAAAAGTAGAACAAAAGTATGTTTGGTAAACATGTTAATTATTTCATTCACCCAAATATCTTTTGAGCATCACTTCCAGAGAAACACCAGCACCAAGTCCACAGCCGGCCATCCCCTGTGACTGGCCTAAAGTTAGTCCCGGGGGTGAGGGGACACACCAACTTATCAGAGGTGGCCCTGAATGGACCGGCTCACGGAGTCGGTCAGTCGACTGACACACCGCGTGCAATGTGTCTGGTGTGCTGGAACTGAGCGCAGCTGACTCCACTGGGAAGAGGCGAGGAGATCTGGTGGGCACTGACGCTGGGTGTGAGGGTTCCTCCAGTAGATGAGCGAGGGAAGGGAACACAGGCTGAAGGACCAGAATGTGACAGGACAGGGCCTGGCATGTCTGGGGAGGGACATTATCTTGGGCAGTAATCTAAAGTGCACAGAAGGAGGGAAAGAAGAGGAGGCTGGAAGAGTGGTCTGGGACCAGACTGTGAAGAATCTGGAGGTGGTGAGCTAGGCAAGATAGAGCCATCCGTATTTTTAAAGCGGGTGTAGGTATTTTAGAAAAGGAGCATGTTCTGGAAAGCCGTGGGAGCATGGTGGAGTTGGGAGCATGGAGGGACACAGGAGATTGCAATGGGCCAGGCAAGAGAGGGAGGGCAGAAAGAGGAGATGAGCTTCTGGAGGACAGACTGGGCGTGAGGGAGGAGAGGGAGTATGAGGACCCTCTGTCGCTGCTTGAAAGGATACTTTGTTGCAATAGAAGCTGTCTGCTGAAGTTTGATGGGCAAATGTTAGCAGCATGCATGTCTTTCCCCCAGGTCTTCTCAGTCCTTCCTCTCCACTAGCAAACCAGGCTTTCATTTATTCATTGCTGGTGCCTTTAGTTGAGCCCCAGACCCAGTCAGAAGGGGAATAGATTTACTTCCGTTGGGTGAATCATCACCCCCTAAAACAACAACGAGGCCAAAGCACATTGAACCATATGAACGAAGCTCAGGATAGGTGGCATGTGTGGGCGCTGACTAAGCTCAGAGACCTTGGACACGCGTGGACAAGTAACCACGGGGGTCTGGAAATAGCACGCAAGACCAGGACGCAGGATCAATTTGGTCCTTCTGGAGAAAAGGGAATTTTCTCTCCACCACTTTCCAGTTGATCTTTACAAGAAATTAATATTTTTAAAGGCCAAACTCATGGCTCCATTTTTCATCTTGACAGCTTCTGAAATGCAGATAGATTTTTGCATCAGATCAGCTTTTTTTCCCCTTTTGTTTTGGGGTGAGTTTCATTTCGTTCCACTAGCACCTGAGTGCAGACCAATGAAATGCCTTTGAAATGAGCTTCTGAGGAAGAGGGGGTTTGATCAAAACATGACGCTCTGCTAAATGGACAATTGATAAGCCTGCTGCTTGCCTGTGAGCTGGGTTTGGGTTGAGGAGACAAGACGTGCAGCCAATGATTCCCCAGGGCAGTGGGCAGCCCTCTGTGTAGAATGGGGCATATTGTGGCTTTGGCTGCAGTTGGAGAACACAATTTATAGGATGAGAACGTGTGTCTAGACATTTTCTCTCTCTCTCTCTCTCTCTTTTTTTTTTTGCAAAAAAATAAACAAGCACATGTTGCTACCTTAGAAATCTTCAAATAGACCAGCCCTGCCATTTACTAGCTAAGCCTTCTGCAAAAAGTCTTCCTATGCCTTGCTATCCCTGTCTGCACCTTGTATGGTCAGAGATTTCTTTGTTAATAGACATGCTCTGAATTAAAGGGGGCATTTGTTAATCTCTAATTTGGTGCCTCATGCCTTTACTGCTTCCCCACAATGTGCTAAGCCCCGGGAATACAAAGTTAAATTGCTATGACATTTCCTCCAACGGGCTAACACATCATTAGGAAAAGGGGAGAGTAAGTCAATGTTTGTAGAGAACGTGGTGACGAGAGCTGTGATGGAGATGGACTGGGCATTAGGAAAGCAGAGGGGAGGGGCACGTCAGCCTGGGGAGTCCGAGACCACGGGGAGGGAGGGAGGCTGAATCTGAGTCTTGAAGGACAGGCAGGCGTTGAATGGATGGTAAATATGGAAGCTGTAGGGTATTCTAGACGGAGGTGGGGCAAAAGCCCAAAGCCTAGAATTGCGTGACACATAGGGAATGGTAGATGGTGACTCCCCCAGGGATGGAGAGGGAGAGGGTATAGGGAAGTGGAGAGAGGAAAGGTGCGAGATGGAGGCATTGTGAAATGAGAGGTGATGGGATGCAGGTTTTTGTGGGCTTGCGGTTCCTCCTCTCCTGTGGGATTCAGCCTTGGAAGGTGACCGTCCAAGAAACAGCAGCCAGAGGAGAAACGATTAACATCTGAACAGGTGACTGGTAACTCTGAGGGCCAAGCACTACTACAAAGTGAACTAGAGACCAGGGCTTCACCCGATCCTCTCTCCTGCCTGATCAGACAGGACCATGAGGGCAAATCCCAAGCCTGCTCAGAACTCCAGGAGCAGGAGGCATAAAAGGGCCTGCTGTACCTGGGTGGAGAGAGTGAACAATGAAGAATGAAGAACGGAGCTGGGACACCGCCTTTGAGAGCCAGGGATCTTGCCTGACAGTAAACATGGCCCACAGGGCTCTCCAGATGCTCACAAGCCTTCAGCACCTCATTCTCCTATGAGAAGAATGAGTAAGGGCTTCAAAGAAGGGGCAGGAATCCCCATCCCAGGAGGCTACCCCTGTAGATAGAAGAGAATCTCTATGCATCGAAGTACAGATTGAAGAAGGGGGAAGAACAGTCCCTCCCTTACCAAAAACGGGTGGGTCGTAGGGAGCAATGTCTATTTCGTCTTCCACTGCAAGCAGAGGAACAGGTAAGTGGGCATTTGGCATGTCTTCCAGACACGGAAATGGCACTGTGGCATTGTCAGGCAAATAGACACACACGTTTTAGGACATCCAAGCAGATAGCAACTCCCATAGTTCAAGTCAAGAGAGGGATGAACTCAATTCTCCAGCCTTGCAGAGCTTCTCACGCCTGCTTCAAAATTCAGCCACGCTCTAGTCTTGAACAACAAAATAGATTTGCTGCAAAAGCTACAGAATGAGAACTGGACACCAAAAGGAGAAAAACCAGAAAAGTTACACCTGAAAAAGAAAGGTCATAATCTGGAGAAGAAAAAATCAGCTAAAAGCGGGGAAGAGGAGGGCAAATGCCCAGAGGTCCTTATGCAGCTGGAACAAGTGTAAGAAAAGAGATGAAAATCCGTCACCTTCACCCATCACATAAAGAGTGCATTTATCAGCTATCTCACTGCCTCATCTTTCCTCTAAAGGGAGTTCCCGAGTTTCCGAGTACTTATCCAAGCAGAGAGCAGGGGATGGATTAAATGTCAACAAATATCCTTAAGGAGTGGAATCATTTGTGACGAAGAAGCACTCTTGGGGAGAGAAGGGGCTTGGTAATCAGTCCTCCAGAAAAGATTTATATGCAAGAAAAAAAGAGCAATGGGAGAGGGATGGGAAGCCCAGGGAGGAATCTGAAATCAGGGTTGTTGGGGCTGAAAGAATAGTATACGCCTGCAACAGAGATGAGGTCTCGGAGTATTGCAGTCGATGGCAACCAGCAGGAATTGGGTCAGGGTACTTGGAGGAGACCAATTTTAGCCGGAAACCAAGGAGGAAGTCTTGGGCCATGTTTGATCTACTTTCCTAGAGGCCAAGGGTCTGAGAAGGGTTCCTGGGTTGGCAGGATGTTGATGAGCTGCAAACATTCCAGAATAGCCAGACACCTGACAGGTTCAGGGCAGGGGGGAGATGCAGGCAGAGATGCAAAGGCACTGAGAAGCAACAGACAAAGTGAAAGATTCCCTTGGCCATGGTAGCCCTATTTAGTATTCCATCTGCACCCAAGAGTGTGTCTCACAGGTTCATGAGATTTGCAATGGGATGCAGAGAAACGTGCTGTTCAGACATAAGCACTAGGGGCCAGGCATAGGAAGGGCTGCCCTTCTTCCCCACAACCTCATAAGCTTCACTCTGCCTTGTCCATGGACCCACTTCCCCAAATGTGTTAGACAATATTTTCATCTCTTTGCCACTCAAGTGAAGACTCATTTAGACTCAACCTAAATGTCACCTTTTTCCAAGCAGGGCTCCCTCACTTCCTTATGTTCCTAATTTGGGTATATGCTAATGCTTTCCTGTAATGGCACTTCCCACAATTTTCCATAATTACCCGTTTACTCCCCATTCTTTCCCACTAAAAATTTGAGCTTCTTAATATCCCAGACTAGGTCCAAGTTTGCATCCCTGAGGATTTGTGTGGCGTCTGCTACATAGAAAGCACTCGATACATAACAGTAACAATAGCAAACAGTAGTAGTGCCCATCATATGTTGAACTCTTAAAAAGGAGCTGGCATTGTGCTAATCAGGTCACATACTTGACCTTATTTTAGCCTTATGACTGCTTTGTGAAGAAGAATCGACACCCCCATTTTACAGATGAGGAAACTAAGAGCTGAGATTACTTATTCAAAGTCATAAAGGATTTGAAGGGGCTAACATTAAGACCTGGATCTCTCAGATTCCAGGGTCCACACTCATAGTCATTTCACTGAATAAATAAAATGACCCATATGGCTTCTTCTCCCAGATGGTTGTTGTACCAAGTTACCTGGACAGGTGGTGGGTCAACCCTAGCAGGAGGCTGAGGGAAGGCAGAAAATAAGGCAGGCGACTTTGGTTTGGGTAGTCACAGTCTCCCTGATCTGTTTTTCAAGAAGTCTTGAGGTTCAGTGTATATATATGTGCCTTCGTAAGTGGTCTTTTCTAGAGGAAACTCACACTTCAGTCAAGAGGATTCATAAAATGACATGGACTCTTTCCATCGATCTGTACAACTCAAGCACATCGGTTACCAGAAGAGATGGGATAATTGTTACCCCCACCTCACCTGGCTCCTGTCAATAAGAACTCAGCTTAACCAATGGGTTGATGTGACAGTAAAGGGTGAACATTTAAAATCTAATGAATGCATTTGCTCATGGTCACTTTTTCTCTTTGGACATCACTTTAAGCTCAGTCTTTTTCCAGGATAGAAAAATGTAGCTTCAAAAACATTTTTTATCATGTTGAATTTGAGGCGAGTAAATACAAGAGTCTACCTTGGTTCTATGACTGTTTATACCCTCCCCCCAAAAAGAATAATATCTACCTCAAAATTAGTAACACTGCACACAATCGTAATTTAATAATGCTTCCCCACATGGAGAGGATCTACTGGATGACCTGGCTCCTAAGAAAAAACAGCAACCTGTATATAACACTTCTTACCATTCGCTGCAAATCCGTCAACTATGTCTGCAATATGGCTTCAAGAAACAGTTTGCTCATTCATTCACTCACCATTTACATACTTAGTCTGCACTCCTGATCATGAAAAGGACCTTACAAACCAGCTTATCCCAGTTCCCTATTATTACAGGAGACATACCCAGAGAGAAAAGGTGACAGGTCCAAGGTCCCTCAGCCTGTCAGCCACAAGCTGAGAACAGAATTCAGGTCTCTTTCTCCTTCTGGCTGCCCCAGAGTCTAACCAAATATACAATACTCAGGGTTCTTTATCCTAACAGCTAGACTCGCACTACTAGCTATGTTTCAGACACACATTGGCAGTATATGGTATTAATTCTATTGTAGCATGAACGCGATTTATTTCTTAACATTTTCCTCCCTTTAAAAATACTTTTCTTTTAAGTCTTTTCTACCCCAAATAGACAGGCAGACACGCTCCATATAGGAGCTAGCATACAGACTTCAGAGAAACTTTTCACCCAGCTGACGTTGCATGAAGATTCACTGAGAGAAAAGGCAACCATTCATCCATGATATCCAAAGTCTTACCGTCTTACATCTGCAGACCTGTTTATTTGGCCAAGCTTCTTACTTACACCCTTTTATGTACAGCTACCAAGCTTTCATGAAATAGGCAAATAGAAACAAAATATCTAATATCGTATACAGCCTAAATGTAACCCAGTGTTTTTCCTGAGACTGATAAAGATACTTGCTTCTATTTGCTCTGGGTTATATGAGAAAGGAGTTGGTGCTTCTTCTTCTTCTTCTTCTTTTTTTTTTTTTTGCTAGTTTTTGTTATTCTCCCTTACTAGAGCTAAACTCCCCAGAGATGGAAAGATAAAATATCCTTACTCCCTGACAAGGATCCCAATGCCCTTCCTAGTTTAATCAAGAATCCCAGTTTGGGGAATATAATCAATAATGTTGTATAGATTATATATGGTGCCAGACGGGCGCTGGACTTATTAGGGAGAACACAGCACTGTACACCTGAAGCTGAATAATATTGAATGTCAACAATTTTATATATATATATATATATATATATATATATATATATATATATACACACACACACACACACACACACACACACACACACACACACACACATACATGTCCATATATCACTGGAGGTGGAGTACAACTAGGGAATATAGTCAATGGAATTGCAACAGCTATAACAGATATCAGCGGGGGTTATCTCTTTGCGACGGGTGTAAATGTCTAAGTATTACATTGTTTTGCACACCTGAAACTAAAAAAAAAAGAAAAAAAAAAAAGAAAGAATAAAGGAATTCCAATGTCCTCTCGAGGTCAGAAGACTCTAGTTCTGAACTATCCTTTCAGTTCCTTGAGTTTCGCTGCCATCGCAACCTCCCCCATAAAACAAAAGACTAGACGTTTACAAAGCCGGGGTTCTTACGGCAGTTTTGCATTACTAGTTTGAGATCAAGTTTACGGATGAGACCATAATAATGGATCTGTGTCATTATACACTTGTCCACCCATAGAATGCACAACACCAAGAGTGAGCCCTAATGTAAACTATGGACTTTGAGCGATTATGATGTGTCAATGTAGGTTCGTCAGTTGTAAAAAATGTACCCCTCTGGGGGGCATGTTGCTGGTGGGGAGAGCTGTGAGTGCTTGGGGGCAGAGGGGACAGGGGAAGTCTCTGTACCTTCCCGTTCATTTTGCTGTGGATTTTAAACTGCTCTAACACACACACACACACACACACACACACACACACACACACATACACACAGAGTTTTAATAAAAACTGGTTTTAAAGACCAGTATGGAAAGCACTTGGGCACCACTGTGAGCTCTCCAGGGTCCTGACCATTGTCTCTGGACACAGATTTCCCAGAATTCTGCTCTCTGGGATCCTGGCTCTGCAGCACCGTAACTCTCCTGGATTCCAATGCATGCCTTTATCCATTTTCATCATTCATCTCTCGTCCTTTGGATATTGAATCCCATCTCAGCTTGGTGCTCTGTCTTCAAACAGTGAGTCAGAAGCAGAGAAAGGGTCTGTTTTAAAGAACTACAGACCAGCATTGTCAGTGAGCTGTTAAGCACGACTGAAGTTGATGACACCATCAAAGCGATCATTAGGCACCATTTATTCAGCACATACTATGAAGTAATAAGAAATTCTGTTATATTATCTCTCAAATTTCATCATCATCCTGTGTATCAGATGTTACCACCATTTTACAAATGAGAAAATGGAGGCTCGATGAGGTTAAAGAACTTTGCCTAAGATCACTGTAGAAAATAAATAAACTTAAACATGTAAAGTGCTTAGAGCAGTGCCAATAGCACTAAGTAAACAATAAAGTCTAGCTTCTAGTACCATTTTCTTCTTACACCATCTTGCTATTGACTTAAATATTGAGCCCCCCCTGGGGGGAAGAGAATTATACTTTGATAGCACCCCCTCCCTGCCTCCAAGGATCATTTGAAGGTGTGAGAGACAAATTTGAGTAAGTTTTTTTCAAGGGAAGAAGAGAAGAATAGTCAATCAAAGCTGATCTATTGATTTGGGAATTACAGAAACTATGAGAAGAGAGTGAAATAAAATAGACTTTTAAAAGCTACCGTGTTTTCCCGAAAATAAGACCTAGCCAGACCATCAGCTCTAATGCATCTTTTGGAGCAAAAATTAATATAGGACCCAGTATTATATTATATTATATTATATTATATTATATTATATTATATTATATTATACATTATATTATAGTAAAATAAGACCGGGTCTTATATTAATTTTTGCTCCAAAAGATGCATTAGAGCTGACGGTCCGGCTAGGTCTTAATTTCGGGGAAACACGGTATAGCAAGAGTGTATAGATGATTCTATTTCATGGTTGTTCTAATTTGCTGCACATGCCATTCCCCTTCTGGGTTAATCTGCTGAACCTCAGCCTCTAGAAGGGATAACCTTATGGAAGGTGTACTCTTGCTGCAGGGGTTTGGCTTCCTCGGCCAAAGGTGGACAGACCCCAAATGGAAACCAACCCCTAGTTCAGGTTGAGTCCATCATAGTTATCTTTTGGGAATTTGGAATTAAGACACCCAGAGACTAAGTTGGTAGCAAGGCAAAAACATGTCAGCACAGAGAAAGCCGCCAAGTCATGTTAATGGCGGAGAGCACAGGAGAAAGTCCAAAGACTCCTATCACAGAGGCGCCTGGAGCCATTCTCAAACACCCCCTACCTGAGGTCTGGTGGTCTACCTTTACCTGGAGATCTGGGAGGCCACTCAGTATCTTTATCGTCTGAGTTGGTGGAGTGGGTTTCTACCCCTTTCGACCAAAAGATAACTTGCCCAAACCTACGGTCAACCCAACGAATGCACACTGTAACCATACTGGACTGTGCAACTCTGCTTTCACTTCCGGGTGCCATGTTAAAGAGAAATTGCTGCATATTTGCTGGGTGGAAGGGGTCAGGCTTGGAGACCGTGAGAGAATTGAGAGAAGGTGGATTGTGCTTAATGGAACTCAGGGGGTATGGTGGTGCTTCTACATATTTTAAAGTGCTATCATGTGGCAATGCAACCTTTAACATTGTGGTTTTAGGGTACAGGGCTAGGAACTGTCGATCAAAGTAACAGATTTTAGCTCAGGTAGAACCCCAGAGTCTAAGCTCCATGAGAGGAGGCACTTTATCTATCTTATTCTTGACTTTGCTGAGCGTATCACCCAGTGAGGAGCACAAAGCAGCCACCCAATATGAACTTTTTATATAAGTAATTAAGGAGGTAGCAGACTTCCTTTAAAGGAGCTGGAGTATTGTAGGAACTTTCACGGATGAGTGCTTCATGAGCTCAAAGTCCTTTACTGTCATTATGGAACATAACAGACCATGTCGCCCCATCATCGGAGTAACCAAAATGAACACTGGTCAGCTGCCTGATCTGTTTTAATCTTTTATTTTTATTTAAAAAAAATGAATTCCCAATTAGAGACTGTGGGGAGGCACAAAAATTAAGTTTCAAGAAGATGCTGTCGGTTCAACTCCTTGGATTCAAAACCATGTTCTTTGTAATGGGAAAAATGTTGCTTAATCCCTCTGAGCTTCTCATCAGGAAAATGATTATTATCAAGGTGTCTGTCTCAGGGTTTTTTGCTTTTTTAAGTAAAGGTAAAATAAAATAACGTACGTAAGGAGATGGGCATAGTGGCTGGCTTCTAGTAATGACGCAACAGCGTTATTATCAGCTATCGTTAACCACAGAATTGCTTCATTAATGCTTTTGAATGAAATCTTTGCATTTCTCTCTCTTCACTATGTCTTCCCAGTTCCATGCAATGTTTTAGCTCAAAACAGCAGTGTTTGAAACGAACGTGCACGCGTTCCCTTTAGTTTTTTCCGTGAGCTCCTGGAGAGGACCCCTGCCCCTCTGCAGCCATCAGAGTGATTTATTTATGAGACACTGATCCCACGTGGGAGGCAAGGGTGTGGTCCCTCACAGGCCAGATACAGAGCCCTCTGCTTTGCTGCTAGATACAGAGGACCTGCCATGGCTTCAGACACCTGACTTCAGACACCCACGCACTAAGTGTGACCACAGATCCCGTTTCCTCACTTACTCACATGGGTAATTATTTCAAGATGTGCTCTTTCCCCAGAGTGATTCTCTGCTGCCCTCATTAAATCATAACAAGGGCCCACATCATTCACTTTTAGCTCTAGATATTTCAACAAAGTTTAAATGATGCCTGTTAAATTTACTCTACTACTAACACTCCGATAAAGGCCATTTTGCTTTGGAAAAAAATTAGAAGTTTCACTTGTGTTCATAAATGTTACATATAGGCTTGGATTTACTCTCCAACTCGATGAGGACTTAAAATGTAAATTATTTAAAGTGCTTAAGACCCATGGGCCACATTCCTTATTCTAAGGCAGTGACACATATATTATCCATACGTGATTCATGTGCCAGGTGCCCATTACACACACACGGACGCCACGAAAGTTGTAACCAGTCAGAAAAGAGGCTGTTGCATATAACAGACAAATCTAGATGCTTTCAAATCTCTCCATATTTTGCCTTCAAGCTCTGGTTTTGATGGAATTATCTTTCACAGGAAGTACACGTGTCCCTGCCTCCTACAGCAATTTGTGGCCATTGGAGGGCTCTTTGAAAGCATCGACTCTCTGCTAACTGCTGCTGGCCACTAGGATCCATGTCCAAATTTATGACCTATGACCTGCCAACATTCCACTAGAAAATCTGGGTTCACTCCAAAACTTTAAGAGCTTGCAGGAAAAAATGTGATAGTTCCAAACTCTAGTCCCTTCAACAAGAGGTGACTGATTACGTCCAGGAAGGATTCTTGTTGCTGTAGGAACACTGACCTGCATCGGGAAGAAACGATCGCTGTAGATGGTGAGAGCGTTGGCAGGCATCCGTTTTTACGTAATGCTGTACAATCGGTTGCCCAGTGATTAGTGCCCCCGGGGTCCCAGGGTACAGCCAACAAGGGAATGCCGGTTGTAGGGTGAAAGACAGATCTCTAAGCTCTCAACCCAGAGATCCTAACCAGTTCCTGCAAAATGATCAAAGCATGCACCCCAAGTGCCTCTCTGACCACTTTAAATCTCAGGTGGCTGAGGAAGTCTGAAAATGGGGTTTGCCGGGGTCAAACTGAGAGTTGAGATGAAAAGTCCATCCAAGTAACAGTAGCATTTAGGGAATGAGCACAGCCCTGCTGCTTACCACCTGCTCGGACACCTGCCCAGTGCCTCCCGCACTGGACTCCTGGGCCAATGCTTTGCAGCACTGGGCAAGGTAGGTTGCCGCCCTGGGAGCCTGGATAGCAATTTTTTCAATGTCCCTGTTTGCATCTATACACTGGATATTTCAGACAGGCCTGCAGACAATTTTATTTGCTTCGATGGAGAATATTCTTAAACAATAATATAAATGGAGCCACTTTAAAATGGAGCCGGAACTGCCATGCCAGAGAAACTGCCTTGCACATCCTATGTCTCAAACCGTTGAAATGTTAAAACAGTGAAAAATAACTTTTGGACTTGGCCTAAGCAAGCCTGTGTCCCAAAGAACTGTTCGCGAAGATAACAAGAAAATGGTTATTATGACTACTGGACTGATGACTGTGGGAATGAAAATTAAAAGCATTGTGTAGAATTAATATCGCTATGTTAGCTCGTCTGCACCAAGAGAATTGCCTTTATCCTATTGATGTAATTGTTCCCCTTCCCTTTCTCATAAAAACCCATTGCCTTTGTCTCCTAATCGGACCATTATTTGGGCTTCTGCCTGAATCAGTTCTTCTAGAACAGCTATTCTCATTGATATCAAGTAAACATTTGTTGTCTCTCACTTTGAAAGGCCTTTTTATTTT
Source organism: Rhinolophus sinicus (assembly GCF_057876585.1). NCBI lineage: Eukaryota > Metazoa > Chordata > Mammalia > Chiroptera > Rhinolophidae > Rhinolophus > Rhinolophus sinicus. Next base: position 53,597,114 of record NC_142508.1, read on the forward strand.
TCGGTTAACACTCTGTATAATGTAACATGTTGCCAGCCACTGAGGGCTGTCGTTGTAATTATCAGCTATTGTGGAAAGCTGTGGACAGGTCAGTGGCGGGACGGGGCTAGGATAGACATGGCCTAGGAGACACACGGACATTGCTTTTGCTGAAAAGTTCCCTGGCATCAACTGGCACCTTGTGTATCTGCCTTTTATTCAAAGGTGGAGTGAGGTGTGGGTTGCCCTGTGACAAACTTGCCTCTCTGCTAGATAAGTTAATGAAATCAGGGTCAATGTTGATTCTAAGCTTTTTTTTTTTATGTTGTAGAAATGTTTCCTGTCGAGCTCCATGTCCCTTGATTTGCCAGAAATGCTCAAAATGAGAGAGGGAGGAGAGCGTGGGGATGAAGAGCTTACGCTCTGGATTCAAATCTTGGCTGAGCTACTTAATGGCTGTGCGATTTAGAATGAGTTACTTGACTCCTTCAAGTTTCAATTTCATCATCTTTATTTGGCTGGTTGAGTCCTATGGGAAAAGATGCAGATGAAGTGCTTTGCATCCTGTGTGGTACATAGTAGATGCTCAATAAACATCTGTTCATGATCGTGGTGATGACTGGTGTGTTTCTTCAACTCAAGGCGTCTCTTCCTTAGAACCTGCTTCCTCTGCGTCCTTCCTTACGCTAACTTTATGGAATCTCCCTTAGCATTTAATAACATGAGCAAGGATTTTTAGGACTGCCTTATTTTAACTATCAAGTCTTTATCATAATTGAAAATAATAATGTATCTGACTTAATGCCAGATGAAATTGTCTCCGGACCCCTCCTAAAGTTTAACGTTTTCACCCCCTGCAGATCACTTTGTTTTTTTATTTTGTGTTTTTTTTTTTAAGTTATAGTTGACATACCAGGATATCATACTAGTTTCAGGTGCTCAGAATGTTTAACTTTGAATACTGCTACAGGCAGAAACAAAATGAAAATGGAAACTTCTGTACTCTACCTACATACTTTTTCTTATTAAATCTCTTTGTAATTACATTGAAATTAATATTGGTCACACAGGTTGAATTACTGAGGAAGGCAGGGAAAAGAGTGGAAATATCCCAGATACTAATCTTGCTTCCCCAGGCCACAGCTTTGCCCGCCTCCAGCAAGCCTATAATTCCAAAATTATTTTTCATTGAAGAAACTTAAAAGGATGATATAAACAGAATAGAATATATCCTTGCATGCATATTTGATGCGAGGTGCTTAGAATTGCAAAAATATTTTTCTTTATGAGGTTGGGAGCTGAGGAGACATGCAACATTAACCAACTGCTGTATTACTGCTTTAAAACCTGAGATGGACTTTGGAAATCATCCCCCAAGCAGATTGCTTGTTCTAGAAAAGTCAGAAAGGGTTCATGCAGCCTTGGGCATATCGACTGGTTTTCTTCACCCATGCTAAGCATCTCACATCATGTTTAAACTTTATGTCTGGAAATCACTCTTCTAAAAGCACACGTGATTCAGTCAACTACGAGTGCTTACATCTATCTCTGGCTTTTCCAGTGAACAGGGAATCAGAGAGATCAGCACTTTTAAATCTAAGCACTAGGGAAGTTTGAAATCCATGTGAAAAGATGTCTTCTAAGACAACACTTCTCAAATTTTCATGTGTGTAGGAGTCACCTGGAGACTCCTGTTACCATGCAGACTGTGATTGCAGAAGGTCTAGGGCAGGCAGGGGCTGAGGCGCTGAATTTCCAGCAAACTTGAGTACAGATGTTTTTGACCTTGCTAGCCTGCGGACTGCACTTGGAGCAGCCAGGTTCTAAGCTACGCATGGATCTGCCTCCATGCTTGAGTTTCCCACTGTACAGACAGACCACAGTCTCCATGCACACTGCAGATTAACTCGACATGGTGCTACAGTGAATGAACTCTCCTGCTTCCACCTGGGCGACTGTTCTGGGCGATAAAATGTCAGAGTAGCACCTGTAAATACAAAATGGCCCAGGAGGGGCTGCACTCCATAGGTCTTGACTGGTCCTTTCACTTAGGGGCCCCTGGTCTGCAGAGTCCTGCCTCCCTGGTACATGGAAGTTAGAGCCCCCTTCTTTCAGAGCTAGTCTTTTTCTTCTCTGCTTCCTCTTTCTTGCCTTTGCCCCATCATCATTGAATAGCCCTTCCCATGCCTCCATGACATTTTTGTCTTTTCTTTTCTCTTCTTCAGTCTAATTTCTGTTTGGCTTACTATCTCAAACCAGTAGGTCTTCTTGTCTCTAGGAATAGCACGATTCGCAGGCTGAGATCACCTTTTTGGCTCTCCTTGGTTTTTTGTTCATTTGTGGCTTTTTTGTTTGTTTTTTGTTTTTCACTGCTTCCACACTTCTCCACCCCAAACTTTCATCTTCTATTTCTGCACCCAGGTTGAGAAAGATTTAGGAAGCAAGACTCAAATAGCAGGGCATCGCTGCACTGAGATCTAAACCTATAACCTCCTGAAATTATCATTTCCTTTTCCTAAATAAGTCAATCCCTAGGTATTTATTCAGGCAGAGCACAGGCAAAGATATCAGTATGAGGGTGTCCACTGCAGAATGGTTTACAGCAGCAAAAAGGAACTGGTGGTCAAGGAAATGGTGGTACATTAAAATGATGACTGTTATGTTGTCATTAACCATGTGTGCTTGGAGGCCGACTGATGAGGTGAAAAGGCTCATACAAGTTAAATGAAAGAAACTAGACAATGATGCGTATGTTAGAATTTCAAAGTTATTAAAGGTGCATAATCAAGAACCTACAAGAAACACACCCAATTGTTAATAATACATTTTCTCTGGATGATGTTCTTTAGATTAAGTTCTTTTATAACGTTCATGTTTCCTGTGTTTTCTATAATGAAACTACATTCCTTAATTTCACACACAAAAAAAATCTTAATATTTAGGGAAAAATAATCTTAAATACAAAAACAGTTTACTTTATGAATTTAGATATTAGATCCCACTCATGGATACTTTTAACTATTTGAATATTAGCTTAGAACTCACATCAGAGATTCCATTGAATATTGTTAACACGCCAAATTGAATAACTGTAATAAATGCTCCCTCAGCAAAATGTTTATACACAATCACAGGCTTTTAGAGAAGGGACTGGGCTGTGATCTATTCCCATCTTTCCCCTGAATATAGTAGTCTCTTTTGCCATGTTCCAACATTCTTTCTTTAGTGACAAATTCATTTAAGACGTGATTCCTCAATTGGCTCAGAAACTGGTTTGACTATTTTGGGCATAATTACAGATAATTAGGCCGCTTCTCAGAGAAATGTGACTTTCCACTCACTGCAAAGAAAGTAATTTGCACTCTCAGTGAGTCTCTTCTGTCTCTATATTCTGCAGTATCAACATTTTGCATTTCTCCTATTAGTTAATGCCTGACTAGGGGACTAAGGGCTGTGCCAGGGTGATGTCTTGAGAAAGGATATATCATGTGAGCACTGAGCAATTAGTCCATCCTTCCCTGTAAATGATAGTTATAGGAATCACTGGCCTGGCGGGGACATGGATATTTCCTGGACCACATGACTGCAACACTTCCTAGGAGTGACATAAAGGAGCGCCCTTCTCCATGGTACAAAGAGTCCCAGGACCCAGGAAATGTGCCCAGCCTGGTCCCATGAGCATCCTTCTAGATCACACTCTGTACCCAGAACCCCAGAATCCCCAGTTCAAATGGCAAATAGAGCAAGAGAACAGTCAGCTCTCCTTGGATGATGTCATATCACGTCTCTCAGAGAGGAGAGTGGTGGAGTTGTCAAATTGTTTTATTAGTGTTTTCCTGGAGTCAATCCATTTATTATCTACCCAACCACTTTCCCCATTCATTTTTTTTGTCATACGTCTAACCTATCCATTTATAAACCTACTCATCAACCCACCCATCTACCTACCCATTCATACACCCATCCATCTACCCATCCACCATCCACCATCCATCTGTCCATTTTTTTTCAACTAACATTGAGTAATTATGTACCGGGAACCATATTAGCACACTAATAAAGATGTTATGGCCGCTAACGTCATGCCCTCAGAGGCCAGTGGGCGAGATGGGTACGCACATTGATAACGATACTGCAAAGTGATTAAAAACAATAAAATGGAGGAAAGGAAAAGGAGATGATTTGATTTCACCAAAGGAGGAGAGGGACCAGAAAAGGCTCCCCAGAGGGCATGTCTTTAAGAATGAGGGTATTTTGCCAGCTAGAGAAGGGAAGTCAAGGCTGGGTGAATCCATGAGCAAAGACCGGGGGACATGAAGATACAAGGCAGGTATGCGGAAAGCACCAAGTGTGTGCATTGAAATGAGGAAATGAGGCTGGGAAAGTAGTAAGAAGGCAGGTTGTCATCGTCTAATGTCTTATATTAGTTATATATGATGTATATGTAGTAGCATGCCTTATGGTCAAAAAAACATATGTTCATTGAATAGTTTCAAAGCAAGGTTGTAACATGATGGAATTTGTGCTAAAAGGACTAAGGGAACATGAAGCATAAGTTGGAGGTAGGTTTGTCCATCAGGAAGTGGGAGATGACATATCAGAGACATCTTCCTGGAGTAGAATAACACATTTAAGGCAACCCAGAGATTTCTAACTTGGGAGGTTGGGTTTACCATCGGTGGAAAGGGAGAATCTTAGAAGCGACATAGGCTAAGTACAGTAGATTCCAACTCATTCACTATTTCATTTATTTAAGAGATGTTTATTTAATGCCCACTGTATTTCGGGCACAAAGCATACAATGGTGAACTTCACGGATGGCCCTGCCCTCATGGAACTTTCTGTCTGATTTTCACAAGGAAAACATTGCTATGCACTCATCAGAAGGATTGATATCTTCCCCCTTCCTTGTGGGCCCACAGCGGGAATCCCCAGGAATTTCTCCCCCAAGCCAGTTTGCATACTCCAGCCAACTCCTCCATTAAAGACCAGAACCTGACATCCGATTAACTGCTTGGCAATGGACCAGCCATCAATAATCTTTGTCATTAAGACACTGCAGTCAGCAGTGTTCAAACACCAAATGTCGCTGACGGCTCCCCACTGCACATTACTGTCGAACTGCATTGCTCCTTCCATAAGGAGAAAGACATCAACGCAGATGCTTGAAGGAGTTGGCTGGAATATGCAAACTGGCTTGAGCCCTCACAACTTCCATCTTTACCCCCTGGATGAAAGAGGCTTCTTTAGGGAACACAGTGTTTCCAGTTCACCCTGGCTTTAAGTTCCTGCTGGACAGCGGACCGAGAGATGTGATGGGCATTTCTGTTTGTCTCGACAAACACATGGAGTTTTGCCAACACTGGAGTCCCAATGTGCAAGGCCATTTGATAGAAGGCATTGCCCGTGCTCCAAGGTTGTGAATCCCGAAAATTCAGAAAAAACAAGCTATGACCCCTTCTCTAGAAGGCAAGAGTGCCTCCAAGCCTGGTCAGCTGGTGTTTATTAGTATTTTCTGCTTGGTCAGCTAAATCTCCCTTTTGTATAAACAATGCTGATGGTATCAGCCAGCTAGTCAGAAACACACACACACACACACACACACACACACAGCTAAAACTAACCTTGTTTTTTCCTCTCTCAGGACCTCTCTTTCCCCTCGGTGCCACCAACAGTTACAAATGCTTTGATTACAGGAACAAGCTTTTATATTACTCTTGTTCCCAGTTCTCCTTTAAAGGATTACAGAGAAGGCCTCTCTCTTTAGTTGACAAGCTTTGCTTTGCCTTTTTCTTATTGGAAATTCAACGTGGTAGCGATTTCATTAACTTGATTTCTCAGGCTGTGCAGAGTTTATCTATCTATCTATCTATCTATCTATCTATCTATCTATCTATCTATTCATTTATTTTTGAGTGTAGACAAATGTGATATGGGCAGTGAAGCTGTGGTCACAGTGCTATGTTGGGGACTGGGGGATCCAGAGAGGGACACTCGAGGGCACAAGCTGGCAGAGCAGATGGTAGTCTGCAACCAGTAAAGGGTTGCCTGAGGGATTCATATCCTTCTACGACATTCTCCATGATGCAGGCTCAAAATGCTGACATGGTACTTTCCTCTGAAATTCCTTTCCTTTCCCCTGTCTCCAGATAGGTGCTTTGCACAAAGGAAGGAAGAGAGGTGGGGTAGAGCAGCAATGGCCCACCTAGGACGGGGGGCTATTTCTGGGGACTTTCAGGGGCTCCCATGGACTCTCCACGGTGAGACCCAAGGATTCCATCACAGCATTTCCTCGTCCTTCCGGCCAAGGCAACGTCGCCAACGCTTACAGGGCACAGTTAATAACTTATCAACAGAGGTTAAGCTTGGCTTTCACTGGGTCACTCGGCTTCTCCCAGCACCCCCAAGCTTTCAGACTGGCCCTTGATTTGTTGGCGCACTGACAAGCACTTAGCCAGACAGGAAAGGAAACGATGCAGACAGCGGGGAAAAACACACTTCTTCCTCCGTTTTCTTAAGGAGAACATGACCCAGGGGGAGGCAAATAAAATACACAAAGGAAAATGCTATTGAAGTGCTTTGTTTCTCTCATCTATTTTGTTACAGGGATGGCAGTAAACATCTTAGCATGAAAAGGGCTGGAGTTTTCTCTTTTAGGACAGGAAGAAGGGGGGTGGCTGGAGCATTGGAAAGTAGGGCACAGGGAGGTGAGCCTCCAGAGTAGGAAACGGCACTGGCAAAGGAAAAGAAGGCTGCGTTCTGGGGGCTGGAGAAAACTTAGAAAGAAAATAAGCCATGTCCCCGCTTGGATGTCTCTAAAATGCCCCCAAAACCCATCTTGTGGTCTTTGGTCACCTCACATTCCTTCTGAAAGAACTGGTCCTTCCAGGGTATCGAGTTCTCAGAGAGTGGCATGACCTTTCACCCTGTTAGCAAGACAAGACCTGAGGGCCATCTTTGATGCTGTGTCCCTGACCTTCCTGTATCTACAGCCTGGCTCCTCACTCATAGCACTATTGACTCTCAGGGCCAGGGAGCCTTTGCTGTTGGGGGAGGGACTGTCCATGCATTGTGGGATATTTAGCAGCATCCTTGGTTTGTACCTATTAGATGCCAGTAGCATACTTTCCCTCCACCCCATCGCTCCCCACCAGTTGCAACCACCAAAAGTTTCTAGATATTACAGATGTCCCCTGGGGGGCATAATTGTTCCTGGTTTAGGGCTGCAGACCTAAAATAAATACCATTGAATCTTGCTTAGTTTTGTCTTTCAAATCTCCTGAATCTGCCTACGTCTGCCCACCCTGCCACCCTCGCTGGTGCTTGTTCTCTCTCACCTGGACACCTGCTCCAGCCGATCTTCTCAGTTCACTCCTGCCTCCCCCACCCACTCTCCAGACAGCAGCTCAGGTGATGATTCCAAAATCAACTCTGCCCACATTGCCTCCCCATCCAAAAGCCTGTGAAAGCTTTCCTATGCTCTGAAGATACAACAGAAGATTCCTGACAGAGCCTAAAAGGATCCAGCCATGGCCAGCTTCGTCTGCTTGTCTCATACCGTTCTCCTCCACCTATCAGCTCCTGATGCCCCGTGAAAGTTTCTCCATGTCCCATGCTCCCTCCGACCACACATCATCCTTACTACTTCACCTACTTCAGTCTTTTGGATTAAGACTCCAAAGTCACTTCTCCAGGGTCCCCGGCTTCCCGGATCCCCCTGTGACAAGGCTCCCAATTAAACACTCTCAAAGCAACACGCATCTTTCCTTCTTAGTTTTTAGCACAGGTCGTACTTTCACATTAATCTGTGCCATCATTGATTAAAGTTTGCCTTTGTCACTAGACTCTAGGTTCCTTGAGTTGCAGGGACTATGTGGGTTATCATGCACCATCCTATCCATGGGTCCTAGGACAGTGCCTGCCTGACACATAAACTTTTGAAGGGATGGGACACACAGAGACGGCCTGATATATTAAAATTCAAGCCAACAGTGGTCCTTGACCTTGAATCCATGGCTTTTCAGGGCCAAAAGAGTCCCTTCCATTCCCTGGTATTGTTGTGCGTTCATTCTTTCATTTCTTCATTTCACGAGTCTTTTCTGAGCATCTACGATGTGCCAGATGAAGAATGGCATTGTCACTGTTTCAAACAAGAGAGACCTGGCCACGGTGTTGTGGTATCCTCCATCCAGCAGCACAGACGTACATCAACCAAGTACCGGCTGCCCAGTGAGCGCTGTGAAGGGGGTGTGGCTGATACGCAGACGGCTGGTGTGTTCTCTGAGGCCAGGGGAAGAGAAGCCATCAGAACCTGCCCTCCACATCACTGTGTCTTCCTAGACTTAACTACCCAGGAAATAGGATTTGGAGTTCTCTGAGCAAACACTGGACGGCAGAGCATAAAACATTAGTTAACTCAGATGTCTTCAATTTGTAGAAATGGCACCGATCCCAAGACGTTATTTGGCATTTATATTACATTCCATAAATGGATTTCTATAAGTTTGTTTTCAGAATGTCTTGAACCCAGAGAAATAAAGAATAATAGCTTTTTTAAATCTCATTTGATTAAAAAAAATCACTGGCATGGCCAACAGAGGAAGAACTGGTACCACTGGCAATACAGCTCTGAGTGAAATAAAATCAAGTCAGTGGAGCCGTCATCCATAGCTGCTTGCTGCCTGCTGATTCTGTGCTAGGTGGGGGGAGGCCGAAATTCTGGGCATGCTAAGAAAAGGAAAACAACAGCCCTGCCCTCAAGGAGTTCACAGCCTCTTAAGAGGGAAGGAGACACATAAATATTTGCAAGGATGCACCAAGCACTATCCTTGGGACATAGCTGCTTCTCATTATTCGGGATTCAACCCAATCCTCACCTCAAAGAGGCTTTCTCTGACCCCCTTCCCAGTGATGACTCCCTCCTCTGCCAGTTACACTTTCGCATTACTCCATATTATTTTCCCCAAAGCACTTATTTTCTGAACTTAAGTATTACTTTGTTTTATTTTATGTTGATTTTCCGGCTAGAATGGAAGCGCTACACTTTCTTCCTCACTTCCACACTCTAGTACCTAGGCAGCACTTGGCAGGTGGTTGGCACTGAATGAATGAATGGGCGGACGGAAGGATGCATGTGTGAATATATGCAGAGAAAGGCGCAGTCAGTTCTCCCGGGGAGCTTAGGGAACGCTGCATAAAGGAGGCAATATTTGAACTGGGTCCTGAAATAGAAGCTATCTTGGCAACTAAAGCATGGGTGGTTGAGGAGGGAACCACTGGATGTAACTATTTATACATCTGAAGAGAGCAGGAAGAGGGATGGTTGAGTTTATGGCTGGCAAGAGAGCTATGGTGTGACGTGAGGTTGGGCCAGGTTGTGAACAGGTGTGAAGACCGTGCCGGGAGAACGAGTTTTTCTCTCTATGGACATTTGCAGATACGAGACTCTCTTGAACATGAGAAAGATGGGGCCAGATCTCTAATCCTCCTCTAGCGGCCCCATACAGTGAGGCTGTTTATAGCAAAGACTAATGAATCTTTCCCAGGGGAGAGGAACATAATTTGTAAGCATCTAATTTAGCCCGTCCACAAAAATATTTTTTTTCTTGTTCACTGACATCAGAAATCCTTAAAAAAAAAAACAACCCAAAAAACAAAAAAAAACAAAAACCCGACTCTTACTATAAAGTCTTCTTAGGCACTGAGCATGTTAAACTGTGCTTGGAAGTTTTCCATATCTTCCCAACCAGAGTCATCTGAATTTAACATTGAACAACTTAGTAGAAGGGCTGATATGCTGAGGTCTAATTAAGTCCCGATTGGGTTTCTGACATGGATTTCTAACAGTGAGTTCGTGAGTTATTTTTAAGTACTCCCTGAGGGAAGTGAACAGAATAAAAGCTTCATCATTAAGTATCTTTCCAGTAAATGGAGTCTCCTAGTTAGTTTAAAGAAAGTCCTATCATAGAGAATTACATGTCATACTTATAAATTTCTCTTTCTTAATATCTGCAAATAATGGCTGGTAAGGGGGGAAAGGACTAACATATAATGAGTTCATACCGCGGCCCGGCATTGCCAAAGGTATTTTATATCCTTTAATCCTAGTAGAAATCCTTTGAACTATTACTTATCCTTGTTTTGCAGATGAGGAAATAAAGACAGTAAAGTGTTAAATCCATTGCCTAAGACCACACAACTTGTCTGGAGCAGAGAACAGATGGATGTGAACTCAAGTTCAAACACCAAAGACTGTAACAGGGATTAAAAACACTGATGGCTGCTGGATGCGAGGGGGGTGGGGAGATGGGGGAAAAGGTGAAGGGATTAGAAGGTACCCATTGGCAGTCACAATATCATCACGGATATGTGAAATACAGGATGGGAAATATAATCGATCATGTTGTAAAGATTCTGTAGGGTGTCAGATGGGCACTGGACTTAACAGGGGGATCAGCTCATAGATGGTGTAGATGCCTGACCACTGCACTGTACACCTGAAACTGATGTAGAATAATATCGAATGTCAACTAGAATTACATATATACCATATATGGCCACAGGAAAAAGAAAATACAGGCACAGGACTCCTAGGGACCGGGCTCTAGGACTTTAGCACTCAACGCCATGTGACGTTGGGTTGACTATTCAGCCTCAAAGCTGGAGTTTCCTCCTCTGGCACGTGGGATCATAGCAGTTCCTACCTCGGGGACATGGTGATGCATCACCGTACATTCAGAGAGAGGATGAGTGCAGAGCACTTTGCATCACGCCTGACACCTAGAAACCACTCAATGCAGCTCATGTCCCACACGGCAGTAGTGAGTGCAAGGCCTCTGGCTTAATTTGGGAGCGATCCAACTCTGCTCCAAACAGCCAGATGCTAGGAGACACAGCTGTGCTCTCCTTGGTACTTCTGCCACTGGCCACATCAAATGTCACCGATGGAGTGGTTCAGAAATCCTGGTATTGCCCACGGAGGCAACTGCATGTCCATTTTATCTTTGCTTAGGTTTTTCTACCTTGGCACTCCTGATACTTGGAGCTGAATAATTCTTTGTTGTGGGGGCTGTCCTGTTTATTTTAGGGTATCTAGCAGCATCTCTGGCCTCTACCCACTAGATCCCAGTAGCATCCCATAATTGTGACAACCAAAAATGTCTCCAGACAGTGCCAAATATCCCCTGGGGACACAATCACTCCTAGTTAACAAACACTGACTTAGGTGAAAATTAATAGTGATTTACGAAGCTGAAGACCAAGCAAGAGATTTCTAAGATTCAAAGAGGGAGATCCCCCTTTCTCTAATAGTTCATAGCACTTGCTAAATAGAGATGGATTCTCACTGGGGCACCAAGGCAGGGCAATCAACAAATTACCATGGCCAGTTAGCTCATGAAACTCCTACTACTAGTGACCTACAGTGTTTTTCAGATTGCTAATTTCCCATTAAAGGTGCCACGCCATTTAATAGGCATTCTGTCATTTGGCTCCATAAGGTGGAGTGAAAGCACGATCACCCAGTTAGGGTCTTTTTGACATTTTTAATGAGGAGTGTATGAAATGCCACATACCGTGTTTCCCGGAAAGTAAGACCTCACCAGAAAATAAACCCTAGCGTGATGTTTTCAGGATGACATCCCCTGAACATAAGCCCTAATGCGTCTTTTGGAGCAAAAATTAATATAAGACCCGGTCTTATTTTCGGGGAAACACGGTATTAAGTCTCTATCAGCATCAGGGAAAGATTGAAGTCTTTCATGCAGGCCTACTTGCTTCATGGAAGGAATATTAATTAGTTAATTTGACCTTTAGTTATTGAAAACCTACTATGTGCCAAGTCACAGGTGAGGCTCCGGGTAGAATGTGCTGAAACACATGGATATTTTCCCCACACGCCTGTAGCTTACGGTAAAGCAGTGGTTTCCAAAGTGGGGTCCCTGGACCAGGAGTGTCAGTCCCACCTGGTGTGATGGAATGAATTGTGTCCCCCCTCAAAAAGATATGCTGATGTCTTAACTCCCAGGACTGCAGTGACTTCATTTGTATATTGGGTCCTTATAGAGGTAAACAAGTTACACTGAGGTCCTTAGAGTGGGTCTTGATGCACCGTGCCTGGTGTCCTCATGGATGTCCATTTTATGACATCACAGAGAGATGGATATTCACAGAGGGAAGACTATGTGAAGACATGCAGGGAAAATGCCACAAACGCAAATTCTTAGTCCCTACCCCAGATCTGCTGAATCAGACGCTGCAGCATAGGTGGTCTTCCAACAATCTGCGTTAACAACTCCCCCTGGGGACGCTGATGCACGCTGGAGGGGGAGAACCACCTACATAGAGCAGTGGTTCTCACCCTTGGCTGCATATTAGATTCACTTGGGGGGTAGCCTTAAAATGAAAACAGGATCTTAGAGATGCTGATAGGAATTCTGATAGGTTGCCGCAAATGTGCTACCAAGGCTAAGAGTGGCTGGTCTGGAGCAGTGTCTTTCAACTGTTACTAAGCATCACTCATCAGGAATGGCATCAGCTGGGGGTCCTGTGAAAATGCAGATTCTGCTTCAGTAGGGCTAGCGTGGGGCCTGAGACTCTGCATTTTTAACATGCTCTGGGGTGATGCCGTGCTGGTCCAGTTAAGAAACGAGGGCCACATAGAACTAATTCTCAAGTTAATGGTAATAACAACTAATACCGGGGCTGCCAAAAAAAAAAATGTATACAGATGACTTATCTTCATCTTTTGTTATCGGTGTATATTATTACAAATTTAATACAGTTTTTTCCTTTCTTAAAACAGGCATACGTTTTTTTGGCACCCTCTGTATTTATTGAATATCTTCCAAATGCCAGCCACTGTCCTAAAGAATGGGATACAATGACGGATGAGAAAGACACGTCCCCTGCCTCGTGGGGTCTGCATTCTGTCTAGAGTTTATACATTCCCATAAAAAAGGACCTTAGTGTACCCGGGAAGATATCTGATAAGGTAGAACTGAATCTTGTTCAGGCAGAGCAACGCTAACTCCTGCAACAGATAAACCACAATTTTTCAACAGCTTAACAAATACATATTAATTTCTTCTGGTATACTTAACGTAATGGGGCTGGAGGGGTTCTGGGATCCAGGTCATTCTGTCTTGGACTATGCCATCCTTTAGGTTCCTGGATTGTTCTCAGTTCAGCTGGTGGAAGTGGAATGAGGGCCAGGAGGCATAAAAGTGGTCTAATGACTTCTACCAAATTCCATTGTCTCTGCCACACAGCCCTCTGCCTAACTGCAAAGAACACTGGGAAATTAAATCTGACTCTATGTTCAGAGGAAAAGGAAATGGATTTGGTGCACACATTGTTTCTACTCTAGGCCATAAAAGATGAGTCAGGCTGGTCAGATGAAGAAAGGGAGGGAGTGGTAAAAATGAGAGGTATCAACAATGAATGTTTGGTAAAGGCTCATAAACAAATCAAATCTCCATAGCTTCTCTGGTTATCATTTTCCTTACAAGGACAATTATGGTAATACACCATAATGCTTCAATAGTATGACATGTGAAAACATTTTTAAAGGACTTGAAAAGACATTTCTCCAAAGAAGATATACAAATGGCCAATAAGCACATGAAAACATGTTCAATGTCACTAATCATTAGGGAAATGTAAATCAAAACTACAATGAGATACCATCTCACACCCATCACAATGGCTACTATCAAACAAAAGAAAATAAAATGAAACAAAACACAAAACAAATGCTGGCAAGGATGTGGAGATATTGGAACCCTTGTGAACTATTGGTGGAAATGTAAAATGGTACAGCTACTCTGGAAAATAGTATGGTAGTTTTTCAAAATATTATAAATAGAATTGCCACATGATCCAACAATTCCATTTCTGGGTATCCAAGAGAATAGAAAGCAGGGTCTTGAAGAGACATGTGTACACCCATGTTCATAGTATTATTCACAATGGCTAAAACGTGGAAGTAACCCAAGTGTCCACCAAAGAATAAATGGATAAGCAAAATTCCATTATATAAATACAATGGGATATTGTGCAACCTTAAAAAGGAAGAAAGTTGTGCCATGTCCTACAACATGGAAGGAACTTGAAGATATTTTACTTAATGATATAAGCCAGTCATAAAAAGACGGATAGTGTATGATTCCACTAATAGGAGGTACTTAAGCAAAATCATAGAGACAGAAAATAACATGATTGCCAGGGGCTGAGAAGAGTGGGGAATGGGGAATTATTGTTTAATGGGTATAGAGCTTGAGTTTTCTAAGATGAAAAGAGTTACGAAGATAGATGGTGGAGATGGCCATACATTATGAATGTGTTCAATACCACTGAACTGTACACTTAGAAATGGTTAAGGTGGTGAATTTAATGTTATATGAATTTTACCATGATAAAAAGAAAATAGAAAAAATAATCTACAGAAGAGTGCTGGCATCTTCCTAATAATTCAACAGGCAGATGGGTTAGCTGTATCTGGACTTATTCCCATCATCCGTGGTCACTGGACACTAACACTGGCCAGAGGCTGGAGTTGATGGCTGGGCTTAGAGTCTGAGATAAGCCTGGAATGTGTTGGGGGATGAGCAGGTGTGAGAATCCAGACTTCAGCCAGGAGATGTCAAGTAGAAGCCAAGACAATGCCTGCATCTCCTCACAATGGTCTCCATAGCCACCTTTACCAAACAAATTGGTATCAGGGTTTGGCAATAACACCAAAGTACTTTTAGGTAGGTCTTGGCCAGGACGAGCAACCTAAATATCAAAAAGATTCAGAGCCAAGAGAATTGTATCTAAGGTCAAAGAATGAGTTGCAGAGACAGATGAATCATGGATGGAATCTCAGGGAATTGAATGAACAATACCCGGATCATGCAAAAATTCTCTTTGATATTCCCAGTAGATAATGCCTACCTTTAAACCACCTGAGCCCTTTTTCAAATGTTGAGCTGAAATCTTTTTCTCTGGACCCCATCTCTCTCTGGGGCCACACAGAGGGAACAAATTTAATTGATCTGCATGACCTTGGGCAAACTGCTTCACCTTTTTATGCAGTAGTTTCATCATCTATAAAATGGTAATAATTACAGTACCTCCTGCATGGAGCTCTTGGTAGGACAAACTGAGTACCTGACACACACCATAGTCTGAAAAGAACAACTACAATGATCTATATTACTGCTAACAGCCCTTTAAAAAATGGCTCTCATGCTTGCCTCTGTGCCTTCTCCCCTGACAGATCTCTCCTCTTTCAATCCTTCAGCTTGTCCTTCTTTTAGAATTCCAAGCCTTTCATTTTCATCTGGACTATCACTTCCCAAACTATGTCCAAAGTTAACGAGATCCTCAAGGTATTCATAGGAGTTCTTTGACAAACAAAGTTTGGGAAAAGCTTTTTATACCAGATGCTTCCCTTGAAGGCTTATAATGTGTCTTGGTATAACAAAGGTTCTGAAAAGTCCTCAGTATTCAGAACTGTTTATATGTGTTCTAGAGTG
Source organism: Rhinolophus sinicus (assembly GCF_057876585.1). Taxonomy (NCBI): domain Eukaryota; kingdom Metazoa; phylum Chordata; class Mammalia; order Chiroptera; family Rhinolophidae; genus Rhinolophus; species Rhinolophus sinicus. The sequence continues at coordinate 53,612,611 of NC_142508.1, forward strand.
TGCCCTGTTAGTGGAAATGTAAGTTGGCATTATATTTGTGATGGGCCAATAGTCATCATCTAATATAATTTTTTATAAAATTGTATACACTCTTCAACTAGCAGTTTCACTTCCAGGTATCTGGAAATACCTGTACATGGATCATTCCAGTTTAATGTGTCTGTAAAGACACGTTACGTGTTCTAACTGGACAAGTTTCTCCTCTAACTTTGCCTTATGTGTGTCGATATGGTAACTATGACTTTCTTTCTGTGCCTATATCCAAGTAACTGATAAAAAGAATCATAGGGCAGCACTAAGTTGACACCCATCCGCCAGTCTACACTTTTCTTCTAAGGCTCTACCATACTTCTGCAACCCATCCATCCACAGGATGTCCTATTATCTGAGGACAGCATTCCTTCTTTAAAATATTCTCTCAAGATTCAATCTATAGTTTGAGTACAAATTTGAAGTCAATAGCTGGGGTGAAATCTCATAAAAGTACTTTCAGTTGACACTGCATTTTTTTTCCCTCCACAAGATCAAGAGATTGTTGGTCTTAACTCATCATTTTAGTCTCAAGATCTGATCGATCATTTATGGAGATGGAGGTGAGGAGAGTGGGTGGCAGTTGATGACTAATGCCTGGGAAATGGTGATCCAAAATAAATCGGGAAAAAAAGAATCTAAAGTTACCCAGAAACAAACTCATTTGTGCATAATCCCAGCAGCAAGGGTCAAAGCTTCCCAAGTCCCCTCCTAATGTTTATAAATGATTTTCTCCTGAGCCACTTGGCACATTTCCATTACGGCCTTCTGAATATGTATAGATACAGAAGGTAATTTAAGATTGCTGCAAGTGTTTGACAAAAACATAGTATGTGTTCAACTTGTTTAGGAAACATCTTAATGACAAGCGAAGCAATTTATAGAGGACATATTTTTACAGCACAGTAGCATCAACATTTATTATTCAGGCCATAACTGGGAAAGAAAACAGACTTCCTCCATTTAGAAAACAAAATTAAATTCCTAGGAAGGCAATAGAGAAATAGGCACAAACTTGAATATAGTTATGGTATAAAATAATATTCTTTAGAAATATGTGTGTGAAAAACATGAGGAGAATAGTACAATGGCCTGATCGGATATTCCCAAGATATAATTTTGGAATACAATCCCTTCCATGGGCTAAAATTTGATATTATAAAATTCAAGGTAATCTATCTACTATAGATTTATTTTCCCCCTAGAAGTCCACCATGTTAGGTAATAGTGATATAGAGCTATTATTTGCAACTCATTTTTTCACCTGTAGAGGTAATAATGACTCGGGAGCTTCTACCTTAGAATTATAAAGGTTCTGAAGAGCCCTACAGTCATAAAATCTTATTAGCTACTTTTCCATTTTTCTCTATCTCACTCATATTCCAATTCCGAAGAATTTGACAATTGTATTAGGTTGGTGCAAAAGTCACTGCGGTGTAAAAGGTTAAAAATGCAAACACCGCAATGACTTTTGCACCAGCCTAATATAGCTATGAAATTCAGTTTCTAACACATTGTATATTCATTCAGGTCTCACCAAGAAAAACACTCAAATAAAATATTCAATCTCAATGAAGTTCTTTCACCTTTGAGGTTGCGGCCTGAAGTTCTACACAGGGGTTGCGACTGCAAGAAACATAGGTGGGTAAACTGACTTGTAAAGATGGGTCAATTCATTGTCTCAGTTGGCCTGGGAAAGTCATATGAAATTGCTGTTTGGTTTTACCTACTTACTTACTCAACAAACGTACCATGTACCTGCTACGTAGATAGAATATACTGCTGGGCCTTTGAGACACAGCAGATGAAGTGTCTGCTTGAACTCTGTGGCTTTTATGTATTTCCGTTTGATTTCAGTGAAGTCATCCCTTCTGCCAGTCATCCTCGGTACCCGAATTCCCACAGCTGCCATTCCAAAATGTCTGTATGCCCTTAAAACCCACATTGACCCTCAAAACCCTCTTTCTCAGCAAATGAGCCAGGCTCCTGCTTTACCGAGAAGACGAAGGACCTGTGACATGAGCTACCTCTACTGCCATCCATGCACCCATCTCAAACTCTACTTGCATCAGTCCAAAAATGCTGATGTCACCCTTGCCACCTGTCCCCCCTTCACCCCTCATATTTAATCCAAGTGCTGCTGACGTTCCTCCTAAACAGCCCTCCAAGTCGTACCCTTCTCTCCATCTCCGCCATCAGACTAGCACACGTCAGTTCTATCGCTTGTTGAGCCAATGCAGTGGTGTCCTAGTTGATGTTTTCCTTACCTCCCTCTCCATTTCTTAACACTCAAACCAGAGTGATAGTTTCAACATGCATCTCCGAATGTATTTCTCAACCACTTAAAATACTGAAAGGGTTTCCCATTTCCACCGGGATAAAGGAAAAAACCCATCGACATGGTCCATAGGCCCCTTGGAGTCCAGTCCCTGCTGAACCTGCAGCCTCAGCTACATTCAGGCACCTGGTGCTCTTCATGCTCCGTCCCATGAGCCTCGCTTGTCTTTCATACTCGCCATAGTCTCACCAGCCACAGGATCTTCGCTCATCCTCTTCTCTCTTCCTGGGATGGTTTTTCTACCCCTTCTTGCTCAGTTAACATTACCAGGACCTCAATTCACTCCAAGTATCATGTCCACAAGAAAGCCTTCCATTACTTCCTTGGTCACGTCAATTCACCCTACGATAGACTCGCTGGGAACCGTGACCATCTCTCTCTTAACACGTGTTACCTGGGTTGTTATGGGTCTTTGACTAATGTTGGTCTGCCCTTCTAAGCTCCATGAAGACAACATCTGTTTCATTTTTGCTCATTTTCCCCCTTGGCAACTAGCAGAGTTTTGGCTCCTAGTACATACTCGGTAGACATTTATAGAATGGATTTCTCGACAATTCATAATGCCAAAGTGATCTATGCTGACTCATGGATGTTTATGCAAATACTTTCCTGGGTGAATGTCTTTCACTGACACTCTAAAGAGAGATGAGCCAGAGCTAGGATGGCTGTTTTTGTGTTTTAGCTGCTCCAGACACTTCCTCTGTCCCAAGCACTGTCCGAAACTCTTTGCTTTTATCCACTCATTTATTGCTCGTGGCAGCCTCAGAGATGGACAATATCATATCTCTATTGCATGGATGGGAAACCTGACACCTAGATGTGAATGAACTTGTCCAGGATTATACAGTCAGCTCAGTATTATATTTCTAGCACCAAGCACAATTCCTGTAACATTCTAAGAACTCAAGCAGCATGTGTCGAATGACTGAATGGATGAAGTAGCAAAGCTGGTCTGTCCTGAGCCACAGATCCCTAAATACTTGTTTGTTTCTCTAAGTTTGCCCCCTTCTTTTAGTCCTCGCTGTCACACACTCATCTTCACGTTGGCCCCTTCACACCAGCACTGTCCTAACTGCTTCCTTATTCTTCTCCCTGCATCTGCTCTTTCTTCTCTTTACTTCAGCCACTTAAAGTGAGGCTGGAAGGTCTTCTAAAATCCACCCAGACCCATCCCTTCCTTTCCTGAAACTCCTTCCTGGCTTCTCATTGTCATTTGGCTACTGGCACAAGTGTTAATTTGTCTGAAAGATACCATGATGTCTATTCCCAGCCCCACCTCCCTCCTCTTCCCACAGGTGCCAGCCCCCTTCTTGCCGTGGGCCTGTGTGTGTACTGTGCTTCTGCCTGGAGTCTCCCAGTAATGGACCTTCAGACGGCAGCGTCTGTGGAAGACTGAATAACGACCCCAACAACAGCCAGGTCCTCCTCCCTGAGACTCGAGAATGTTCTCTTAGATGGCACAAGGGACTCGGCTGATGTGATTAACGTAAGGACCTCGACCGCATCTGTGGTCCATGACGGCCTTACTTCTTCCTGTTGTGTGTGACATCCTCCTATACATGGACATTTGTGCGTTCGTGAATGTGCGTGAAGAGGAAGTGCTCAATCATTACTGATATAATTGTGGATGTAATGCCCCAGTGGTGTGTTTCTGTGTATTTGCTAATTCACATTTAAATAAATTCAACTTATGGAACACACATGTCCCTAGCAGCACTATTCACAGTAGCCAAAGAGTGGAAACAGCCCAAACAGATGAATGAATACACAAAAGGCGGTGTAGCGACACAGTGGAATATTACTCCAGCATAAAAAGGAATGGAGTGCTGACTCATGCTACAACATGGAGACACCTTGATGACATTATGCTATGTGGAGAAGCCAGTTATAGAAGCCCACCCTCATCTACACCCATAATATATGATTCAATTTGTATGAAATGTCCAAAATAGGCACATCCATAGAGACAGAAAGTAGAAGAATGGTTCCCAGGGGCTGGGGGAGGGGAAAGAGAGGGGCACCTGTTTAATGGGTCTGGGGTTTTCTTTTGGGTGATGGAAATGTTTGGGAACCAGACAGAGGTGATTGTTGCACAACATTGCCGATGCACTAAATGTCACTTGATTATTTACTTTCAAGTGGTTAATTTTATGTTATGTGAATTTTAGCTTGATTTCAAAAATTACACGACTTTTCTTTTTTAACTGATAAGGTAAGTGATACTTAAGTCCTCGCAGCTTCCACAGCTGAGGAAAGTGTGCTCCACCATCGCACCACCTCCTCACGTTGGGGGTCATTTTTTCGATGCACATGAATTATTACAAATGCTGAGAAGCCTGCCAACTCCATCTAGAAACCCCAAGTGAAAGGCCTGACTTTCTGTGTATCGGCTTTGGGCAGGTGCCTGCCATCTAGGCACGGGGAGGTGAAGGGTATGGGAGCTCCCTCCGACCCTGTCCCTGGGGGAAACCCTGTGGAAAAGTTGTGCCTCTGGGAATCAACAGTCATCTGCGGCTTAGCAGTCAGGCTGGGTGTAGCCCTGGGTGAAGATTTTCTGAGCATGTTTCAACACAGCCAACGCCGGCATAATGTGGAATGTCACGAGAGGAGAGATTCCCTGGGTTCGCGCTTCTGCACCATGATGCCCCCGCTGTCATCGGCTGTTCTTCTGGCATGAGGGCGAGTGGGGACAGGGCTGGGTGTTATGCTCTCCTCGCCGTAAATAAGAGCTGTCATTGGGGCAGAAGCTAACAGGAGCAGGCAGAAGAGAACGCCAATGTGCAGCCTTTTAGCAACGGCTGCTGCTCTCGCACACCAGCAATTGCGGTTAGCTTCCCTTACAGATGGCTCTGTCACTGTGGGTTTGTGTTAGCAACAGCTGGTGGCTGAAGGACTGGGAACTAACAATCCATGCTGCTCAGATGCAGGAAAAGGCCACTGGTTCTCCCAGTGGCACTGCTGGGTCCCATCTGCCAGGGTGTTGGCGTAGTTAGTGCATGGCTTGTTACATATATCAGAGAGCTTCACGTGGCTCAATGGGACAAAACCTCTACTGCCAACGAGAGGGGCAGACGACTGCTCAAATCCGGTGATTTCAGATATTCTGACAGATGATTAGCAAGCAATTGTGAAGCCCTTTCTGACTGCCAGGCATTGTGCAAGATGCTGCAGACACAGCAGAAGCTTATACAGACAGGGTGAATGCAGAGCTTATGGTCTATTTGGGAAGACCCATGGCCACTCATTCACTCTGCAGCCCTCTCCGACTAGGCAAGACCATGGGGAGATTAAAAGCAACTGCTAGCAGGTTGGTTGGTTGGAGGGGTGGTTGAAATGAAAGACGGGATGCTGGGTAGTAGAAGAAGTAAATTGCCAAAGAACATTTATCCTCATAGCTCGTCACCAACGTCACACAGACTCAATTGGGGGCTTTGTAGCATCAGAGTCCACAAGGAGGGTGTCACAGTGCTGCCAGGACACAGAGCTCAATGCCCACTATTCATTCTGAGGTCCCCCTTTGAGGGTGACAGAGCAACTTGAGGCAGTGAGTTGGAAATGCCATCCAAATGTTTAAGACAGTGTCTAACATGAGAATCCTACAACTCAGCACAAGGTCAGCAGGATGGGGACTCCATAAAATTCCAACAATGGGGACCTACACAGACTGGCTTTATAGTCCACTCAATCTGATGATATTTGTCAACTGAGAGAGATTTACTGTCCTAAGCTTTCATTGAAAATATTTAACCTATTACAATTGATCCTGACTAGTACTGAGCTGAATACCCCACAAATGGTCATTTCAAATACATCAACCTCTTCATGGGCCAGCAAGAACAAGTCTGCAGAGCTATGTGTTGGATGGAGGGCAGATGATAATCTTCAGAGAACATTCCTCATGGCCAGCTCAGCATGTAGAGCAAGTACCCTCTGCTTGCAACTCCAGGGAAGCCATTAGACTCTCACCCCCTTGAAAATGACCTTGTTGATGGGTCCTTAGCTCCCTTAATTTACCTAGCACTGTATTTTCAACATTCTCTTTATTAGTGATTTAGTAATCTTGTCTTATGACAAATACAATATTAAAATAACAGAAATCTAAGAAAAACGTTAGCTACAGTTACACCATATCTCCTAATCAAATAAACATTTCATTTACTGATATTCCTTTTAGTCTCTTTTCAATGTGCATATTCATTTTTTTCTTATATGTGGTCATTTTATAGATAAATTTTTCATTTGTAGCATTACGTCGTGAGTAACTTTCCCTTTTGCTTGATTGATAAATATCCCCATTTCACTTATGCTGCTCAAAGACAACACTGGTGCATATTATCCATGCCTCTTAGTATCCTTGCAGAATCCTACAAAAACATACACGAGGAATTTTTATGATTCCTTTTTATAAAAAAAAAATGGCACGTACATTTCTCTACTTAAGCCATATACATGGCTCTGAGCCAGTAAATCAGAAGTATTAACAGTTGTTTTTAAAAGTCACATAATATTTCATAGAATGAATGTAATACAGCATACTATGAATAGACATTGAACCGTTCTCTTTATTTTTTGTACCTATAGAAAACAATGCTTCCGCAAACATCCTTGTACATCTATCTTCAAGTACCGAGGTTTTATTATTGTCTTAGGATAGCTTTCCAGATGTAGGATTGCTCTGTAAAAGGCAATGTCTGCTAATGATTTAAACATATATGGCCAGATTAGCTTGTAAGTGGCAGTGCTAGGATTAAAACCTGTGTACAGTAGGCTCCAGAGTCTGAACTCTCAACCACTAATACTATTCTACTTCTCTAACTTCAGAGACGTCCAGCAATGGGTTGAACTTCTTAAAGCAGTAAGCTTGCCTAAATGTGCAATTGTTAAAAAAAAAAAAAAAAAAAAAGGCAGAGGGATTCTTGGGGAGGGAGTTTGAGACAGAATGACCTCCATCTTCTCTTCTAATCTGAGATTTTCGTATTCCCTAAAATGAATCCACTGCCTTGCAGTCGGGTGGGTGGGCCAAGCAATTTAGATCTTAACTACCCCGTCAGTTATTAAGCGTGACCACTCTTGGGACATTTTTCAAGGTGACGCCTGCCAATTAAACAGTTACGCAACCACGATTCGTCAGCCATAATGAATAATGAAGAAAAGAAACTTGGAGAAACTTGCACTGATCAGTTTCTATCTTGACTGAAACCAATGACCAACCATTGGTTCATTGGACTATTTAGAAACAAGAATGAAAACAATAGTGCAACCAGCACAGTAAATATTTTCAGTGAGTAGTACTTTTAATATCGTCCAGTGCAATTATATCTAGGCACCAGTTATGATATCTAGAAACAGATGAGCTTATTTATATTTATAGCAGTGAGTCCCTTTTGAAACAAGATTTGTGCCATATATACGTGAATATAAGTGCTATCACAAAGGGCTTTTAGAAGAGCCCACTGGGGGTTGTTATTTTTCCGGCACCTGAGAATGAGCCTCATAGGAACTGATATTTCTGTATAAACCCCACAGAAGGGTAACAAGCCCATTCAAACAGCTCAACTGCAATAGAAGAAGACATTTCCCTAAGGAGAAGATATTAATGGAAAAATCGTTTCATGTTTGTGTTTTTAATTTTGCAATTTAAAATCCCTCTAAACACACTTTCCCCTTTAAAATGTGATTAACCCAAATTTCCCCATCTTTATTATGGCAAATAGCCGGTTACAGTATTCCTTTTGGAATAGCAACAGGAGCATTATTTAGATTTAAAAGAGAAGGCATACATGACACTGTTATTAAAACTGAATATATTTAGTTATCACAGCTATTAAGAGGATTATTAAGGAGTTTGTGCAAGTTTTGGATAGGTAGATGGAGCTAACTGTGTATTGGGTGGTAGGTAGAGTACTTTTGGCTTATCGTGCATGCTTTTAATTAAACGCTCTTTTGAAACCTGGAGCGTCTGGCCCTGGCATTCCCAATAAACTACCCATAAGCCCTTGGGTAAGTCACCAAAGCCTTCAAGGGAAGATTCTAAAGATGTCTTCTGATCCTACTATTGTTTGAAGTTTTGTTGGTACTTAAATAATACATTAATATTCAAGTTACAGTGAGAAAATAGAGACTTGTTTTCCTATTACAGTGGGATACTGATACCTGGGATCTCAAATGGACTTAATTTGGTGAATGACATTTCCACGCTCATGATAACAGTGACACTAATAGGAGTTATGGGGTTGCTCTTTGGTGCCAAGTTCTCACTGGATGTTGTCTCAGCATTTGCTTACTGGGTCCTCTCAGGTGGACCGATGAGCCCAAGGTATCAAATGAAGAAAGAGGCTCAGGTTGCTCAAGGTCATTTCTATAATGCTGCAGGTAGATGCAGTTTTCAAAAAAATTCCTGACTGCCCTCAATTTTTCTCCTCCTGTCCTGCAGTGAAAGCAATCAAGAACACTCTCTTTGCCTCCAAATTCCTACTCTGTCTGCTTTGAGACAATAATTGGGACTACCGCAGAAATTTCAATATTTCCCCAAATTGGGACAAAGTGTTCAAGGAGAAACATGTGCTGGCTGGCAAAGGAATCAGTATTTAAACTTCTCACGGCTCTTACCTGCTTTACTGATTTTGAGTCCTAACACTACTATGTAATGGCTCTGTGACCTTGGCTTAATTACCTAACCTCTCTGAGCTACATCTGTAAAGAGGCATCAACTAACACTGCTTCAAAGGGATGTTGCAAGGATGAAATGAGTCGATGCTCTTCCATCTTCCAGCTGTAAGATGCTGAACAAGTGCCAGTTGTTACTGTTTGTCTCAGGTTTGGGGTTGAAATATCAGGAGAAAGGGGATAGAGAATTTTGTGAGTATGTAGAATAATAATAATAGCCAGCAATAATAGAGCACTTACTATGTGTTAGGTTAACTTCTAAGATTTTATGGGTGTTAAGTTACTTAGTTCTCACAATATCCTGGAGAGGCAGGTATTATTATTATTATTATTATTATTATTATTATTATTATTATTATTTCCATTTTACTATGATACCAAGGCACAATTTAATAACCCACCCAGCAGGTTAGCTACAGGGTTGGGATTTGAACCAGGTTGTCTGACCCCAGAATTTCACTCTCACCCTCTTTCCCCCCACATCACAGTCCTTCCCTGAGAAGTGAGAGTTTGAATACCAAACCCTGAGAAGTGGAGGACACATATTCCAATTCCCTGACTTCTGATGTTTAAGTTATGGTTCTGCGTGGCAGCGAATTGTATCATTTGGACTATAAGACAAAGAATCTATTTTTCCTGGAGCTTGAGAACTGGCACCCTGCAGTGGGAAAATACGCTCATTCCAAAAATAGAAAACAAAACAAAATGACACCAAAAAACCCACCAAACTTCCCGGGCAATTCCAACACCCCTGGAGGAAGCTTCTAACGACTGGGCTGACCTTCAAGGGTGGGGGGTGGCTGCAGCCTTTCTGGGTGTTTTGGGGTCCATTCACATTGAATGTTGTATGAGTTCCCTGTTGCTGCTGTAACAAATTAACACAAACATGGTGGCTTAAGCAATACATGTGTATTATTGTACACATCTGGGGGTCAGAAGCCCACCATGGGACTAACTGAGCTCAAATCAAGGTGTCAGCAGGGAGGATTCCTTCTGGAGGCTCGAGGGGACCATCTGTTGCCTTGCCTTTCCCACCTTCTAGCAGCTTGGCTCGTGCCCCTTCCTCCATCTCCAGCCAGCAGTGGTGGGTAGAGCCCTTCTCATGCTATGTTCTTTCTGATTCTCCTCTTCAGTCCTCACATCTTTTCTGACTCAGACAGCACAGTCCTTTGATTTTAAGGACTCATTTGATTAAACTGGGTCCACCCAGATAAGCCAGGATTTTCCCTATCTCAAGGGCCCCTTCATCACTCTGCAGAATCCCTCAGATAAAGTAACATAGTCCCAGGTTCCAGGAGATGAGGACCTGGACCTCTTCAGGGGTTATTATTCTGCCAACTATGGATGTAAAACCAGACGGAGGCTTGCAGTGGCAAGGTTTTGGGGCAAAAACTCTGCTTAAATCAAGAAGGACTTAAAAATCAGCAGATGCTGTTTGGGACCCCTCTCCTGCCAGTATTACAGCTGAGTCAGTATAACCTACCATTTACAAGTGTGCGTTTTGGAATCCAAGGAGCTGTTTAACAAATTCCAGCTTCACTGCTTTTTAGCTGTGTAACCTCAGGCAAGTTACAGAACCTCTCTTTGTATCAGTTTCTACAGCTTTATAATGTGTGTAGCATTAGAGTTTATTGCTCTTGTTTAGAAGGTTAAATTAAGTTTACATACATAAGGCACAGGTTCGACCTCAATAGAGAGAGTGCTCAATAAATGACAGTTATCAGGAAGCTGATGGACGCTGTCTTATAGCTCAGATGTCTGGTCAATCTAAGTACTCCATTCTGTTAGCCACCATGATTGCCCAAAGGGTGGGCATGTAACCCAAATAGAGTCAACTGGAGTCTGTCCCTGGACTGGTTAGAAGGCTGTGGGGAGAGGGAAGTGCTCATTCTAAGCAAATAGCCATCTGATCTACCGAGCAGGCATCAGATCAAGAACTTCTTTTTACAGATGAGAAAACCAGGATCCCCAAGCACTAAATATTCTGTCTAAATTGACACAGCAAGAATCTATCAAGAGCAAAACCTTGGCCTGCTGACCTCACCATCTCCTGCTCATGTGGGATTTGCAGCCCACTAAACCCCGCCACCTACAATCCCTTCTCTGAGCTGCATGGCTTTGCAGCGTTAGTGTTGTGGCCTCCATTTAAAGATGACAAAACTTGATGTTCCGGGGGCTAGGGGCTTTGCCACGATCTCTCAGCTGGTAAGAGGGGGCATTAAAACACAAAACTTGTGTCTCTTTGGTCTTCCAACTATGCTGGTTGGAAGTCCTTTCTGAACATTCTGCTTCTATAACTATAAAGCACTCATAAAAATGTGGTTACACACTTTACATCTATTTCTGTATAAACACATGAAATAAGTATCTACTCCTTCACCAGGACTGGTATGAATATATTACCCATTAATATTAGGTACTGATTGATTCTTCTAATAATACATTATTCATTCCCTTAACTGCACAAAATGCAAATCCACATGTATTTCTATGAAAAGACATCTACTGAATGGTAAGGTCATGACAGGTATGGTGACATTTCAACTCCTTGTGTCTCTTTCATTAATTTATACAACTGAAATAATACCCACCTCCTGTGGGTGGGTGGCCAGGTAAGAGATTAAGAACTATGATCTGAGGATGGTGGTTGGAAGGTGCCAATTACACTGCTGCCCTTGGTGGTATAGGAGGCTCTCCCTTTGGGCTGGGGCACAGAAGGTGACCTGCATTCTAGGGTCCTGGTATAGGTTCTGGCTGTGTCATCTTTCTAGGAACAGTGGATGCTTTTAGGGAAGCATATAAGGTGGGACTCAAGTGTTTGGAATGGGGTTTGCTGTTGCTCTGGACTCTGCCTCCCAGTGTTCACTGTGGACTCTGGAGCAATGCAGCAGGTAGGGGGAAACGGACAGCATGTGGGGTATGCAACTGGATATGCCCCTGAGGTAGACTCGGAGTTTCTAGGAGGACCCTCAGCCAGCTGCCAGGAAGTAGCACTCAGAAGACAGTCTGGGCACAGGAAGCACTGAACACCAAGGGTCCACCACAGAATAAAAGGGGGTCCCTGGAGTGAATCAAGCTCAGGAAGGAGGGGCTGACAAGCGGTAGGTGAACGCATGTATGTGACAGGCGGTCCCACAGTGGGAGCATTTTTTCGACACGACGGAGACCACCACAATGAATTCTAGGGAGAGAGGTCAAAGGAAATGGAAAGAGCAGGGCACAGGATGAAACAGGAGCCTGGGTTTGGAAAGCCTACAGAGGATCCAGCTGCCAGGCTCAAAGAGCCACATCCGTCGTGAGGAGTGGAGAATGAAGTTAGACCAAGACAGACAGGCAGCCAGCCTGGCTTTCCTGCACCCATGCATTAGTCTGCTCATTCACTAGCACCCACTGTGGCCCTGCCAGGTACAGAGCTAGGTGCTAGAGCTGCAGGGACCCTGCCACAGACATGGGTCCTGTGCTCACTGTCTGTGGGTGGGGAGGCCGAGCCCAGCCTCCATCATTTACATATGGAGGGACAGGTGAGTGACGGCCAAACATCTATGAAAGGGGCACTACTGAAGGGTGTAATGGGGGCGGGGGGTGTTCTGCAGGGTCCTGGAAGGCTTCCTTGAGGAGATGACTTTTTAGCTAGAATTTGAAGGGCAATTATAAGTGGGCCAGGTGAGGACATAAAGGAAGAAAGTTCTAGGCAGAGGAAACGGCACCTGGGAAGGTCATGACTCCGAAAGGGACTTGGCACAGCCATCAGGGATCCCTCAGGCACTAAGTGGTGAGTTCTGGGGCTGATTTCTAAAGAGCTGGGGAAAAAAAGTGATCCAAGCATTTGGGATGGAGGTGGGTTGAACCTACAGGTGGGGCCAGAGAGCCTCCATGGGAAGCCCAGGAAGAATACACAGCCCTGAGGCTGGAATCCAGGTCCACCTGGCACAACTGGTTACCACCTGAATTTGGAGGAGGTCAGACCCTGACAGGGCCAGTGGCTGTGAAGTCCGCACCACCCACCTGCTGAGAATGAATAACTCCACAGGTATTTACAACCTGGTGTGCTCAGCTACTTTGCTGGGCATTTTTATTTCATTTATCGAATGGTATAAAACCAGACATTTATTGGCCTACAGACCATTTTTGTTTTCCTGTAACACAAAAATGGCTACATTTTAAAAAGTGAAGTATGACCTACTTCAAATCTATAATAGAGACCAGGCCTCATTGGCACCTGCTGAATTATTAACATTGGAAATTTGGCGGACGCCTATGGCACTGCGGCACTCGCTTTATGACATATCCTCCCCTTAACTTTTGACAGTCCGTAATACAGACTGACATAAGATGGAAGAGTGTGCTTGCTCCATCGGGTAAATAATAGATGACTTAAAAAAAGGGCAGGACACATTTTGATGTGATCCATTATAATGGATTTGAAACCACCATTACGGTTTTTCTATAAAGACTGAATAAAAACTGCAATGGAGGGGTGGCGGATGGGGCATGCCAGGGGCGGGCCGGAGTCCAGTTCCTCAGCAGCAGCGCCCAGAGGGAAGGGAACGGGATGGCATCTGCAGCAAGAGAGAAATGGACTCGCGGCACTTAACTGGGAAGGAAAGTGGCCTAGCAATCGCGAGCAGGCATTTAATCGCTGATGCGCTTACGTCTGCGTCAGTCACAGGGGGTGCCTACTCTCAGAAAATCACTTGAAAAATAACAATACTTTCTGAGCACAGCCGCTAGACTATTTCATTGAAACATCAACAACCTCACAGAGCAGGACCATTAGCCCTGCATTATATAGATGAGGATATTGAAGACCCAAGAGGGGAAATTTCTTTCTAAGGGTCAGTTGGCTCAAGGTCAGTGGCAGAACCAGCAGGTGGCAGGCCCATCTGACTCTGAAGCCAGCGTGTGTCCCATGGAAAAATCAACAGGAATAAGAGTTATCCACTCAAATTCTTTTCAGTAGGTGGTTGATCTTAACATACATGATACAGATTGATTTCTCCAATACCCAGTTGCATCAGCCAATCCTCATGTCAATATTTGTAAAACTTTTACATCCCTTTGTGCCTCACCGTGGGCTTTGGCAGCACTGTCATTCAATTCTCACAGCAGACCCTGGGTAAGCTGCCTTTAATTACATAGGGGGCTTACCCCAGGGTCAATTCTCACAGCAGACCCTGGGGTAAGCCCCCTATGTTATTGTTGACAACATGAAGTTAAGGAACTCGCCGATAGTGGTCTGGGTATTACTACTAATATTAGCACAAGAATTCAGGATAGTTGTCTTTTTTTAGATTATTGGTTTTTTCATTTTGGTTTCTACCTTCAAAGGGCAAAGAGTACCTTCTCTCTTGAGAGACTTCACGATCACACACAGGAGATGATTACTTTATAATTTAAAACCATAAAGCCTTAAAGCCAGAAGGAACCTTACAGGATGAGAAATAATTACTGTCAGCTACTGTGTTTCCCTTAAAATCAGACCTCACCGGAAAAGAAGCCCTAGCATGATTTTTCAGGAGGACATCCCCTGAACATAAGCCCTAATGAGTCTTTTGGAGCAAACCTTAATCTAAGACCCGGTCTGATTTTCAGGGAAACATGGTACTACCCCAGATGGCACATGCAATAATTTAAATTTAACATGTGTTGGGAAAATGCTGGTTTTCCATTGGCAATGGCCCAGCCGTGATATAGTATTTGCTATTTAGATATGTTTACTGAAGAAAAAAAAGTGTGTTGCCCTAAAAGTCATACACAGTAAATATTAGATTAGGTATTAGACAAATACAGCAAAAATTATAAAAGGGAAACTTAAAAAGTTGAAGTTTGGGAGACAATAGTTGAAACCTAAGGTGGGGTACTTCGTGGGAAAGCTCCCCTTGGTCAGGCAGCCCCCCGCTCTCCTCTGGAGGGATTTTTCTCACTTGGATGAAGGCTGAGCTGGGCAGGGCCGAGGACAGAGCCCTACGGCCGGCGCTGTGCCCTCCTCTAACCTGTGCCCCTCAGCACCCTTTAGGCTCTGCCGGGTCAGCAGCAAAGCTAGCCAAGTCCACTCTGGTGTCTAAAGTTAATGATGCTACTTTCCTCTGAACATTCCATTTAAACACTGTCAGAACACTTTTACAGACTGAGAAGTTGTCATTAAAATTGGCATTGAAGCAGCAAAACATAGACTCTTCGGCAAAATCATATGCAAGCAGGAACCTGGCTCGAATGCCATCGGTAGAGTGGATGCTTGGGATGACATCTAGACACAGATCATTTTTGCTTACACGTATCATTCATGGCCTCCAAGCACCCCCCACGGGGCAAACACTCCCGCCCACATTAGTATACGTTCATGTAACCACCACCCGGATCAAGATATAGAACATTGCCTCCCCCCTCCTCCCCCATTACCCCATGTCTTTTACTGTAATGAATTTTCTTAATTTAAACATTCACGGTATTTTTTGATCACACCTTGTATCTCCTTTCCAACCGTTTGCGATTTGTTCTCTACTCTCTAGTTCTAATAAACTCCCCAATGCTAAATTTCTCATGCATTTTATTTCCAATTACTCTTGCTCCCTCCACCACTCAAATCTGGAGGATTACATGTCTGCAATGTTTCTTGTATTGGGGTACCCTCCTCTTTCCTCTCCCACCACAGCTGTTCTAATTCTGCCTTATTTATCTCTTGCCTAGACTATTTTAAGTTCAATAAAAGAGGTTTCTTTAAACAGCTCCTTTTTTTTGGACATTTTAGAAACAGCTTCAATTCATTTTCTAGGCAACGTCTCTGGCTCCTGATCAAAGGACCTATAAACTCATAACTGGATTAGTCTAATAGTCAAGGTATTATAGTTAAAGTGGCTAATTTTCTCTCTCTGTTAGCTCACTGAAATTCTTTCAAATGAGGAATGTAAAAACGTGATATGAAATTCATTTTCATACGGGTTTTTTTTTTTTTTTTTTTTTTTTTTTTTTGTACTAGCTCTTTCTACGTATGTGGAATATTATTGAGGCCACTTAACAGTTCTTCTGGAAACTCCGAGCTGGAGGCTGCTTTGTGTCCATGTGTCACAAATTGCCTTGTAAAGGCCTTTGGTTATCATGGGGCTCTGATGTTACACCAGGGAAACCCATATTTCTGGTTGTGCCTTCCAAAGTCATCCTGTTTGGCTGAGACAAGACTTCTGGCATGTCTCCTTCTATCCCTATGTAGTAACTGGTTCCTAACCTAACTAAACTACCTTGATTTCTGATGTGTCAAATCTCTTGGCTTCCAGGCCATGGCTGAAGGGCAATGGGGAAGGTTAGTGGCTCTGAGAACTGGGCTCACTCCTGGGACCTCGGATCAATGAATCCTAACTCCGATGTTACTAACATGGGCTTAGTCACATCACTGCCCTAGGGCTCAATTTCCTCATCTGTAATGTAGAAATAATATTGTGCCTGTGTCAGAGGGTTGTTGTGAAAATGCAGTGAGACCATCTATGTAAAGTCCACTGTCTAACATTTAGTGAGCTCAATTGACAATTTGACTTTTGCTATTATTATCCATGCTAAAAGAAAGTCTCCCAACTGTCCATTTCCTCCATTCGTATATTACTTTGTTCCTAACCATCTTATTATTAAAGACTCTCAGAAATTCTCTCTCTCCTTCAGAGCTTTCTGGATCCATCTTCAAGCTTTTCAATCAGTTTGCCTTGTTTCCCAGAGTCCAACTGCAACGGGATGGTAACTTCTGGGTGATTACCATGGCTTCCTAACATTTCTCAGTTAGCTGGAGCCATATGATACTTCTAGCCAATGGGAGCTACCAAGGTTGAAGCATGTAAGAGCTGGTGTCAGTACCTCAACTTTCTTCCTCTGCCATAGCTTCAAAAAAGGTCATGTGCCCCACACAGTACAAGTTGGCGGAGTCCCTGCCAGAATGGACCCCTTAATAACTATGTGAAGCAGAGCTCCCCAGCAGATCCACGTGGGCCATGTAGCTTGAGCAAGAAAGAATCTTTGTTGTGCTATGTCTGCTAAAAGGTTGGGGTTAACTTGTTACTGCAGCATAGCCTAGTCTAGTCCTGACTAATACACCAACTTTGCTTTGAGATTAACAGTCTGTTAATGAGCCTCTCTTGGACAGCCTACGTTCCTGAACTGTCCTGGAGGGATTCTCAGGCTGAATATAGCCCACTCCCCTAAGGTCTTCTCAGAGCCACTCTTGCATCCTTCTATGCTAGAACTGGCTGTGCCCAGTGGAAGATCTGGTAAGGGCCAATGACTCTAAAGAGTCTTTTGGAGTCAGTAAGAGATTCTAGGAATTCACTTCACTTTCCCCTTTGCCAGAATTATTAGACGATGATCCAGGAAAACATGATAGTCAATCTATCTAGACTTCCTTGAATTCTTTAAACATGCCAGCAACTTCTTATATTCACTGGTTTCTCTGCCTATAATATTGTTGCTCTAATCCCTACCCCTTTACCCCCTTTCCTGGCTAACAATTTTGAAGTCTCAAAACAAGTGCTGCTTCCTCCAGGAAGCCTTCCTGGAGCCTCCCATCTCGGTGAGGCTCCATCTCTTATACACACCAATACCACTCACTTAGAGCATTTGCATTTCTTATTTGATGTCTTCTCTGCTAAGCTATAAATTCCATGATGACAGGGGCTGCAGGTGGCTTATTTACCACTATACTCTCATTTCTAAATTCTGCACACGGAAGAGAGTAGGTGCTTAAAAATTATTTGCTGATCCATTAAAAAATTATCTGCCTTCGTAAATAAGAGGGAGAACAATTCAGATAACCACCCTCCGTGGCACGAGTAAGCAAGCTCTCACATTAAAATCCCATCTCTAGAATGAGATGATTCTCCTTTGAGATAGCCCATAACTCACTGTTCTATAAAGCATTGTTCCCTGCAAATTGCTTTCTGCAAACTTTAGTTCCCTTTTGAAATTGGGAAACAAAATCCGATCCGTGGCTTCTTGATTCTGTCTCATACATTAGCTTACTGTGATGTGGGCACTATTTTTGTGGGCTAGAAATTAGTGGAGCATTCACAAAGAGAGATATCATGAAAGCCAGGCTCAAGACTTCAAAATGATAGAGAGCTCCCAATTCCAAAGACAAGAGA
This sequence comes from Rhinolophus sinicus, assembly GCF_057876585.1. Taxonomy (NCBI): domain Eukaryota; kingdom Metazoa; phylum Chordata; class Mammalia; order Chiroptera; family Rhinolophidae; genus Rhinolophus; species Rhinolophus sinicus. The sequence goes on from NC_142508.1 coordinate 53,630,764, forward strand.
TCCTCAGAATAGAGCAACACTTTCCAGACAGTCTCAGTGCTGAATGACCTTGGCTTTTTATTTCTTAGTGAGCATGGCAAAGAAAAATTTCAAACAGTGAAAAATGCTTGCAGGGAACTTTCTACCCACTCTTCTGAGTCAACAAATGACAGGACACCCCTTTCTGTTATACATTTTTGTGGCAAAGATAACAACCCGCCACGTACTCTTTGGATGGAGTCTTGGAAAACCAAAATTTTTAATAAGCCACTGGGAGCAATTTTTGAATTAATTTTCTGGGTTGGAATAGAAGTGGAAACAACTCATTCTATACAAAGAACATGGAGAACAAAATAATATCACACCCACACCCACATATATCAGCTTTTCATTTTTTTTCTGGCATATATATATATATAAATTAGATATATAATCTTTACTGCTACAGAAGAGTACATGAATACGTTATAAAAAGCTATTTATTAATTTATTTCTAAACAAAATGAATGCTATGCTTGGTGCATTTTTTATTCCCTCGTGCACTCAAACAAATATTGTGGCTTTTGGGAAAAGAATGCATTTTTTCCCCCTGATTATGAAACCCTGGTTCTCATATTTTGGTAATATCTCTGTTGTGACATCTAGAAATTCTAAGTATTTGAGAAAATTTGCATTGCTTTTTAACATTGAAAATTTTGACAGTTGGGGCAATTTTCTAATCATTCACCCCAGTGAATCTAAACTGGTATCTTTTTCTAGCTTGCATCAAGAGAAATTACAATACAATGTAAGATTTCTCTCCTGATTACAGAATCCCTCTTCAGTTGTGTCACTGAAAAAAACCAAATACATACAGACAATCGAAACGAGAACGAGTCCTGACTATTTATTACTGCTTGTTAACTCTTTCTAAGTTCATAAAAAGGACAGGAACTCCGAAGTTACTGCAGAAGGAACAAAGCATAAATGGGAAATGCTGTATAAATGAGTGTTGTAGTGGTTGTTTCAAAGCTTCCAGAAGTCTAATCAAAGAGGCTCAAAGATGGTTAGGAGAATCCTTACCCACCACCCAGATGAGGTTTGAATCCTCACATGTAGACTTGTTAATTCTTCAGAAAGCAGGCCCAGAAACATGAAACGACCTACCCCAAGCCCTCCCCAGTGGACTCAGGGTACACGGGACGCAAGTAGGCTGTGTGAGCCGGGGGGGAGGTGACCTCTCTCAACTTACATCTGTGTATGTCCAAGTGGGGTGTCTGAATGTCTTGGGGCTGCCCTAACAAATACCCCAAACTGGGGGACTTAAACAACAGAAGTGTATTCTCTCACAGCTCTGCAGGCCGTAAGTCTGAGATCAAGGTGTCACCAGGGTTGGTTTCTTCTGGAGGGTGTGAGGGAGAATCTGTTCCAGGCCTCTCTCCTGGTTTCTGGGGCTTTGATGGTGATCTAGGCCTTTCTTGTACACACCACTCCAGTCTCTGCCTTCATCTTCACCGGCATTCTTCCAGTGTCTTCTGTGTGTCTCTTGTCTTACGGATATCCACATTGGATGTAGGGCATACCCTAACCCAACACGACCTTATCTAACTACAGTTGACCTTGAACTACATGTATTTGAACTGCCTGGGTCCACTTACACATGGATATTTTTCAATTGACCCTCGCAATTCAAACCCATGTTGTTTAAGGGTAAACTCTGAGGTTGGGAATCTGCAAGTGCGGAGGGCTGACTTAAATTATACTGGATTTTCAACTGCACTGGTGGCTGGTGCCCCTAACCTCTGTTTTGTTTAAGGGTCAACTCTAAATCTGCAAAGACCCTATTTCCAAATAAGGTCACATTCTGAGGTTCGGGGGGATATGAACTTTTGGGGGACACTGTTCAACCCAGTACAGAAAGTGATAATGACACTTATTGAACTTATTGCATAAGGTGGTTATAAGGGTTAAATGTATGTAAAATACAGGGAACAAAGAGCATTGCCTGCCACATAGAAAAAGCACAATAAATGTTGGCTGTATTAGTCATAGAACCCAAGGCCAGATTGTATTCCTACACAGCACACAAGATAGCTTTCATTCTATGTCAATGCTTTTAGCTTCTGCTGACAAACTTTGAATCTCTAAGACAGTCCCCATAGGACATAAGAGGCACATTTTAGCCAAAAACCTGCTCTTACCTTTTCTGCCCTTTACTTCGCTACTTTTTGTCTGAGTCTTGACCAACTATTTGGAAACTGGAGAAGGCCTGGCAAAAATGTGATCTGGAACCTGATTCATGCTAGTGTTTGTCTTTGAAACTGACAAAGAGCAAGTTTGTGTCTTTTGGAAAAGTTTTCCAGGTACACAGCCACCCTTAATCAGAGTAAATGGGGTCTGATATTTTGGAACAAATGGCATTTCTGGTCCCCTGTCACCAGCCTTGCCCCCCTGGCATCCTGTGGTTAGGGTCTGTGTGAGAGGTTTTGTGATTAGGGTCATATTCATGCCTAACCATTTGCCTTTGCTTGATGCTTTGTGACTTGGGAAAAAAAGTAAATCCAACTCGACTTACTTTGTTTCCTGTGGCACTAACAGGCATTATAGGCTCAGAGATGATTCTTGGATTGTTTGACCAGCATAATCCGAGGGCTTAAAACAAAGTTTAACACACAGCGATCAGAGCTCTTCTTTCTTTCCCTCTTTTTGTCCAATCATATTTTCTGGATTAGCTGGCTTTTCAGGATCAGCGTTGGATAAATGGTTCTCAGTGTCAGTGCGGGCTGCTATCATCTAGAGGGCGTGTCGAAAACACAGAATGTGGGTCCCCACCCCCAAAGGTTCCGATTCAGGAGGTCTGGGTGGGGCTGGAGAATCTGCTTTCCTGAGGGGTTCCCAGGTGGTGCCCGTGTCGCTGGGGTACACTTGGAGACCAATCTAGATCAATGGCCTAGTCAATACCTCCATGAATGTTCACGTGGAACATACTTCTCTTGCAAGCATTTCCTTTCTTTTCGTAGTTTCCAGTGCTACTAGCTAGCATTTACTGAGGACTACGTTTCTGTGCTGGAACCACTCACCAGGAAATGGTGTGTGAGGGAAGTGCTTTTATTAGCCCGTGTCAGGGGTGTGGGAGGTTCAACAACTTACCCAGGCCTCAAAGCGAGGAAGTGAGGGACCCCAGAGCCTGAGGCCCCAGCTACTGCGGGCGCTGGGCTTATTTCTCAGTAAACACTCAGGTTCCATTGTTAGTATTCTAGGTTTCCTACATCAACCCCTTCCTTTTTACTTTATTCTTCATTCTGTCTCCTATTACAGTGGAAATATTTTTCTCCTCCTCCTCCTTCTTCATATCTTACATTAAGTTATGTGATGTATAGCTTTTTTAGTGCTCTTTAGCACGATAAACAACGAATTTGTGCATGCGGTTACATTTACTCAGTTTTGTTCACTCTGAGCATATGAGCTGCCTCTTTCCGTGTGTGTATACGTGTAAATGAATACGTGTGTGTGTAATTGTGTGTGTATGTGTACGTGAGTGTATGAACCATTCTTTCTTTCACAACAAGGTAATAATGACTCTGCAAGTCTTACTTGGCAGAAGAAAAAAAATTGGTTGCCTTCTGATCATCCTCAAAGTTTCTAAGGGGGACTTTTTGGTGAAATTTCAAACCCTAAGAACTATAGACCTACAAGGTCCGACAATTAAGTTCGTGAATTTGTTGCAACGATGTTGCTAACATTTTTTTTTTTTTATATCAGAGGGATTATTCATCATGCATTTGTACCAACTGGACAAAAAATTAACCAAGTTTACTATTTGTAAGTGCTGAAAAGGCTGCATGAAAAAGTTAGACGAAAACGACCCGAACTTTTCACCAATTCATGGCTCTTGCATCACAGCAATGCACTAGCTCACACAGCCTTGTCTGTGAGGGAGTTTTTAGCCAGTAAACAAGTAACTGTATTGGAACACTCTCCCTCCTCACCTGATCTGGCCCCCAATGACTTCTTTCTTTACTTGAAGATACAGGAAATATTGAAAGGAAGACATTTTGATGACATTCAGGACATCAAGGGTAATATGACAACTCTGATGGCCATTCCAGAAAAAGAGTTCCAGAATTGCTTTGAAGGGTGGACTAGGCACTGGCGTTTGCGCACAGCTTCCCAAGGTGAGTACTTCGAAGGTGACCACAGTGATATTCAGCAATGAGGTATGTAGCACTTTTTCTAGGATGAGTTCACGAGCTTAATTGTCAGACTTCGTATATCATCCATGCTCTGAAAGACCTTTAATACACGTAAATGTTCTTACTTAGTTCTCTGCATTTGACTTTTCCAAAACACACACACACACACACACACACACAGCTTTTCAAAGTAACCATGTACACAGGGAGGGAGAAGAGAGCATGCTATTTGGGTTAGAAGGTATGGTTCTCTCTATCAGTCGGTGGGCAAACACCCCAGGCCCATGTTGGGAATGAAACATCAGCATATACTCCTGTCCCTTCCTTGGGTCTCTTTCTCTCTGTGGAAGAATTCCAGGCAGGATGTCACAACTGCTGTGGTCTTTTTCTTTTAACATTTCCATATTCCAAGGGTTATTGTTAGCTGTCAAGATACCTCTAATTTCCTGATAACATTTTGAGAAATGGAAACTTTTGCCGAAGAAAATTATTCCCTCATTGGTGTATCGTGTATGTTTAATATTCCATCAGACTTAGTCCACTTATCTCTACAATTTCAAATCATGCTGTATCATTTATGGGCCTTTTGCAAAAAGATTTTCACAGGCAAGTGAAGTCCAATTGAGGGATGGTGTGTTTATCAGTTTCCTCAAAAGTCATCTAAATTCATATTTCACGTTCTAAGATCTGTGCTGTGTTCTCTCCCCATCTTGGAGAGCAAATAATTACCCACATCCAACTCTCACTTCTAATATGAATAAAAAATATTCCTCACTTTATCTGTTCTAAACCAATATCCCTGAAGAATGTAAATATCTCACTCTTTTTCTTTTATTTCTTACAAAATAGCCCCAGGAGAAATCCATCAGATACATCTTAACCATCCATTCAGAGGGCTACTGGGCTGAGTCAAGAAATCAAATATCATTTGTAAAACAAAGCAAAAATACTTAAAAATCCATTAAAGTCGAGTTAATGACAGACACCGAGATGTGTGCTTACAGCACCCTCCCAGGCTTCCTATACTCTGTCCAGGTTCCTGCCACCTGGCCACCGACCAGCTGTTTGACCATGAGCAACTTATTTACCCTCTCTGATCTTAGTGTCTTTCTAGGTATTGTGAAGAAAATAACAGTCCCCCAAACTCAGAGAGTCAGAATTAAAGGAGATTTCATGGAAAATATTTGGCCCAATACCTGACTCATACCGAGTCCTCCATAAAAGTTAGTTTCTATTATTAGTATATTTTTTATTGCCAAATAAGGACTCTTTGATAATTCAAGTTTGTTTCATTCCCTCTGACTTTCTAATCTTTGCCTGTATATGTTTACTTCCCTCTTCCAGGAACAGTCATCCTTTTCCTCTTCCCAGAAACCTTTTACTTACTCTCTAAGTTAGGGGGTTCACAAACTATGGTCCATGGGCCCAATCTGGTCCACCACCTGCTTTTGTAAACAAGGTTTTATTGGAACACAGCCATGCTCATTTGTTTATGTGCTGTCTATAGCTACTTTTGTGCTACGATGGCAAAGCTGAGTACTTGCAACAGACCCCACACCCGCCCCACAGGAGCCTGTAACAGACAAGCACACACACCCATCCGTGCACAGAGTGATGGTCTCAAATACACACTTTGGCATGAGCCCTTAAATCCATACACCCGTTAGCTGCACGACAAAGGACAAATACACACAGATCCATGGGGCCCTCACACCCCAGCCCTCCACGGCTCCTGTGCCTATTGGATGACACAGATGTCCATCTTAAATATTAGAGACCAGGAAGAAGACGGGATCTGGCGACTTGCCTGTCTTCATTTTGTTCTCCCAGAAGCAGACCCTGAGACAGGATTTGGGTGTGAATAGCTTATGCAGGTCGTGATCCCAAGAAACGCAAGTGATAGAGTAGAAGAAGTGAGACAAAAAAATGGAGAAAACAAACCAAAACAATACACAGAGCAGAAATGTGAAGGTTACTGCTGTGGGAAGCTGCGGTTCGATCGCACAGGGAGCCTGTAGGCCACGTCTCCGAGCCGTGTTACTCAGAGAGTGAGGAAGGGGGACTTATATACCAAGTCTGTGGCTCACAGGTTAATAGCGTCTCCTTGAACATCAAATCCCGGAGCAGATGGAACAAGCTCCCGTGGTGAGAGGAAGTCTCCAGGAAGACAGCTGCAGAAACTAAGAAGCCAACAGCCTATATGGGAGTGGTGCCTGCTCCGGGGTCGGGAAGGGCCATCCACGGCCACTGCTACCATGTTTCCCTGAAAATCTGACCGGGTCTTATATTAAGTTGTGCTCCAAAAGACGCATTAGGGCTTATGTTCAGGGGATGTCCTCCTGAAAAATCATGCTAGGGCTTATTTTCCAGTGAGGTCCTATTTTTGGGGAAACACGGTAGGTTATTTAACACAACAGTCAGAGGGTTGATGCTACCACCGTACTGTAAAGCAGGTGCAAGGGACGCACAATTTATCTCTAGTTTCCCATTTCTTCTCCTCACTGCTCCCCTTTAGAACCCAATAAGTAAGTTGTTGGACCAGGGATACTAGCAGGAAATTACCGCCCTGATTTGGTAGACTCTACATTTACAAAGCAAACATGTTTTTAAATTAAATGATAAGACTCATGGTCAGTTTTGATTTCAAAACAAGGATGTTTGGGCATGTTCCATTAGATTGGGTCAGGCCATTCACACAGCTGCGCCAATCGACTGTATGGCCTTAGATATTAATGGTTTAGCTCAGCTGAACATACCAATGACCTTTGGAAACGTATTCGATTTCCTAATTCTCTTCCAAAGAAACAACCAATTATCATGATTCTATTTTGAAGAATGGGATTAAGATTATACACTAGTCAGTGCTGCTTTTAAGCCCCTTTGAAAGACTTAGTCTTTCTAGTCAAACATGCATTGCAAATACCATTGCTTCAAGTGTATTTGGCTTAAATTTCCTTAGATTCCTACATGTACTTTTCATTCATTCAACCATCTTCTGAGCCCCTAGTAGGAACAATACCTCTTTGAAGGATGAACACATTGCAAACCTTGTCAAGAAGCCCAGAGTTGATAGAGGAGAGACCTATAATCGAAACAGTGTTTTTTCTTGTGATAACTACATTAATAGGACGTTAACTAATTTGTGTGCAAAAATGGAGCGGGGACAATCAATTCAGGCCAGGAGGGCTGGGAAGGCTCCATGGAGGAGATATTCAAACCAGATCTGGAAGGGTAACAGGCGAAATGAGCAGCGATTTTAGCAAAGGTCACGGCCCATGAGTATTAGTCATCCATTGGTAACAAATTACCCCAAATTTAGCGCTTTAAAGCAATGATAAACATTTATAATCTCACACAATTTCTGTCATTCAGGAACTTAGAAGCTGCTTAGCTGGGTGATGTGGATTCCACGTATCTCATGAGCTAGCCATCGAGCTGTTGGTGAGGCTCTAGTTATCTAAAAGTTCGACTGGGGCTCTGTGGATCGGCTTCTAAGACGGCTCAGTCACACTGCTGGCGAGGTGGCACTGGCTGTGGCTAGGTGGCCTCAGTGGTTGGCCATGTGTCTCTCTCCACAGGGCTACTTGAGTGTCCTTACAACGTGGCAGCTGGCTTTCCCCATAGCGAAAAAGAACAAGAATAACTTAGACGGGGGAGTCATACAGTGTCATTTCTGCTAGATCCTATTGGTTACACAGGTGACACCTGTTTAGTTTGGGAGGGGACTACATAAGAGCATGGATACCAGGAAGTGGGATCATTGGGTGCTGGCTACCATACTATGCAAAAGTAAGAAGTACATTATCTTTGAAGGAAAGGGAAAATGTTCATGAGAGTGGAATGTGGGGAGAGTTAGGGAAACAGTGGCAGAAGGTAAAATCAGAAGGCTTAAGTTAGATTGTCGTTTAGACCAAGGACGTTAGACCAAGGAAACCATTGCACTTGCTGGTCTCTCCTCCATCTCTTCTGTTGGCATTTGGATTAAGGGGCCACAGGCGACTATAGCAGAATGGGATGTTCTCTCAGCAATGAGTCCTGCCCTATGAACTGGCCTCCCAGAGAGATCGAGTTGTTCCACATCTTTGAGAGAATCCAGATTAGCTTTTCCACACCCTCCGCTCTGACCAGCCTTGCTCCAGACCCAAACTAAGAGGTGGAGGCCCCAGAAGACAGTGACTTCCTCCCTCCTCTTTGACTTTCTATTCCTGCACGGCCTCAGGCCTGTCTTGGTCTAGAAGGATTGCGAATCCCGTTCGCTGAGTGGAACAGCGAATTCTGACAACCTCTTTAAGCTCACACCGACCTGGGTGTGAATTCCACGTCCACCCCTGCCCCTCTGCCCTTCAGTTTCCTCGCGGGGAATGCAGGAATAGCAGCACTATGGCACGGGCGGTTGAACGAATGAGCAAGATGATGCATTTGCAATGTCTGGCGAAAGAGCCAAGCTTTACATAATCACATCAGGTCTGCAGTGCCTGGTCTTCGCTTCTGTTTCTCTGATCTCATTAATCAGGGATGAGTGTTTACCTAAAATGTATCAGCCTAACAAGGATTGTTCTCTTTTGGCAGGACTCGACCAAACACATTCCCTTTGGTGCTCGCGTGTTGGTTAGTTTCTATAAAGTGATCATTAGCTGTCTGTGAGGGGCCTGGGTGAGGAATTTGCATCAATTTCCACGGGCCTTTCAAAGTCAGGAGAGAAGCTTTCCCAAGACAGAGCTGTGTATGATGGCCACCAAGGTGGGGTGGGGTCAAATTATCCTCGGCTGTAGGCTCACACCTGCGAGAGGTTACAATGGTGACAACTGGGAAAGGAATTCTTGTTTCTTTCAGGTGCCCTGGAAGGGGAAGTCTAGAATCGGGGGGCCAGATCTGCTTAAACTTAATTCTGAGACAGGGACACCTAAGTTCAAGTCCAAGTTCAGAGTTTGGGGGAAGGTAGGATCATGTTTCCTGCTTTTTGCATGAGAATGAGAAGCAATGACAGAGATGGTGCCACAGTTGGATGATTATGTCTATCTTCTCCTTTCTTCTTTCCCTTCCCCTCACCGTTTCTCCGCATCCTGGCTCCCCTTCTGCACAGGCAAACTCCTAAGAGTGATAAATGGGAGGCTTGTGAGCATGAACGCGTGGCTACATGTCTTCCCTTGACTTGTTAATTGGAACCAAGTAGTACAAATAGCCAAGTAGGACCATTGTGCAGAAGGCATTTTTCTCGATACTATTATTTTACTGAAGACACTGTTGCTGTTACGGTTCTTGTGGCACCCAAGCTCAGAGGAAGCAACATTGTGCGGCTTCTGACTGTAGGTGGCAGCAGTCTGGGAGATGCTGTTTGGAGGATCAAAATTAGAACATTGAGGGGAGGGGGCAGATTTCGATGGCTAACATGGCCAGCAGGATAGCTCTCATCTTCTTCCAGTGGTCACAGAATTCCTTCTTCCTTGCTCTGGGCATGGCCTTGTCGTCTGGCACTAAGCATGTAGGTACTATGTTATAACTCTTTGTATTTGAGACTCACTAGGTCGGCTGAACATCTCAAACGCTAGAATCAAGACATTGATTTCTGCCATCCCGGCACCTGGTGCAGAGTATGCCAGAGATGAGAAGAGCTCAGTAAACACTGACAACTCAATCAAAGTATCAATAACCCCATGTTTTCCTGATTTCTCCATCAAGATCATGGACGACCAATAGCATGGCAAGAGTGCCCCCGCTCCTACCTTCCACTACCAGAGAAGACATCACTAATCGACTACCGAAGAAACCAAATGCAACTCAGAATCCTTCCCGACACAGCACTCCAGGCAGCCACAGACAGCCTTCAGAGCAGGTGTATGAACATCAAGCTATCTTTCACTCTTGAGTGTGTAGCCTGTGGCTGCCTCTGCCCTTGGCTACAGGAACTACAACCAAACAGCGTACCACTCTAATCTAATATCCAAGTTGTTACTCCTTCTCTAGAACCAATTGCTGGACTGAAGCAGTGGATTCATTTGGGGGGCAACACAAACCCAAAGTTTATAATTCATTATCTGATGGATTTTCTCATTTCCTTTTCTATCAATTACGAGAATCATTGAAAGGTAGTGTACCGAAGCATCCTGGAGACCCATCATGTACGGGCTGTGATAGGTAGACACAGGCAAGGCAAAGGCACAGAGTGGCCATCACGTCACAATATAGTCACAGGAAGATGAAAGACAGTGTGGGGAATACAATCAATAATGTTGGAAAGACCATGTAGGGTATCAGATAGGTCTGGACTTATCAGGGGGATCACGTCATAGACTGTGTAGATGCCTGACCACTGCACTGTACACCTGAAGCCGAAGGAGAATAGTACTGAATGTCAACTATAATTAAATATATATATAGTCACAGGATGTGGAGTACAGCATAGGAAATAGAGTTAATGGTATTGTAACAGCTATACACAATGTCAGAGGGGTAGCAGATTGGGGGCCGGGTTATCACTTTGTGAGGGGTGTAAAGGGCCAACGATTGCCTTGATTTGTACACCTAAACTAATAATAATAATACAAAAAGCATGTCTCTGTCCAGTGAGAGGGAGAGCAGGAGAATGAACCCAACACATGTGGGCTCTCCCACAGGGAAGGGGGAGAGTTAAGCGGGGGAGCTGAAGCTTCTACCTGATTCATCTAAGCCGGGGTCTTGGCCTTTTGTGTGCCATGAACACCTTGGGCCGTCTCATGAAGCATGTGGACCCCTTCTCAGACTATGTTTCAAACACATAAAATAAACACACGGGATGACAACGGAAAACGATATCGAAATAAAGTTACCAAAATTGCAGTAAAACGAATGTGCTGGTACCCAGGCTTTGTTGTCAACTCATCAATAACAAAATCTCGTGTTAAATCTAATAATTAGATTAATTCCAAAGTGGTAGAGGGTGGGGGTAATGTTTCGATATATCTGTCTCCACTGTGATGTGAGATGAAAATATCTGTGACTGTGGCTGTTAACAGCCATGGGAATGGCTCACACTGCCCTGTCCTGGTTTGCCTACACTCCCAAAGGAAGAAAATACATAACAGTTAATGAAAATACACACGAAGTGTTTTTCTCCTCTATGTTCATGCGCCCTCCCTTCCCGAGTCTGTCCGTAGACCTCAGATTAGGACCCTAGCTCTAGGGAAAGTTACAGGAATTTATTTATTTTTTTACAGCAAAGGGAGATTTTCCAGTAGGATTATTTTTTTTTTTTTTATGCTTGATTTGAGGCTGATTTTTCATTTTAAAACTTACATTCATGTGTTACCATGGGACTTATCTGGTGGCACACTAATTTCTTGCTTGTATGAATATATTCCCTATTTTTAAAAACATCACTATCCATAAATGTTATTTAAGAAAAAACATGCCTTGAAGCCCACGTGCTTGTCATCCTGGGAGACCAGAGAATCTCGTTATCTGCTCTAACACCAGCGGCCGGCAGGGCCCGAGCTCTGTCTGGCTGTCTGGTGGCAAGGATGCAGCTGTTATCTCCCTCCCAGCAGCCGTGTCAGACAGCCCACACCTTACTCAGAATGGACATGGCTCCAGGGGGCAGGGTCCCATCTTGCCAGAGCAGAGAACATCAAGTCCAGGTCGTAAATGTCTGGCTCATTTTCTACCCCCATAGCCAAAGAACTTGCTAGCGAAGCCTTGACTGTCCCCCTCCACCCTTCCAACAGTAGGGACCTACGGCACCTGTGAGAGCTTTCTGATGGTGTTGACCCTTTTCTAGCAGGAAATTTGCCTCCACTCCCAAAGGAAGAAAACACAAAACTGTACTTAATGGTTAATGAAAATAAACATGAAGTATTTTTCGCATCCATGTTCATGCGCCCTCCCCTTCCTGATGTGGTCTGTGCTTGTTCCACTCCATCCATAACCGGGTGGGGCCAAGAGTCTAATTCGAACATAAAGTATTAGCAAGTTTATTTGGCCACAGACTCACAGCTCTCTTCATCAGTCAGTTTTGTTGGTAACCAAGTCTATGGTTTGGTCTCCAGTTGTCCCATGTCTCATTCCCTAGGGGGCTCTAATTTGGGAAGGGGAAGGAAGGGTGCTATTCTTGAACTCCTAGCACCTCCACTCCTTACCTTATAGTTCTGGAGGCCAGAAACTCAAAGTGGGTCTCTGTGGGTAACCAGGTGTTGGCAGGGCTGTGCACCTGTTGGAGGTTCTAGGGGAGAATTTGTTTCCTTGCCTTTTCCACGTTCTAGAAGCTGTCTACATGTGTTGGGTTGTGGCCCCTTCCTCCCTGTTCACAGCCAGCCAGTGTAGCATCTTTAGATCTTTTTCTCTGTGACGCTGACCTTCCTGCCTCCCCCTTATAAGACCCTTGTGATTACATAAGGCACAACGGGAAAATCCAGAATAATCCACGCATATTAATACTCTGGACTTAATCACAGCTACAAAGTTCCATTTGCCCTGTAAGGTAGGGATTAGGATGAGGCCATTTTTGGGGTCCCTTATTCTGTCTACACCACAGGTCATGTTATGAGCTCCTTTTTATAGGTGAAGAAACTAAAGCTCAGAGAGGTGAAGTGACTTGCCCAGGATCACACGGCTAACAGGATGCAGAGCCTGGGTTCATCCTTAGGGCTCCAGAATCCCTGGGCCCATGCTCGGAGCCATCGTACTACACAGCCTTTCTAATGGGAGAGCTGAGGGAAACTGAGTCAAGCTCCCCAAATGTGTGAAGACGCTCAGAACAAGGAACAAAGAAACCCCTGACCCAAGCTTATAAACTATAAGGTTGTCCTTTAGATGTCAAGATTTTCCCTTCACTATGGCCCATGCTTTACTCTCAGGGGAGCAGACAAAGCAGAAGCTTTGGGGTCAAGTCCAGCTCATTGGCGCTACAGTGTGTGAATGAGGCAGATCGAGTCAGCCATCGGGAGCTTGTTAGCCCTATGGTAAAATGGGTATGGTGCTCTTGTGAAGTTGTTATGGCCCTAACTTAACAGCTGGCTGAAAAACTGGATGCTCTTCATGCGATAGCTGTTCAATGTGAATATGGCATCCACTCCCTCACATAGATGAGATAATCTAACACCAGGAAGAGGTAAGAATCGAGAGCTCTCTCAATTCTTCCCCATCCCCAAAATCTAGAGCCCCAGGAGACAGAAAAGTAGAATTAAGACCCAAGGAGTCTCCCACAGACAAGAAGAAGTCTGCACAACAGTTCATAAGACACAGGCGAGAAAATACCTGCAGGAATTTGATTTGATTTCCTACTTTTGCGGTCCATAACTAGAGATGCTGTTCATTGAATTTCAACAGTTCTTTCTACAGCTGTTCTTCGCAAAGGTCAGAAAAAAAAAATCATTTCCCATGGCTGTCTTCAAAACGCAGAAACACACACCACAATATGTCTATTAAGCTGCTCCTCGGAATTGGCAAAAGGAAAAGTAAGCAGCTGGTCGGTGTGCGTTCCTTGTGAGGAAAGCCACTGTTGTGGCCATGCCACTTAAAGAAATGAGAATGCTTATCGTTTCAGGTGAGAACATTTTGACAAGATTTACCTTAATGCACCCTTAAAAAAATATGTTTTTCCCCTGACATTTGAAATGCATTGCCTGTGATCTTAGCAATACTGGCGGAAGCCATGATGCCTCAAATGACTCCCACCGCTGTCAACAAACAGGCTCACGTAGAAATCAATCTCTGAACTCAAACGTGACAGTCCTGCTGCCCCTCCATCCATTGGGGTGTGGTGTCCTAACCTGACATCCTCTGCTCTCAGGACCCAGATACAACTGCTTTTGAAAAGGATGAACCGAATTGTATTTTTATTACCCCAACAATACATGGTCACTGCACCCAAACTAGAGGATCCAGATAACCACTAGATAATAGCTAACCCATAGCCAAGGAATAGTATCAACAAACTTTTAGCCTAGGGAAAAACATAGCAAATGAGATAGCCCCTTAAAATTGAAAGAAATGTGGATCCCAGGCATTTTTAAGATGTCATCGCATCTTGAAATCGTCTATTGCTAGTTTGCCTTAATCTAAGTGTTCTAGCTTCTGGTCATTTCCCCTTAAAATTCTTTGCAATAGAAGTATCCACAGCTGTTGTAATAACCCAAGGTCCTGACTAGAAGCCAAGTGAGTTAAAGGTAAGTATGAAATAGCTACTTTCTAAATATTCTCAACCAACCTTTATTTCCTTAAATGATAGTTGTTCTCAATATGGTAGGAACAAGGATTTTCCCGATTTTCTCCACCAGTTCAAAGCCAGACTAGACATTCTTTCTAAATTGGAGGGTATCTCTCCTACCAGGACTACAAACAGGGATGGGATTTAGAACAACATTATTTAAGTAACTTGAAAAGCTGTCGATATAGTTAACATATGCCTTAACATGCCGACCCTAGTTCTCGGCTGATAAAGGGAAATAAACTGCTCTCTGAAAAAATGTTCTACAAAAAGAAAAACATTTTTAATTTTCTAGGGTATGCCACGTAAAATAAGATAGAGAAATATAAAATGACAGAAAAACCAGGACCCTAAATCCATCATCACCATGTAGTTAGTTATTTTTCACCATATGAAGGACAATAAAGAGAAAGAAAAAAGAAAAAGCTTAGACAATTAAATGTTTGTCAAATCCAAAGAGATAAATGTCTCTCAACGACAACGTTGTGTCTTTTGATTCAACATCTGCGAAGTAACTAGTGATTGTCTCATACTTTCAGAAGCACAAGAACAGAAGATACAAAACAGGCTGTTGTCTCTCAATTTCGCTAGCAACCTGGGGAATTTAGATTCAAGTGGTACCTCCCCATCTCTCTGCTGGATACGGCTAAACACCTCTTTGAATCAACAGCTCACTCTTCACCAAGCATTCTCGTCTGCCTCCCAAATGCCTCTGCTTGACTACTATTGATCTTCGTTCCTTTAGCTTACCAGCTTTCTCTCCAAGTCACAGCTCTGAGAACGCTGTATTTAACAGAGCTGTGCTTAATATTTAAATACCGTTGGAAGGTATACCCGTAATCCTTAGGATGACATTCGAAGCCCTTTGCAATCTTGTATCAACTTCCGGCCTTTTCCTGGTATCTCTCAATTCCCTGGTCTCTCTTCTAGGAACATATGAACGTGCCAGGCCTTTGCTCATGCTGTTCCTCTCCCCACAGTGCCCTTCCCTCAACTTCTTCAGGGCAGGTTTCCATTCATCGATCAAGGCTTCGTCCAAACAGCTCCTATGTGTGTGTTTGCTGTTAACATGTCTTACCATACAGCTCCTTCTTTGCATCCCTGAGGTCTAGCAGTGTCCCGTTCACTCAGCGGACATTGGGAGGTGATTCATACATATGTGTCGACATTTGTCTCTGCATTCTGGCAGCTAGACTGCCTTGGTGTTTCACTACACTGTAAGAGCCTGCCAGATTCTCTGCTGTGTGGGCAGAGCATAAATGTACTTCTTTGCAGGAGAAAAAAAGAAATCTCGCCTTCGCGCTGCTTCTCCAATCTCACTGTCTCATGACAACAGCTAATATCAACTAAGATTTCCAGGGTGTGAGTGTTTGACAAATCTTATTTAGTCTTCCCGATAAGCCTCTGAGACAGGGACTGGGATGAGCCTCACTGTGGCAGATGAAGAAACTGAGGCTTAGAGAGGTTAAGTGACCTACCCAAGTCCTCACAGTTGATAAGACATGGAGGTTGTGGTGAATCCTTAGAGTCTAAAGCCAGAACCCATGGCTCTCAGACCAGGTTTTAGCTAAGGTGAGGTCACACAAGGCGACCAGACACAGCGCTAGCTTTCATGGGCTCATAGGCCGACCTTGGAGGTGTAGGGGAGGTGGGGAGAGCCGCCCAGAGGGCTCTAAGGCTCATCAAGTTCTCCTGTTAGAATTGATCTAGAATGGAGGAGTGAAGGAGGCCACAAAGGAAGGCTCTGCTCTCCCCATCTCTCACCCCATTGCCAGCAACAGGAATCCTTGCAGCTGAATTTCAACCCCCCGGGTTTAGTGTCCTGCCTTAGGAATGTCCCATTCCATGTTATTTACTGACACAACAGAGCAAGTGCGATTCGCATAGGGTAGTTCACCATCTGTTTCATTTGCAAGGATAATTCGTTATTTTAAAAATAATAAGAATTTATTTACATCTACCTTCCCCCGCCTCTATTTTCTCAGCAGCAAGTGATTAAAAAAAACAAACAAACAAACAAAAAAAAAACGGAGGAAATTATCCCCAACAAAAATATTTATGAGTAAATAGCTCACAGAAATGGTGAGGATGCTACTATCTAAATAATTCTGGTCCCACCCACCAAAACAAAGACAGAGGATATTCCTGACAGCATGATTGAGTCATGTGTAATTACTGCTAATGTTTTAAACATGACGATAATGAGAAAAGTATTAGCATTAGATCAGAGCGGCCTGAAAACATTTATTTTCCTGAAAGTAGGAAGATGACTTCTAGCTTTCATTCGAGGCATGGGAGAGATGCTGCCTCTTATTACTATTATTTTATTGTCAGGCAGCTCGCCTTGATTATCGTCATTTTCATAGATTTCTTCAATACGTTTCCGGAGGTGCGGCCTACGTGATAACATTTTAACTTAGATCATTTTGACCAAACACATAGTTCTCTGGCAACTTGCAGCCACATATCCAATTTCACTGACTATTTTCATTGACATTCTTCAGTTGTTTTTTTTCATGACATCTTCAAGGACTACTGAATCTTTCATAGCAAATAAATGCACATAAATCTAAAAATAAGTCCGTCTGTGATACTTACCATGGAAGGAAGGAAATTCTCTCTATATTCACATTTGGCCTAGAAATTGGGGGCATTCTAAAGTTTCAGAAAATCCTTTACCAGCTGAAAATAGGAAATAAATTGCACTCACAGTCCTAATATCTTTTATGGTATGTACATTTTTATGGGTAGACTATCACTTTCCTTAGATTATCTGGGAGATAATACATAATAAGATAAAGGCGAACTCAAACAAAGATAGAAAAGTGCTTGGCTCAAACTCCTTAAAAAAACTCATGATACTTTCACAGTGCAAGTGTTAAGATCAAATTTAAAAATTTAAGGGCCTCTTTTAGAATTGTTTTCATTTGCAAAAACATAAATAAATAAAAATAAAAGAAAAAGAACCCCCCGCCCCCACACACCCCAAACTGACCATTAGTGTTCAAAAAGTTGGCAGATTCGGCAATGAATTTCAGTCTAGTGACCAAGATGATCAACTAAATAAACAATCTATCAAATGTTAGGGATTTTTATCGGAACTTATTTTGTAGTGCAGTCAGACAAAGTTTAAAAACAGAGCTGTCAGAATGTGGGGCTGAGTATGGTTCTAGAAAAGAACAAAACAGTTCCCCAAAGGAACCCAATTCTGTTTAGTGGAATACATGGCTCTTATTTTCTTCAAGTGTTTCTTCAAATATTTAAGGAAGAGACACAGATCCTCACGCTCATCCTAGTCTAGGGTATTTTTAGAGCCTAGTGCAGTTCCGGACACAAAGTAGGTGCAAGGTGAATAAATCAGATTATTGGATGATTACAGAAGGGTAAGACTAAGCTCTCAACTAAAATAAAATCATTTCCTGTTTATATATCCATGCTAGGATGTGCGTCTTGCAGTAAGTTTCCAAATAATCTGTTAGCTGTTTACTCATAAATATACAAACTGGAGGCACATAGGTCATTCTGCCATCCATCCACCCACCCACCCACCCACCCTCCCATCCATCCATCCATCCATCCATCCATCCATCCATCCATCCATCCAACAAATCTTTATAGATGCCTATTATTTTCCTGCCATTAAGTTTGGCAATGGGAATACAGAGATGGCACAGAGATCCAAGGTCTCTCTCTTCAGAAGGTGTATGTTCAGGAATGGTTTCAGAAAAAGTAAATGGAAGAGCTTGTAAGGGAAAATGCACCATGTTTCCAAGTGAAACTTGATACCTATTAACACCGAGCTTATAAGGCCCGGGCAATGCATGGTCACTGCAGCTGCTGTCACCACTGTGAACCGGAGTAACTGCAATAATAACCCAGCCCAGCATTAGCAAAAGTGAATAGATATGGCTCACAGAACAAAGTGCACATAGTCTGCACAACGTGGGGACATTCTTCTTATATCCGTGACGTGTGGGAAGCAACGCTATGTAAAGTTCTCACCAATAGTTGATGGGAACTGGAGCTGGGCTATCATGAGCCATAGGAAGTGTGACAAATGGTAATGACTGCGTTTGCACAATGTTATTTGCAGCATGAGTGGAGGTTGTACACATCTTGCAAAGGTAATATAGTTGGTAGTGCAGGTGTCATTATCGTAGTCATTACTAATGAGAAAATGGGCTCATAGAGGTTAAATGACGTGCCCAAGGTGACACAGCCAAGTGGGGAACTGACATTCCCCGGCATCATCCTGCAGAGTAAATTGCACATCAAAGGTATTCAATCTGTGTTTTTCATAATTGTACGTTGGAAAAGACATTACGGATATAACCTTTACTGGTTAACTGCATGACTTCTGTGACATCCTACAAGGGCAGTGTATGTTTCAATACATCCCATGATGGGGAACTCACTACCCACGCTTGGCATATACAATTGCAACAAAGATAATTACAATGGTTCACGTTATTTAGAATAGACAATGTGCTTCACATATTTTGATACATCTAATCCTCACCAATTACCCATTTGAGGTACATGCTGTTATTCCTGTACTATAAATGAATAATCAAGGCACAGAGAAGTCAAATAACTGTTATGGGTTGAATTGTGTTCCCCCATAAGATATGAAGTCCTAACCCTCAGTACCTGTGAATGTGATATTTGGAAATAGGGTCTTTGCAGATATAATCAAGTAAAGATGAGGTCATCAGAATGGGTGCTAATCTGACGGGTGTCTGATAGGAAGACACAGACACACACAGAGGGAAGACAATGCGAAGCCACTGGGTCAGAAGAAGGCCATGTGAAGATGGCGGCTGAGATCAGAGAGATGCATCGATCCGCCAAGGACACCACGGATGGCTGGCAACACCAGAAGCTGGGAGAGGCCAGAAGGAGCCTCCGCTAGAGCCTTCAGAGACAGCATGCCCTGCAGACACCTGGATTTCAGACTCTGACCTTCTAAGCCACCTGGTTTGTGGCACTTTGTTACCGCGGTGGTAGGAAACTAATATACTCACTTAGGTAAAAAAACAAATAAATGAAGGGGCCAGGTTCCCTCCCTCCTAAATCTTAAGTACACTGAAACACGCGTGGTCTCCACAGGTGGGGGGTTCTCCAACTTGCTACACATTTGAATCACATGTTTTGTTTTTTGTTTTTAAACTACTGATGTCTGAGACTCTGATTTGATGGATCAACGCTTCCATTGCAGCACCGGGATTTCTAAAGCTCTTCAGCAAAGTTTGAGAACCACTGTTGATTCTCCCTCTCTGGGGACCAATCGGAACAAATGCATGTCCTCTTTCTAAAGGCCGGCTCTCCTTAAACACAAAGACTGCCCTCCTGTGCCCCACGAGACCCTCTTTTCCAAGCTGTACAGCCCCAGGGGGCCCACTGTTCAAAGCAGGAGCTCAGTCAATGGTGCTGCCCCACAGGACTCCTGAATCAGAGCCGGCAAGCACACCCGTTTGGGGGGAAAGCGGCAGGACAGGTTAAGCTTGAACATAGAGGCAAGCTGAGCTGACCCACTGTCACTCCCACTGTCCATATATCATTCTCCACATAGTCCTGGTGTTCTCCCCAAGGTCACAGCTCCATGGAGGACGGACATCCTAGGGAGAACTCTCTTCTCAACCCTCCCACTGGATGGCATCTGTTGGGCAGTGCTAGCCTGTCAAATGGGCAGCCAAGTCAGCTGCTGATCGTGGTGAAGAGGGAGAGCAGGCGGTCAGTTAGGGGTCCTCAGGAGGTGAGAAAGTGGGTGAGCTGCCTTCTAGCATTTTCACATTGCCCAGAGTGGGTGAGAGATGGACGATTTCATTCTCTGCTCTGTGTGTGTATTCAGGGTCCAGAGGCTGCACACCAGGAAATGAAAAGAGAAGCAGTGCCAGTCGATCTGGACCTTTGTTACCCTGCCAGACAGTGGCCTGTGCACACAGAGATGTCATACATTTCATGCTTCCTGCCTCTCTCTCTTCCTCACATCCTTCCTTCCATGCCTCAACAAAGTATTTTTTGAGCAGCTTTCCTGTTCTAAGGACTGGCGATATGTCAGGGAATGAGCTGGACACAATCCCTTTCCTCCTTGGAGTATGGAGAGGAACAGATCGGCTCAGTGCACCTGCCTCATTTGGCCCCACGTGGGTCATCCTGGGGAGCGAGGGTGGGAAGAAGAAAGGCCAACGATCAAAATAGGAACATACTGCCACTATGGAAAACAATAGGAAGGTTCTTCAAAACATGAAAAATAGAACCACCTTATGAGCCAGCAATTTCACTTCTGGGTATTTATCCACAGAAATTCAAAACACTAATTTGAAAAGACATATGCTCCCCTATGTTAATTGCAGCATTATTTACAATAGCCAAGGTATTGAAGCAACCTAAGTGCCCACTGACAGAGGAGTGAATAAGAAGTGGTATATATATATACACATACATACAATGGCATATTACTCGGCCATAAAAAGAATGAAACCTTGCTATTTGCGACAACATGGATGGACGCGGAGGGTATTATGCTAAGTGAAATAACTCAGGCAGAGAAAGACAAACATCATATGATCTCACTTATATGTGGAATCTAAAAAACAAAATAAATGAACACACAAAACAGAAACAAATTCACAGATACGGAGAACAAACTGATGGTTGCCAGCTAGCAAGGGGTGTTGGGGGGCGGGGTGAAAAAGGTGGAAGGGATTAAGAAGGACAAATTTCTACTTATGACGGTAGTCACAGGGATGTACAACACAGCACAGGGAATATTGCCAATACTATTGTAATAACTATGGATGGTGTCAGATGGGAACTAGGCTTGTCAGGGTGATCACTTCATAAATGTCCACTATGTCATACACCTGGAACTAATATAATTTTGTATGTCAACTCTAACTGAAAAATAAATTTTAAAAAGATCATTTACTTGTATCCTTGACTGTCCTCATTGACAAGCTTTATTGCAAAGTAACTATGTGAAAGGCAGGGAAGGTATACTGGCAAGTTCAAAGGAAACTGTGCCTGATGCCTCCCTGAAGCCTGTCTGTCATCTCTCCGCTGGGTAAACATGCCTGCTGGGGTCCTCCTTGGGCATGTACTCATGAAAGGGAAGGTACTAAATGGAAAATCAAAATAAAAAATTTACATCGTACCGTGTTTCCCCGAAAATAAGACCTAGCGGGACAATCAGACTGGGTCTTATATAATAATATAATATAATATAATATAATATAATATAATATAATATAATATAATATAATATAATATAATACCGGGTCTTCTATTAATTTTTGCTCCAAAAGACGCATTAGAGCTGATTGTTCTGCTAGGTCTTATTTTCAGGGAAACATGGTATCAACTGAGTGCATGTCACCCAGTGAGGGGGGAAGGGGGGAGAGTTTCCGGAGCCTTCACTCCCAACAAAGTGAAGGCCAGAGAGGAGCAAACCATCTGTACAATCTCAGGGGCCCCAGCTCTAAAGGGATCCCTGACCTATTTGTTTACACTCACTATCCTCAACACCCAAACATACCAAACATATTATTTGAGGTGCCGTGAGTAAAGACAGGGAGACTAAGCTTTATATCAGTTACTCTAAAGCAGTGTGCAGGGCTCCTCCAATGGAATATTTTCTTGCAAAGGAGTGGTGCGTAAAGCTGTGTGGTCCAGGAGCAGATGTTTAAAACCACGGCTAAGACAGGATGCGTACTCAAAGGCCTTCAGAAATAATGAAACAAAACTCCACAATCCTGCTGAGGGAACCTCTCATACGCACACGAATGGGAGGAAAGGAGCAGTGAGATGAAAGCATTGCAAACTGCGGGAACCCCGATCGGAAGTCTGTCTGCTGTACAAGTTCTGCCCCTTTAAAGATGCATAACTTGGAGTCACACTTTATCCTTACAGCAAACTTGCCAACAAGAAGCATAGACACAGACAATCGTTTAGTGGTTACTAGAGGGTAAGGGGGGAGGGGGGTGGGAGATGAGGGTAAAGGGGATCAAATATATGGTGATGGAAGGAGACCTGACTCTGGGTGGTGAACACACAATGTGATATATAGATGATGTAATACAGAATTGTACACTTGAAACCTATGTAATTTTACTAACCATTGTCACCCCAATAAACTTTAATTTAAAAAAAGCAAACAAAAAACAAACCACAGCCGAGAGAGAGAAAAAAAAAAAGATGCTACAGCAGCACTAGGTAATAGGTAAGGCTTGCGTAAGTCCGGGCACGTTTCCTTCCTTCCGATCACACTGTTGCTGCCTGGGTCAGCAATGAACTCTGGAAACCCTCACAGAAAAGTGACACTCTTCATTCATTTTCATTGATTTTCCAATTGTGGTTAAATTGTGTTTGTCTTTTTTTTTTTTTTTTTTTTGATGGAGCTGTTCATGTATGTGGCTAGAAATGCTTAATTCAACTCCCATCATTATGTACTTATTGCAACTTAACCAAAACCCAAACGAAAAGATGATGAGCTCAAAACACATCTGTTGCCAAAATAAACCTTAAAAAATTGAATCATCCATTATATTATCACTTTGATTTATAAATAGACACAAAACACGTTCAATCAGTAAAAAGAGAAGCTGAGATGGAGAAATCACTGCATTTTATCTTTCCCTTGTAAGAATTTTCAGGTCCTGTGGGAGAATTAGCAAAGCTGGTGTGTGTGTGTGTGTGTGTGTGTGTGTGTGTGTGTGTGTGTACGCACATACAAGCTGGGTGTGGAATAGAGAGCTGGAAAGGCATTACTTGCCTCCAAAGAAGATAATATGGCAGTCAGACAGTCATATAATAGGGGGCGTTGGAAAGAGAATGGAAGACAAAATGAAGGAAATGGACTCAGTCCGTTCTTTTTTTTCCTGTTTTCCTATTTTTAACTAGAAACAATTACATTTTCCAAGTGACACCAGTGTTTCAAATGCAAATTTCATTCTCACCCTCCCGTCCAATGATTTCCCATTTCTAGCCACCGTTTCCCATCCCTCAAGTGTAAAATTTTAGTGTCATTTCCAACTCATTTTGCCTATATGCCAAAAACCATGTAATCAGGATTTTAGGAGTGCTCAAACTCTGCTAGGCAGTGGAGATACATACATGCATATGAGCTCAGTCTGTGTTCTCAAGTAATTTACAGTGTAGGCCAGCGTTGCCCAATGGAACTTTCTATGATGATGGCAATTCTGCATCTGTTCTGGCCAAGACAGTAGCCAGTAGCCACACGAGGCTGCTGAGCACTGGAAATGTGTTGGGTCTGACCGAGAACCTGATTTTTAGTTTAATTGCAGTTACTGTAAATTAAAATTTAAATGACTACATGTGACTAGCGGTTATTGCACTGGACCACACAGGTCTAGACAAAGAGGAAGGGGATGTTCTTTAAAGAGACAAATGACAATTTAAAGGGGCATATGGTGGGGGCGGCCGAATGGCTCAGTGGGTTAGAGTGCGAGCTCTCAACAACAGGGTTGCCGGTTCAATTCCCGCATGGGATGGTGGGCTGTGCCCCCTGCAACTAAGGTTGAAAACGGTGACTGGACTTGGAGCTGAGCTGCGCCCTCCACAACTAGATTGAAGGACGCGACTTGGAGCTGATGGGCCCTGGAGAAACACACTGTTCCGCAATATTCCCCAATAAAAAATTAAAGAAAAATAATTAAAATAAAATGTCATGTGATGGGTATAGGTAAGTACAAGTGGAAATTAAAGGAAGAACAAAACTGTGGAAGACTCAGGGGGAGGAGGATGGCTTATTAGGGGAGGTAGATTGAGCCCAGATTCTTGTGAGAAGCTAAACCGTGGAAAGTGGAGAGGAGAGGAGAAGGCATTTCTGACCCAGTTTGTTTAATAAGAAACACCAAGGGGAATGTGCACAGGACCCACGAGGGAAACACAGGGTTACTGCAGGGCACATGGTACTTGTGAAAGGTCAAGGTTGCTGCAGGGGGTCATGCCTGTGGGGTGAGGCCACGTTGGGAGCAAGGAATTCCAGGATGGGAGCAGATCTGGGTGGGCAGAGGGATGATGGAAGGATGGATGGACGGGAATCCCCAAGCTGCTTCGGTGTGCTGTGTCTGAAGTGTCAAGAGGCTGTCCCTGAAGTGGGCTACAGGATACACCTGAAACTTGAAGGCAGGGCCAGGAGAGCATGTAGGAGGAGACATACTTGGGGCAGGAGCACATGTCCCACCTAAATGGGACAGGTGCCACCAGCTCCATCTGACTGTTGTATCTGATGCCACAAACGGTCCACATGTGGAAATTGGGCCCCACATTTCCAGAATTTCTGATTTTCAGAAAGGCCGGAAGCTGGAATTTTTAAAAAAGGAATATATAATATAAATATTTGGGCACGGAATCTAATGTGAAAACTTGAAAGTACCCCGGGCAAAACCAAAGAGCAACAGTGTGAACTGACTGAGGTCCACGTGCCACCCGTTTATGACATCCGACCTAGAAGATGTCTCACAGAGACAGCCTAACGGGGAGAAAAAGCAGAGACTGAAGGAAGACAGTGGGTCTAGGACAACCCAGGGGTACATGCAGCAGAGTGCTTGAGAAAGAAACAGAGTCGAAGCAACCTGACTCTGAGAAGGACGGCGTCATTGACCTTGGGCATCATTGAGCATCAAAGCCACCTCCCTCCCTTCCTTCACCCTCCCTCTCCCTCCTGGCAGAAAGGTAAGGAGAGGAATTCACAGTCACTAGAGCCTCAAGAGTAAATGGCCAGGGAGGAAACAGAGGCAGCTTGAATTCATTCAAATAATTCTAGATGATATGGCTTTTTATCGTGTGTGTGTGTGTGTGTGTGTGTGTGTATGTGTGTATGTTTTTTGTTTGGTTGGTTCACAAAACACCCCGTTTTCTTTCCGAGATTCTTCCCACCCAACATGTGTCCATATCTCATTTCCATCTTTACTGTATGAAGCCCCACACCTTCCCGCTTGTGACAGCCACATTTGATTCTCAGGAAGAAGAAGATATGTGCCTGGAACTCACCTCCCGGTCCAGCAGTGCCGGGGACACCACGGTGACAATGTCTCCTTTTTCAGGATCGATGTAGAACATGTTGGGAGACGGCTTGTCAGGCGTCTGCTGACGGATATTATACCGTAGGAGGGCATTATCTGTGGCTGGGTCGTCCGCATCGAAGGCCACCATCCGCATCACTGTGGTCCCTAAGGGGGCAGGACAGAAGGACAGGACACGGTCACTTGGGGGACAGCAACAGGCAGAGCCCCTGTTCCCCACCTGGGCAATGGCACTGAAGTGATATGCCAGTCACTTTCCAAATTAAACGTGGAGAGCATGTCTCCAGCTCTGTTATGTTCTAGCGTTTCTTCCCCCCTCCCTCCCTGCTCCATCACGTTCAAAGATCTGAAATAAAGACATCTTTGCTAGTCAGCAGATTGATAGCTTAATTTTTCCGTCTGCTGATATGTTGTTCATTTTCATGGGCTTTCCTTCCATTGTGGATGTGGCTCTCTGAGAATGGCCTTCATTTTAAAAGCTCTTCTTAAATGCCAACTACACGTGGGGTGCTGGGCTGGGAGTTGGGGAAAGAGAGGTGCAAAAAGGCCCTTTCCGTGGTGTCCAGCCAGTCAGTGAATAGTAGGAGAGAGAAAGAGAACAGCACATAAAAAGGTAAAAATAATGAAGCATATCCAGGACAGTGAGAGGGGGCATTACGAACACAGAGGAGAATGACCTCATCTAACTTGGCGTTCAGAAATGGTCCCTGGTGCAGACTTGCAGGGGTGAGCAGGTGGAAGCAATGGGAAAAGATATTCCAGGTAAAGGAGCATTAGCAAGCATCAACTGAGCACCTTCTGTGTGGCAGCCACTGTATTAGGCACATTAGCTACAAAGACAATACGAAGATGAGGGTGACCAGTGTCAAGGGTTGATAAGGGTATCGAATACCAGGTCTTGCTCACACAGCTGATATGCAGGAGAACCCATACAGTACGTTTAAGGACAACTGAGCAGCAAAAAAGTACATTCACCCTCTTGGCATCTACCCTCCAGAAACACTCACGAGATGGGTTTTTGAAAAGGTGTCCGTGGCAGGAGTATCCATCATGGTGAAAAACTGGGAAACAGCCCAAGTGTCCAACAACAGAGGAATTGCTAAAATGATGGTATCCCCACACTAAGAAATACTTTGCAGCAGTTTATAAAAGGTTGTAGATCTAACGTGTGCTAGCATGGAGGGCTCTCCGAGATAGTTCAGTGAAAACTATCAAGCTGAAGAACGTTGTGCATAGATAGTATGTACCATTTTTGTGAAACCGCCTGCCCACAGAAAATGCCACAATCCTTTTGGCATCTGCTTTGCAGGAAGAGTTTGTGTGTGTGTACGTGCACGGACGAAGGTCAATAAAGGTTATGGTGGTTAAATCTGGGAAAGGAGAGGGGACTTGGATGAGGGACAGTGACAAAGGAAGATGTTGGCTCCATCTGTAATGTTTTAGTCATTTTTGCAAGGAGAATATATTGCTTTAGCCATTAAAATTTAATTTAAAAGGGTCATAATTATAAGCACTGATATAAGCATGGCTTAGAGCAGAAATCAGGCACATTTGGCTGCTGGTCTCAAGGATTGTAAGCCATCAGATGTGGCTCAGGATGGCCTGAGCAATCATTTTTCATGGCAGTTTAGTCTTCTATGAATACAGAGCCCCACCTTCTGATTCTGAACCCTTATGGACCCACAAAGTGTGCCCTGACTGGTAAGAGACGGAAGCAGTAGGTCTGTAGTTCCCAGCAGGACTAGCCATACACAAAATACTGAAGCTTAAAGGAAACACAGCATTTACCTAACTCAGCCACCCTCCCGGCATGCCTTTCACCTAGATAACAGTGCTTCTCAAACCATCAGAGCCAATGTTTTTTCCCATGATCGGAATCAGATTATCAGCCATTAGGTCTGACTGATCAGACAAACAGCGGGGAATCGAACCGCCCTCCAGTTGGATGAATTTGTTAAGCAGTCCCGGTTAATTTCATCAGTGTTGCCACTAAGGCAGATGCATCAAAATGCATTTTCTATTCTACCTTGTTTCTTTGTGAGATATCTGCAGGGCAAACTCGTGGGTCCAGTGCAAGAATATAAAATTCTTGGTATGTGCAGGCCTCTTGCCTTTGGAAGATACCAGCAAACCATTTGGCATTCTTTCCCATGAAACCACACTATGGAATCAGGGTTCTTTCTCAACCCAGTGGTCCCGGCCAGCCACTCCCAATCCATCAGCTTAATGTGAAAAGTGACACTTCCTTGCCTTCCCTGTCTAGGAAAGCAGCCCTACGTGGGCATCTCTGTCAGAAATCAGAGGCAGCTTTAAGGCCCACAATCTCACCCAGGGACATGCTAAGTGAGATCTGTGTGGCCAAGGGCCTGGAACGAGGCCTCAAACCGTCAATGCCACACCAAACCGTGTCGGGTTGAGTGTGCCGTGACCCAGTGTCTTCCACTTCGTTAGTGTCTAATGAACGCTTGATTGATGGAAACAGTGTCCCATTTAATCTGCCTTTCACTGAAGTCAGAGATGAACGAACAAAAGAAAGGTATGCAAATGAAGTCATCGTGGCTTTCATGCATGAAAATAATTAGAGGGAGAACAAAAAAAGACCTCTGTGATTGACGAATTTTTGGTTTTCACCAGGAGATTCATTGATAATGTCTTTTCTGGTTGTTAGTTTTTTACAGATTTGATAACCTGATATAAGAAAAGGTTATCCTGGAATATCCCCAAGGGTACACAGAAATGTTTTTTTTATTTTAATGAATTGTTAGAGAGCAAATGAACTCGGTCTTAAACTCTCCCTTTGACTTCACCCAGATATGAACGCTACCTGGATTTACTTCTGAGGCCCACCTCTGTGGAGACTGAACAGTCCCTATGCCATGTAAATAGGTCTGTAGCATTGAAGAAAATGACTTTAAGATCACATGTCTACATTCTGGTCTTCGTTATGTGAACTTGGGCACGTTATTTAACCCCGTCCCCCAAACCTTGATTTCCTATTTATAACATGAGGACATTATTAACCCTTTTCCTTTGGTCATTGTACAGATTTCGTATATTAAGTGACATATTAAAGA
This sequence comes from Rhinolophus sinicus, assembly GCF_057876585.1. Taxonomy (NCBI): domain Eukaryota; kingdom Metazoa; phylum Chordata; class Mammalia; order Chiroptera; family Rhinolophidae; genus Rhinolophus; species Rhinolophus sinicus. The sequence goes on from NC_142508.1 coordinate 53,659,217, forward strand.
ACTTGGTATGGTGCCTGGTCCATTAATGTTCTGAGGAGGACGCCTTGTATTATCTAATCTGCAGTGCAGGCGATGGCCTCAGACAAAGAAACTCAGAATTGAATTGTCTGTGGAACCCAGAACACAGCATGGCAGGTGGCCCTGCCTCACCCTCTCTCGTCCACCTTGCCCATGGCCATCTTAGTTTCTAGATTTGGGTTTCTGTTATGGAGATCACACCTCTACACACACACACACACACACATACACACACACGCACACACACATACACACACATACACACACACGCGCACACACACACACATACACACACATACACACACATACGCACACATACGCACACACATACATATACACACACATACACACACACATACACACATGCGCACCCGCAAACACACACACGCACACACACACGTGCACGCACGCACACACACGCACACACGCACGCACACACGCAACACATGCGCACACACACGCACGCACACACGCACACACACACACACCTTACAGTACACACTGCTTCTCCATGTGGCATTCTCGTCTTCCTGTAGGATCACAGCTCTATCCTGAGTCCCCATCCATTTGTTGGGTTCAATACCTTGCTCCTGCCAGCCCCTTCCCTGAGGCTGGGTCTCACTTTCATACTTCCAGGTTCTACCACGGCTGAATAAACCTCCAAAAGCAGTTATTTCCAACCTGTATCCAAGGAACTCTGGTTCCATGGGCTCAGCAGAGAAACACGTGGGAAATGTGCGGTCACCACACTTAATAAGTAAATGCATGTGGCAAATCTCCAAGAAAGAGCAGAACCTGTGGTGTTTCCCAAACGTCTCTGTTGATGAACCCCTTCATTTAAAGAACATCTTTATGTGATGGGCCGCCTGGTCCTAAATGTGAGCTCTTGGAGGATACAGACGGTGCTTTGTTCCTCTTCGTAAGCTCAGTATCTGACACAGAGCAGGTCCTCTACCAGTTGTCTGAGTAGAACTGCATTCTCGTAATTCACTGTCGCTTTGCCTTATTCCACACTGACTAGAAGCCATGGACAACGTGTCTATTGAGAAGAGGGGACAATGTTGTCTGGGCGTTTTTCACAACCTAGCATGCTTCCCGACCTCCTCTGAGCTCTTCTTTGTCCCCTGGAGGCCCTGGTTGGAACTGGTCTCCTTAGTCAGACACCAGTTCCAGGGGTGGGCTGACATTCAGCAGGTAAACATCAAGACAGCTGATCCAACTGCCGACGGGTGGCATCGTTGCTCCCCCTCCCCCAGCCCAAGCCCATTCCTAGACCCTAAGGAAGGGCTCATTGATTTCCATCAGCCCAAAAGCTTCCCATCAGTGCTTTTTCATGCCTATGCGTGCTTCCCGAAGGCAGAGAAATGATGATTATGTGATAGACATGGGTGTGGGTCTTCCACACAGTACATTTCTGTCTTCTCCTCTGTCATCATAGTCTCCTGAGCGTCGAAATAAACGATCATCACCCTGTCACAGAGCCTGATGAACTAGCAGTGGTCCCTCCAAAGCAAAATAAAAGAATTACAGCCTGCTAGCTGAAAATCTCAAGTCGGGCCATCATTTCCTTTTGTCAAAGGACACGACCGCCAGTGTGACAGGCTGATAAACAGTTATGAGAGTTTTGTCTTGGTCAGAAAGCCCTTTCCTCTTGGCTGTGTTCCTCTGACTAAAGAAAGTGGTGCCGAGTGTCATGACCTTGAAAGCCGGTGTTGGAAGTTTCGCTTTCCTGTGACTTCAAGCACAGTCAGAGCTTCGAGAAGCAGAGGGCAGACCTGAAGGTGAGGGGCTGTTTCAACCTCCACGACAGGTCAGCTGGCCCCAAGTCGGAGGCTCTTTGGAGACAGTGTGCTCAGCGCCACAGGTGACAAAATTATTCTGTCCTTGAAAGGTCTTTGGTTTTATCCCCAAACATTTTCTTCACATGATCAAAAGTGTCAGACTTCCCCCCCCCCATATTATTGTTATTATTATTTTATTAAGTGTGTTTTTCCAGGACCCATCAGCTCCAAATCAAGTAGTTGTTTCAATCTAGTTGTGGAGGGCGCAGCTCACAGTGGCCCACGTGGGGACTGAACCGGCAACCTTGCTGTTAAGAGCACCGTGCTCTAACCAACTGAGCTAACCGGCTGCCCCAGACTTTTTTTTAAAAAAAAAACATACTCTCATAAACAAATAACATATCAAGACAAGCATGTTCAGGTCTATGTTTGGCAATGGAGTTCTGATAGCACAGTTGGGGCAAAGGCATCTTTCCAGGGGGAAAGCGTAGTACAAAAACCAATCTGAGCAGCGATGGAAGACGTCACCAGGTGAGCTCTTTGGAGGTAACAAAATGGCACACCATCAGAAAACATCAAATTCATGAGCAAAGGAAGTGCATTTTAAAGCCACCTAAACATTGATCTCCATGATTGATTTATCTAAGGGGTGTGCCTCCAAGGTTACTAAAAAGAGAATGTGACCGTGGGTACAGCTTGCCTAACTTACTCCTCGCGTGTTTATTCCCCATGTCAAATGAAAGCCCTTAAACCATTGGCACCTCAACTTGTTCAGCCAGGTGAGAGGGACACAGAAGCATCCTGGGGTATGTCTAGTTGGACTAATGCTAATTTGAAACTAAATTTCCCTTGAGGCCCCTTCAGGTTGAGAGGATTCTGGGCAACTTAACTCCAAACGCACATCCTGAGGGTTTGAGATGTGGGATAACAAACCAGCCAGTTTGCCCAGGATTAAGGGGGTTCCAGGGCAGTCCTGGGCCCACCAGAATGAATTTGTTACCCTACAGACTAAGTTATGCTTTCAGATACAGACATCTCATGACCATGACCATCAGAGCACAGATATGAGGACTGGGGCGAATGCAACTTCAGTGGCCTATGACACAAGACCACCGTCATTCCTTCACCTCACCACCAGTCACACCTGGGGCTGCTTTCTGACTGAGCCGGTGGACACAGCCCAGTTCTCTCCTAACATTCCTTAACAATGAACAGAGAGCGGTAGGTGTCCGAACTCAAGGCAGGACAGTGCACACGGCCCCTTTAAGGATGTGGGCTAATTTAAAATTCTGGCCTCACCATTTGTCAGCTGGGCATCCTTGGGGAAATTTCTTCACTTTGCTAAACCGTACCTTTTTCATTTACAAAACAGCATCTCCCTTAATGGGCTGAATTAATTCAGTGTTTCTCAACTTTTATTTTTTCATCAACAGAGAGTCCTTTTAGACGTTGTTTCCTGCTTGCCACCGCCCCTTCCCCCCATAGATATACTATACATTTGTATCCTATTGCCCTTTGGAGGGCCACAAACCACTGTAATAGCTAAAATGTTCCCCCCTAGCACCAGTTTTCTCCCCCTTGAGGGTGATATTGTTCCCATTGAGAATGCATTAATTAATGAATATAAAGTCCAATGCCTACACAATGGTAAGTACTGAAGAGACGTAAGTTTTATTGTTATTTTTATTGACTCCCATAATCTGCAATTCAGTTCTAAGGGGGATGCATGGCTGTGTGCGATGAGCAAAACGTCTTGGGGGAGCCAAGCACTTATAGTTCAACTCATACTAGTTCCAGGACTCACAGCCAGGATCTATAGGAGCAGGCATTAATGACGGTCTCATAAGGAAACAATGCCTTCCTTCTCTTCGACAAGCCTAGAAACTTCGGTTGAGTGCATGCATGCACGAATCAGCTTCCCTGGCTGTATCAATGTGTCTGTGTACACAGGGATTAATAGGAAAACTGTCAAATGATTAGTGGCCAATAGATAACCAAACCCATCTGATAGGGACCCACAAGCAGCCAACATTCTGCCGTGTGTGCACTCCTGAAAAGCCACCTGTGTAACGAATCGTAAATAATGTCTTATTTTCCCATTGACCTACATTACCATTTGAGACCTGCTTTATCTTCATTTGAGGGAGTGTCCACTTGGAAGCCACGATTCATAACTCACTTTAAGTTTCTCTGCTTATCTCGAAAACACTCTCTTGGCAAGTGGGATGGGAGAGAGGGTGGCTCTCTGGTCTGGGCATGGAGACTGTAAAGAAAGCCCTGCCTGGATCCTCAGAGAGCAGAGAGAAGTGCTTTTCTACTCTGACTTTGAGGGGAAGGAAAGGGGGAAGGCAGGCTTAGACCTAATACAAAGACGGGGAGATTTAGCTCTCACCACTGCCTCTCTGGGGGCATTTCCCTCTGTTCCCCAATTATCTAGGGATTGTTATTCACCATCCCAAAGCTCTCTCACGTTTTTCACATGGTGGCCAGGCTGCGCATGAAACCCAGAAACTTCCTGATAATGTGAGTTTTGATGAAGACGTCAACGACCTTTGGCCTCTCTTGACAGTCTCTCAGGCTCAGTGGTGTGCCTCTCTGGCCCCATTCCCAGAGTGGGGTCCTGGCACTTGGGCCGGAAGCTAGAAGCTCAAGTGCCCAGCCAATGCCCACACAGGGAACCTACGTGAGTCATGTGGTTTCAAGGCAGTTAGGAGTGGTGGGGACGGTGCAAACTGGAGGATGTATGTCCTGCCTCAGGAGGCAGTTGCCTTTGAGCGCAAGGTAACTGCTGCATTTCTGAAATGCAAGTCTGGAGAAGCCAGACCTTTCGATTATTTCAAGAAAAGATGGGAATTTGGATTTTTGTATAAACTGTTGAAATGGTTACATGGTGGACATGAGCTTAAATTTGGGAAATCAAAGGTCACAGAGTGGGAATAAGAAAAGTAAACAAAATAGGTTATGATGAACGTTGGCCCAAGACTCACCAGGTTTCAACCTTTGACCTTGACTGTCAGCTGAGCCAATCCTTTTCCCTAAAGACACGAACTAAAATGCTGTCAGTGTGTACTCTGGGGATAGATTACAATTAAAAAAAAAAAAAAGGCGCATCCACTATAAACAGTTCACTCTTCTTCCTTCCGCCTCCCTTTTAGAACAGGGCAGTTTCCTTATGTGGTTCCAGGACCCAGCAAAGTAAGAGGTGCTGGAGACACAATAAGAGGAATGTGTGAAGCACGTTTCATGCATTAACTTCTGTGATCCTATAGTAACCCAACAGCAGATTGTTAAGCCTCTTGTACAGATGAGAAAACAAAGACTGAGAAGGCCACGTAGCTAGTTACCTGATGAGCCAAAATTTGAACCCTTCTTTGCTAAAGAGTCTGTGAGGCCCAGACTAGGAGTGGCTCCCTGGTTCCCATTCTCTTTTTCCATGACCGTGGTGCTTCACGGGAAGTCTGAACTGCCTCCCTCCAGTGTTGTTTACGCGAGCTAGAGAGAACTGAGAGCAAAGGGAAAGCCAATGTCGTTTGCGCCGTTGTCCTTGGGTGTGCTGTTCCATGCAGCCACAGCTATTCTTCTCTAACACAGGCAGGAAGTAAATATGGAAGAAAACGAATAAATACATTTTATTCAATGCTCAGTATTACCCTAGAAAGTAAATTTTGTTGCTTTAGCCGATAGCAAAACGATGCTCATTTCGACAAAAGTGAAGATACCCACTCAGTTCCTCGGGTATGTTCACATATTCAAATTAGTTTCTACTCATCTGAAATGTCTGGAATCCAGAGACAATTTTTCTATCGAGAGGTAGATTTGTTCCATTAGTGGCTCAAATTAGTGGCTCACACTCCCTGGTAACTACACTCTTACATGGTCTCTTCCCACACTGACTGTGGCCTTAACCATGAGACGTCCTTTGGCCAGTGAGACATATAGAGACATTATACAACCAGAGGCTTGAAAATGCTTGTGCATTAGAGTTTGTCCTCCTGGAACCCAACCACTGTCTAAAGATATCTGGGCTTTCCTGCTGGAGGGGCCATGTGTCTAGGAACTAACGCTGCCTGGCTGACACCCCTAACTAACCATCAGACATGTAGGTGGAGGCCACCTGGAACCTTTCGGTCTCAGTTGAGCTTCCAGATAACAGCAGCCACGTGGGCAACCTCAGGTTAGACCAGCCCAAGAAACACCCAGCTGAACCCACCCCATTTTGCAAACTCACAAGCTAATGAATGGCTGTTGTTTTAAGTCGCTAAGTTTTGATGTGTTTCATTGTACAACAAAAGGTAACGGGTAAAGGGGTGTAAGTGAATTAAACTTCACATGCAAGTCAGAAAATATCACATTAATAAAAAACAGTTTATTTTTAATGTGGAAGTTGCCGTTTTAAATAACCAAATAGCACAGCATATTCTAGAGGTGGGCTAAAATAAAAAGGAACAGGTGTAGGTAAAAAATGGATGAAAATAAAGTGCAACCTGTTTCCCAAATTTGGGCTTTGGGGGCCACTGCTGATGTCAATCACCAAATCACTGCAATATGTTGACCAATGAGCATTTCAACTGCTAAGGGAATTTTCTTCACCTTCATTTTTTTTTGTTTTTTGTTTTTGTTTTTGAACCACACTGAGTCAAACTGGCACAAAGCAAATACTCTTGATGCAGGTTTGAGTTGAGCAAGTATGAAATATGAAGACAACGCTGTTCTTAAAAATAAGAAGGCCTCAGATTTTGAGACAGTTGCTCACTTCCTTTAATAGCAGCCACGCGTGCCTATATGCAGCTGCAATTACCACGGGCTTGATTTGAAATGCAATAGACTTCTTTCCAATTTACTTTACCTCCCTGGAGCTAGTTGGTTTTTTAAGTACAAATTGACAGTCAAATATGTAATAAGTTATGACAAGTTGAGCAATGGTTGTCTCCATCTGTTTTCAAAGGTTGTTTATTTTTATACTGATGAAGAGAGGGTGGCGACAGAACCACCTCATGATTATTTCAAGCCTTCTTGACAAGTGGCTCCTGCCTGCTCATAGTTCAATTTTCCCAGCGCTTGGGCCCTCTTTTTCTGGTGAGCTTTGGTTTAATTAAGATGCAGGAGGCCAGATTTTAGGAAAGATACCTGTTTGTGAGATGTATGGTCACACATGGCGAAAACGTGGGTCCCTCCTATCAGGATGCACTTTATTGCTCTAATTTCTTCATGTCGTCCAGAATTTTACAGGTAATATTTTTTTCTCAACCCTATTAAAAAATTCCATTTCATCTTTTTATCTACCACTTCTTTCTGCGCAGCTCTTTTAAAAGGATACAGGATACTCTATGCTGAATGAACTGATCTAAAACACTTCAAAAAAGCAATTTTAAATGGAATCTTTACCCCTAATATTCCAAAATAATAATAATAATAAATTCTTGTATAAGATTAGCATGAGTAGCTGACATCCTCAAACATGAAAATATTTTTCTATCAAACCCTAGAAACAAAAGTATTTTCTTGTTTGTTTGTTTAACCAATCTAAGAGATGTTTAAAAGGTAACTCTAATTCTCCTGAGAGCAGTGGTTTTCAGTGGGGGGTGATTTTTATCCCCCAGGGAACGGTGACAATGTCTGGAGACATTTTTAGTCGTCACAACTGGGGTGGGGTATATGATACTGCCACCTAGTGGGCGGAGGCCAGGGATGCTGCTAAACATCCTACAATGCGCAGGACGGCCTCACGACAGAGAATTATGCAGCCCAAACTACCAATAGTGCCAAGGCTGCGAAACCCCATAATAGAATCATTCACGCCGGTGTCCCGAAAAGTGGCACTTTTAAATCCCGCACTTGAACAATTGGAACCACAATTTGCCTCTCTTCTTGGAACACTCTCTTCTAGATTTGAAGTTCAACGAGGGTAGAAATCCCATCTCTTCTGTATTTATTCCCCACACGAGGGCTCAGCTATCTATCAATACCACTGATTACGCAAATTCAACATCTTTCTGATTAAATGTTGTCTTTCCAAAGCATGAAAAAAATCTTCAAAAGCATCAGAATAATGCTTTGTGGGTAGTCAGATTTTAGTACACATTTGCTGGATGTATGCGTGAATAAATAAATGAATAAGGTGAATGAATGAATAAAAATGAGCATTAGTTACTCTTTCTTCTGCTATAGCGTAAGGGAATGATGAAGGTGGAACAGGAAGTCGATGAATAATTAATGTCTGACTGGCACTAAATATGAATTCCCAGGTAAATTCTGAACAATAGGCCTGTTGTCCTTCTCATTTATATCTATTTAAGGGCAAAAGTGAAGCAGTTTTGCTATTTAAAAACATGAAGTAGTTTAGGCGAGGCTAGACTGGGATGATAAACCAACCCTGAAATGCAGTAGCTTAACACACAGGGTTTATTCTGCCTTCAGATTCAGTCCATTTTGGGGCGTCCTGCCAAGGGCAGTTCCTCTCCCAGTTGTGATGTAGAAATTCAGATCCTTGCATCTTGAAGCCATGCCATTGGGACCGCAGGGTTTCCTGATCACGGTGGGAGGGGCGTACAGATGGCTTCTGCCAGAAATGACACATGTTGCTATTGCCTGCAGTCTATTGATTGACCAGCTCTGGTGTCTAAGGCCAGCTCAAGAGCAGGGACGGATTCGTGGGCCTGTGACCTGTGCCGTTGCCCAGGGCGCTTTGCTCAGAAGGACCTAATGCTTGATTGAATGCTCTGCTGACACCCTCTTGACATTCTTAAAAATGGTTGAACAAGGGGCCCTGCATTTTCATCTTGCAAGCGGCCCTGCAAATTATGCAGCCCGTCCTGGTTAAGAGCCAGGGGAATGCACCTGTGAGAGGCCTGGGAAACACACAGGGGCACCAAGACTCTCAGTGGACATGGGGATCAGTCAGTGATCCTGCCCTCTGCCAATCAAACCACAAAGCAGAGGCCTTCGCTTCCATCATCAGGGCCCTAGCTGCTACTATTCATAGAACTCTTGGCTCTCCCAACAGTTGTGTCCCTGTTAGGTAACAAGCATTATGTAATTGCACAGGAGTCAGACAGGGTCTGCTCAGGTGGTGGCAGCCCTGGGACACCTGCTCGAGCTCATATATTTGACTTCTCCTGGCTCCCAGCTCTTGAGCTTGCATTAGATCCCAGAGGGCTGCTATTCTCCTGGCCTCTGCTTTGATTTGCTGGACCCCAGGGCACTTCCTTCTTCTTTTTAATTAGACACTTACTTCTGCCTAGTTTTTCCCTGGACAATCTGGGTCCCGCAAGCTATGGGTCACATACCAGTATGACACCAAGGGAATGGAGTGTGAGGTCGTGTGTTGCAACCCTGGCTGCTCATTTGAATCATGTAAGAAGCTTTAAAAATACTCTTGATATCTGAAACTCACCCTAGGAGATTCTGAATCTACTAACCTGGTGTGGGATTCTGTAGAGTTAAAAGCTGGGAATAGATAGGCAGATGGAGACTCTGGCCCTCTATTTACTGGTTATGTGTTCTGGGCGTATATGCAAGCTCACATGGCCTCAGTTTCCTCACTGGTAAAATGTGCTGACACCTACCACTGTGTAAAGTTGATCTGAAGATGTATATAAAATATAGGGGCCCCTTTTAGAGGTGGACTTTGTAGTAATTCAACAGAGAGAGAAATGAAAGTATGAACCTACGATGTGCCAGGAATAGTCCTTGTAATAGTCGGGATAATTAGGTCATTTGTACTTTTAAAGAGGAGAACCAGAGGCTCAGAGAGGTCAAATAACCTTCCCAAGGTCACTGCTGGCAAGCGTACTCAGGAGAGCACGCAGGCGGCTATGCATGTAAGTGAAGAAGACCTAGCCTGCATTGAGGGTTCCCACCATCAGGAAGATGGTTGGGGGCACTGCAATCATTTAATCCTCCCAACAACCCTATGAGGCAGGTCTCATTAGCTCGATTTCATGGGGAGGAAAACTGAGGCAGATGGAGATGAAATCGACGAGCTCATCCAGCTGGTAAGAGGCTTAACCAAGATGCAGGTTTCCACTCCTCTCAGCACAGCCCGTGTCAGTCGGGCATCTACAATTACACTTTTTAGGTGGAATAATTACTTTTCAGGACCTCTCCTTGAAGACTGGCTAGATAACACCCTTGTCCTGACCCACTAGAGCTTGTCTGGGGCATCTTTGCGCCATGTCAGGGAGTCCAAGTGTCAGGCAGGGCCTGCATCCCTGAGTTGCAGAACAGGGCGAAAGATCAATGACCCTAGAAGTGCACCTGTTAGGTAGATCACCGAGCTGAAGCCACCAGCGTGACCACTGAGGGGCTCGGGGAGGTTTGCATGGGGACAGGGGGTGCTGGTGATTCCTGCGGTAACACGATGCCAACGAGCTAGGATGCTGAAACACGCCACATCCGAGACTTGACACTCCCCATTCAATGGGAAGAAAGTGCCGGCAAATTGCTAGTAGAGCTGTAATGTTGCTGATTTTGCAAACATGTGTTCTTCAACTTGATAAGTAAATACATATTGGGTAATACGATGATGTTGCAAGCTGTTGTTTTATGGCGGGGAAGTCAGCCGCCTGTGATTGATGCTAGCAATGAAAGTATTTATAAAATAACACTGAATTAGGAGGAGTTGCTTTATGAGTCTGGGGCAATCGATCTTTTATGAAGAATAAAACTTGATGAAGGAGGTTTATCAGGGTCACAAAAATCTGGAATTAAGCATGCGGAGCTAGAGATCTAAGAGGAAGGCCTCTAGATGCCTGGGCTTGTAGCCTGGGGAAGGGGGGTGCAGCTTCTCCCTGACGATCTGTGCCATGTGGAATGGGCATTCTTGCCACTTGTGTTCATTTCTCCCCCGATGAATAGCACTTTTGAAAGCTCCATTTCCTCTTTCAGGCCATCAGAGCACCACTCAGCGAATAACTTAGACACATAAAATGAAATGACGCACATTTGAGTCATTCTTGTACCCCCGAATGGAGCAGGGTCAGGCACATAGTAGGTGCTCAAGTAAATGTTTTCTTACAGAATGGATGGAGAAGAGATCCAACAGTGTCGGGCTCACTGTGTGTGACTATTTTCTCATTTTATTGATATTTTAAACGTCTTCCCTGTGCATGCGTTTTGGTCCCTTGATGGCGCTGCCTTTCTAGATTGTAATGTTCTCTTTTTGGAAACAGTCTGGCAGGGGGAGGACCAAAGACGCCTGCTCCCCAAGCCAAAAGGGTCCATAGGCACATGACTCAGGCTGGTTCAACTGGAATTGCCCCTGGATGATAACGGTGCTCATCTGAAGGGGTGGTTATGTGGATTAAATGAATTAGCAGATATAATACTTAGCTCTGTGTTCTCTGAGAATATTGTTGTTATTACAAGATAGGAGGGGCTTGGTGCAGAGGCTCCACTGTTGCTCCAGAAGTCGAAGTCTTGGATGAATGCAAGGTTAGTGTGCAATGGTACTTTTTTTTCTTTAGGCACTCTTAGGTTGTATAAGTAGAGGTAGACTACCAAGTACAAGGGAGGTGATTATCATTTTAATTCAATATTAAGCCTCAGCAATATTTCAGGGTCTATCCCATGCGCTGGGTGACTCAGAGATAATGAAAATACAACCCTTTCTTGCAAATTGCTGACCTTAGTTTCTCCCTTAGCCTTGTCCACCGTTTCTGATATTCTTCCTGTTAGCCAAGATCAATTCCTAAACTTCCACTGTAGCCCTGCAAAGGGATGGCCAGGAAGCCTACCTTCCACTAGGCAAAGGGCTGATGTCACAAGCAAGGCGTGGCAGAGGGACTGCTGGGCTGTCATCGAGACGCCCTGCATTCCGTGGCTCCTTCCTCCACATTCGAAGCTAGCAGCATAGCATCTTTAACTCTTTCTCTAAATCCTTGACCTCTGCTTCCATCATCATCACCTCTCCTCCTCTGACTCTGGTCTTCCTGCCTCCTTCCCTTGTGGCAGAGGGTTCTGGAGGCAGGAAATGCACAGATAGTTGAACGTTAAAGTGAGGGTGTGGAAATGAGTGTGAGGATGTGGGGTGTCTCAACAATGAAAGGCCCAGGAGAGTCACTCAGCTCTGACATGGGGACATCTTGTACTGTAACGATTGCCTGTTACAAAGAAGAGTCACTCAGGGACTATTTTGTATACAGGTGACAGAAATATATGAAAATGTCAGGAGTCGTGTTAACAGGACACCCTCGAAGCGGCTCCAGCCCATGTTACCTTAGGGGCTTGGAGAGACCACAGTTGCCCCTTTGTGATTTGCACAAGCCAAGAATCTCGTATGTTTCAAATATAAGCTGTGCGTTCACGGGTCCCCACTGCAGGAAAGGAAGAAATTCTGCCCGTGTGTCATAAACATTCGTTGAGTTTGGCTCTACTTTATTGGGACTGACTTTGTGGCAGGTCACGTGCTAGGACTGGAGTCACCTGCATAAGACAACAGTCTCAGCCCCTTGACTTGCCACATTCAACTGGGAGGCACAGAGATGCTTCAACACAAAATTGCACTGCAAATAATACACACGCTCGACAAAAAACACATTCAAGCTCGCTCTGAAAGCAGGGCACTGTGGCTCACCATTGGTGTAAGGTGGTTTACGAAGAAATGAATGTCTTTAGCTGCTCCCAGCTGAGATTTAGGGCAGGAACAGCCATGAATTGTTTTTTCCCTGCATTGCTGACCACGAGCAGGCCGCTAGGCCCCTGCCTGTTCGATTATCACTTAGCATTTTAGTTTTTAAAAACATTTTCTGCTGCAGAATATCTTGCCCATGTGTTGAGGGCAGTGAGGCATGAAAGCCTGAAAACGCAGCCCCATTGGCTATCTTCCAACTCTCCCTCCTCTAGGAGAGTGGGCGCAGTCAAGATTTTTAAGAGCTGGGGACTTGGGGGCTCTATTTGCAAGTCAAGTTGAAAAGGCACCAACTTAAAAGTCCTGAGCACGCATTATGCTCAACCACTGCCTTCCACGCTCCGGAACATTCAGTCGCTCCTGAATTCGATCTCTTAAACACAGGTCTACCTCAGACATGGCCCAGCAAACCTGGAAAAGCACTGCAGTTCACGAGGCCCCATATCAGCAGAGAAAAGAAACACTGAGATAAGCTGAGAAGTCCTGCGTAGTTCATATATCCCTAGCAATTCACTTTACCAAAAGGCAAGTCGTCAGTAGCCCACCCTCTGTGGACAATGGAAGAAAAGAACCTGCTAGTAATTAAGTGACAGATGAAAGCTTATACTGGGGGATGATTTGCAGGCAGCTAAATGTCATCAGGGACAGAACAAGGGAAGAAAGAGACAGTAAAAGGAGATAGCAAGAAAGGGAGAGGCAGAAAGGCCGCAATCTGTGAATTCTTTGATTGAGCGAGCATCTACTGAGGATTTGCAAATGCTGCCCTCAGTGTGACCAGATTTCTGTCCCTTCAGGGCTTATATCCCAGTGACGCTCATGGCTCACCCTTCACTGACTGCATTAGTTTTTTAGGGCCGCTATAAAAAAATTAGCACATACCAGGAAGCTTAAAACCTTACAAATGTATCCTCTCACAGTCCGGGAGGACAGGATTCTGAAATCAAGGTGTCAGTGGGTGTCATGTTCCCTCCAAAGGCTGTAGGGGAAACCTGTTCCCTGCCTCTTTCAGCTTCGGGTGGCTGTTGGCATTCCTTGGCTTGAGGTCCCGTCTCTGCTCTGTCTTCACATCGCCTCTTTTTATGCCTGTCTGTGTTATCTCCTTCTGCTTCTCTCTTCTAAAGACCTTTGTGATCACATGCCATCCCCACCCACCAATAATCCAGGGTAATCCCCTCACCTCAAAACCCTTAACTTAATCACACCCGCAAAGGCTCTTTTTCCAAATAAAGTCACGTTTACAAGTTCCAGGAATCGGGGTTGGATATCTTTGGGTAGCCACAGTTCAGCTACCACACTAAGTGCTGTCGATGTGTGGGGAGCTGTGCTAAACCCTAGTGCACAAATTTGACCTCATGGGGGTTCTGTTCTCATTCCCTCATGTCCATGGGGGAATAGTGGTGACTGGCTCCAGGTGACACAGCCAGCACCTGGTGGAATCAGTATTGGAAACTGGCGTCTGACTAAGAATCTGTGCTGTGCGCATGTTCTGCAGCCAAGAATGAGGCAGATGGAGGCAGAGAGCAGAAATGGGGCAGGCCCAAACACAAAACAACACATGTGTCTATGGCCCAAAGGACGTTTCCGGATCAATTTCCCCAGAATCAATTCGGTGAAGAACGGCTGCTGGACGTCCGCCCTCAGAGGCCATAGATTCTGTTCTTGGGGTCAGCTAATGATGAGCATATTTTCCAGGCTCAATTCCCAAAGAAATATGAGGGGCCAGCTCCTAAATCTCAAGATTTCCAATCCCACAGAAGCTGGGCTATCTTTCCAGAAATGCAGCAAAATGACTCAGGAAGACGGATGTGTGACATTTGCTCATGTTTAAGCTCTGTCATCAGCTCTGCTGGATTTGGAGGAAAAGACATATCTCTGTCACAGAAGACACACGCTTTATATTTTTATAAAAACATGGACAAGACAAGCTTTTTCCTCATTTCTTTCCAATCTTTAAAGAAAGAAAAGAAAGAAAGATGTGCACGGTGTAGTCTTTTTTTCCTCTTTGAACCACAAAACGTTTGTACAGAAAGAGGCTTTGGAGGTAACCGAGTGCAAAGGGCCCAAGAAGAATGTTTTCCTTGAATGTCAACTGATATGGGTTCTATTTCCTCTCTATACTGAGAAGTAAGTTTTATGGACAAGGGTTAGAACCCTTTACCCCTGCTCTTGGAGTCTGTTCTACTTGGATCGTGCTTGGAATCATGGATCATCCTGGTTCCCATGGTATCGGAGGGAAATAGACAGTGCAGGGACTGTCAGGAGGAGAGGGGATGGCAGTCTAGAGGGCCAGGGTATAAAAGGGTCAGTTGTAATTAATTGGGTCTGTCTTGCCTGGGAGTCTCAAGTCTTCTTTTTAAGACTTGAAGGGAAGAAAGGACGCAAAGAAAAAAAGGAGCTAGCCTAACGGGACTGAAAGGTGCCCCCAAATTGGAGCATGTTACCTTCTGACACTTGAATGATTTCATGTTTAAACGGAAAAGGAGTAATTCCATGTGGCTTTCATTCAAGACTAGCAGATGGATCTTGGGGAAGAACACGGCGGCCACGGGAGTTGTCCAGTGATGGAAAGTCCTGCCTGGTGAGACGATGAGCTCCCATTGCTGAGTGTGTGTGGATAGGCGGGATGACACTTGCTGTGAGGTACCAGAAGGTACCAGAAGGCCAGAGGAAGTCTTGGCCTTGGGGGGAGGGTGAACTATCACATCACCTTTGGAGGGACCCCTCAACTTGCAGCATCAGTTTCTCACGGGGTCCACAGAACAATGCCAGCGATATTCAAGTTCACGGTGCCAAAAGGGCATGGGACTGGGAGAGGAGAGAGTTTGTTACGTGATACCTCAGCAGATAAACCTGTAAATTGTGCTGACTGCCAAAGTGAGGAACGGAAAGAGGGGAGTCAAAGAGGCAACTTTGCTTCTAATCTCATCTGCTTATTTCACAGAAAGGCACACAAGGTCACACACAGACCATCAATTTCGAGTTAGCTAATGAGGAGGCCTGCTTTGAGGGTTCAAAAGAATTCCCCCAATGCTGCAGCCACACACATCAAGCGTCTCATGTTTCCTTTACCTCTGAGTTGCTCTTATCAATTAACTATAGCTGACGTGAATCTTCATTTAAGCCCTTGTGAAAATCTCATCTTAATAAACCAGCTGAGTGGCTTGTCTGTTATCCACTCTCCTGAAAAGGGTGGATGTCACCTCTATGTCCATGGGGACACCGTGCTTCAAAAGACCGATTCCAACTCTAAATTCAGATTCAACTAACGTTTACTGAAGCCTCCTGCCCTAGGCATTTCCATGGATCTTATCATGTTTACCCTCTTATAATTCTATAAGTTGACCCAGTTTTGTTGCTTCTTTTCCCTAATAGCTTTCCTAATGCATTCACTTCTCTTCCCTTAATGCTACTTGCTAGTTTTCTCCCTCTAACGGGGAGAAAACTGTTATCCCATCTTTACTTTCCTTCCTACAACTTATCAGCATCTGAAAGGCTATACATTCATTTGTTTAGCTTGTTCATTACTGATTCCCCCTCTTTTCACTAATGGGGACTGTGCCTGCCTGGCTTCGCCAATGCATATGTTTGTGGAACAAATGAATGCAAATCGTCCCTGCTATATCCCGTTTCAAAAACGAGCAGTTAATTGTGTCACTCCCAAGCTTGATATACTTCAATGGCTTTTGCCAGACGCAGTAGCAATTCTACAACACAGCCTAAAGAGCCTCCAGGACCTGGCTCATGTTGCTCTTTCATTCGCTCTTCCCTCGTATTTGTCCCCTCTCCTTCCCGCCATACTGAACGTGGTGACCAGGACTGTTATCCACAAATACCTGCAATTCTCCTTCTGGCCTGTGGAAGGACTGGACTCACCTCATCTGCTGGGTTTAGGCGTGGTCTTGTGAGTTACCTTGGCTTACGAAATGTAAGCACGAAGAAGGCACGTCCCCTCTCCTGACAGTCCCTTAAGAAGGCACGTCCCCTCTCCTGACAGTCCCTTAAGAGGCTGTGTGTAACGTACCATGCTACGTTATCTCTCCCTCTGCACGGCCATTGCCAATGTCCTAGAAAGTGGCTGCTCTGCTCTGTGGACCTGAATTCCAGAGAGAAGGTGACACAGAGCAGAGCCCCCAGCCAGCCCCCATTGGACATCATCAAGAAGATGACAGAAGAAATAAGCCATTTTTTTGTGAGCCACAGAAATGTTAGGGTTGTTTTGCTATAGCCATGTAAGCAAGCTCACCCCGGCTGATGCACTGAACTTGAACTGTGCCAAACTCATCATGCTGTGTCATATCTAGGCCTTGACACATGCTGTTCGTTCAGGCATGGAGCCTCCCTCCCTCATACCGGGTCTCCATCCTCCATCTTCCATCCCTCATACCGGTCCTGGTTCATCTCAATCATTTCTGCTCATCTTTTAGGCCATTTGGGGAGTCTGCCACCAACCCCCTTCTGGGGCAGGATCAAATATTCCTTCTCTTTGAACCCACCTTTCTCCCCGGTTATCCTCACCCTAGTCTTCTACACGTTGAATTGCAATTGTCTATTTACTGGTGGGGGTCAGCTTCAGATCGTAGCTTGAAGGAAGGGCTTATCATCTCTATAGGCATTTCCCCAGTGGCTAGGAGGCTACCAGGTACCTGGATGTAAGTATGATGCCAACTTTTATTGGATGAATCGATGAGTGAATGAATGAAGCAGAGAAGAGTATTAGAAGTATTCTCAGTCACAGTTTTCAGGGGTGTTGGGAAAGGGATAATAGACCAGGCGCTTCCTATTTCTTATTTAACCCTCTCTACCCTCCTGCATTAGGTATCCTCATCCTTGTTTAAACAGAAGAGACGGAGACTCAGAAAAATAGTAATGATTTTGAGATCATACAGTCACACAGGAGGCTGAGGGACATTCGAACTCAGGTCTCCATACTCCCAAGCCCAAGTTCCTTTCTTTGCCCAGAGCTGGAAATTGGGTTCCAGCAGCCCCTTTCTTAGGGGCAAAGTCAGCAGAGAGACAGGTCTTGCTGCACAGACAGAGGTTTCACCTGCAGGGTGGCCGTTGCTGCATGAAGGAACTGCAGGAAGCTACTGAACTGGGTCCTGCGCACTCCACGCTTTCCCCTTGCTCTCTGTTAAAGCAAATGTCTTCCCATTTTCCCCTGTGACTTCTCTTTGGTTATTTTTTCAGACTCATGGAAGCCATGATGTGGAAGGGACATCAGAGCCATCGAGTCCACTTCCCTGTACAACTGTAGGAAAAGTGAGTTATCCAGTCTCTGTTTAAACACATTCAGGGACCCAAGCTCACACCTTACACCTGCTTCTCCGGGCATCTCTGACTATTGGTGAGATCTTGTGTAGATTGAGCTGGAATCAATCTCCTGGAAACCTCTGGTTCTGCTCTGGCTCTTCCCCATCCCCTTTTGATGAACTGAAAACTTATATGCTGATGCATCTTTCATTACTAGTCGCCATTCTCTGATCTTATTGCAATCTGTCAACTTCCTGCTCAAAACAAGGTGCTGTAGCAAAATATGCCCTATGTGACCTGACTCATGCTGGCTATGGCAGGATGATCACCGCTCCTCACGTGGGAATTAGTTCTCTGGGCAGGCGCTTATACAGAAGGTTCCTTTTGAGCTTGTGGTCAGCTAAGACCCTCAACATTGTTTTCACATGAATTGCTCTTTTTAACATAGGGGACCTCACCCTGATTTAGTGAGCTGGCTTTTAAGAATCTCAAGGTAAAGACTTTCCTTTCATCTCTGTCACATTAAATCACCAGTTTATGGTTTCAGTGTCCCTTTTAGGAAATCTGATTCCATTATCCGATGTATTATCTGTCCCTCATCTACTCTGGAGGAGCAATGATTTTGATAAGTTATTAAGAGAAATGTTGACTGAGATATGATTAGTGCCTAATAAAGGTCATCGAGCCTACGTTTCTCTCTTTTCTTTTTTAAATTATGAATTATTTCATACACACAGGAATATATGTAAACATATGTATATATACACATATGTACGCACATACACATACAACATATAGCAAAGTATAAGGGAGAATACAATCACACTTCTACGCACCACCCAGCTTAGGAAACACCACCTACCATGCTACTGTAGCCCTGTATGTTCCCCCTCGATCGCATCCTCCGTCCTTCCCTCCACGGAAAACGGTTATCGGGAATTTAGTGTCTCTTAACCCATAGTTTTGCTTCATAGTTTTCTGTCTTATCTGTCTCAAAACATCTTAGTGTTTTGTGCTTTTGAATTCTCTATACACGGACCCCCACGGTATGTATTTTCCTCCAAATTGTTTTTCACAGCACAGTATGTTCTAGAGATCGCTACCAGTGCTTCAGAGAAGCTCGTCAGACGTTGTTTACTCAGCTACGTTTCCCTTAGTGAGCACACAGGTTGTCTCCCATTTTTGCTACTGTGAAGCCTGCTGCTAGGAACGTCTTTCCCATGTGCCCAGGTGCATGTATGACCGTTCCTCGCAGGCACAGACCTAAGACTAGGTTACACATCTTCAACGGTAGTCGGTAACGGCACGCTGTTCTCCAGCAGCCGTGAATGAGGCCCTGTGTCCGAACATTACTGCCAATACTCGGTATTTCCATGCTTAATATTCACCAATCAGGTAGCCATAAAATCATAGCTGATTGAGGTTGTTATGCAAATTTCACTGTGGGCCAATTCGTTTGAGCAGATGTTTACACATGTTTGGTCATTTATGTTTCTTATTCCGTGAAATGACTGTTTATATCTCTTAGCTGTTTTAAATTTTTTTTTGTTGTTGCTTTATTTCTTACTGAGTTTAGGGGTTCTTTATATACTCTGGTTACTTATCCCTTATCAATCAAATGTGTTACAAATATCCTCTCTAACATAGTGCCTTGGGGATTTACCTCTTTTTAATGGGGTCTTTTTATTTATTTATTTTTTAATTCCTAAGATTTCACTGAAGAACTTGTCATGAATCAGGCTGAAATCTATATACATATCTTACGCCTTAGGCATTTCTTTCTTCTACCAGTTGAATAACACTACTGAAAACTAGATGGTCATAATCCATTTCTACACTCTTTCTAGAACTCAAGGGAAGTTCACTGGTATGTAGTTTCGAGAAACTTCCTTTTATTATTATTTTTTGTATTTCATTTGCTCATTTCTTTTCCTGTGATGAAGAGAACCTTAACACAGATTTGACCTCTAGCATTTCCATAAAACCACCATAATTTCCAAAATTCCTGCAACTTTTTCCTTAAGAAAACAGTCACAAATCTATGAACCTGTCAGCCATTTTCCTATGGCTCTGGTAAGCATAGTGAAACCAAATTGGAAAGTTTAATTAGTTCACTTGCTTCAAGATAAAAATGCAAATAAAAAAGTTTCCAGTTTCACCTGTTTATGAGCCAAAAGCAAAATTAATTAAAGTCAATGGAGAAAAGTAAATAAACATTGTGAAATAAAGGAAATAAACATTCTGAAGCAAGAGGTTAAGGCTCATGAAACATGAGAGAGTCAATTATTTATAGTCATGTGTTTCTGCCCGATAATTTAATCACGTTTCCTCTGTCCTCTCTCCCATCAGAATGCATGCTAAGAAGAAAGGTTTTAGAGCTCTTTAAGGAATAATAAGGTGATCAAGATGGGTTTCTTATCAATGACATTGCTACATACCAGGGCTAACAAAGCATTTTTTCGGACGAAATGCCAGTGGATTTTTCTGAGTTCTGTTATTTTCATTATGATAAGACTTTTTTTCTCTTTTTATAAAAATGTGAAATGAGAATTCTGTAGATAACTTGGCTGTATTTACAAGACAAAAAAAAAAAGTTGCTATTGTACAGTTGGCCATTTTGGTATTTAAATTAGACCAGCCAGAGAGCACAAACCAAGTGTTTATGTTGGGAATGACAGTAGAGATGTCAAATAAAAAGAAAAAAAAAATCCATGAAAAAAGGTCATTTCATAGTCTGTAAATAGACACAGCTTTTGCATAATAACATTTCCATTTCCTGACACTATTCAGGGGCAGTCCCTGGCGGCTGTTTTCTCATTGCTACAACCCTGGTGGGAAACTGAGATCTCATCAAACTTGGATTGGGTCAGGAGAAGAGACAACAGGTGTTGGAGTCTAGGATCAGGGGACCGAATGTCAGAAATAGGCAGTCGCATTACTGGGAATTTTCCAAATAGAACCGAAAAGTACCAGTATATAAAGATAATCCATGAAGATTGATGCCAGCTTACTCAGGTTTGCAAAACAATAGAAATAAAGAAACCTGAGAATGGAAAAATGGGTAAATAAATTACAGTGTTATATAGCTATTTAAAAAGAGAGAGAGATAGAATTTGTGTTGTCATGGAAACATGACCACAATTTTTTGGTGGGAGGCAGGGAGACAAGTTATAAGATAAATTGCATTCTCTAACTCCATGTTTTTGTAAAATCAAATCAAAACAGAATACAGCCCTGTCTGTAGCTATGTATATAGAAGGAAAGAAAAACAGAAATCTATAAAAAAATAGAAATTGGTAATGGTGATGATGTTGGGAAGTGTTGGGGCGGGATTAGAAGGGGCTTTCCTTCCAGGTTTGTTTTAATTTAGTCATTTCATTTCTGTGCTTTGAATTATTGCCATGGGCACGAGTTAATTAGGCAATTTGAAAGACAAACGAAAAAGGAAATAGTAAGTATATAAACAGACCAGCAAAGTGAGAGGCCAAAGAGCCAGGCACCAAGAGTCAGAGGAGAAGCAGATCTGGGGTCTGCCTGTCCTGGGCCGGTTCCAGAGGCAGCAGGTGTGGCAGGTAAAGGAATGCAGGAAGCCCTTGGGATTCAGGAAGTTCCCCATTGGGCGAGGGTGTGCTCCTGGGGGACTGAGGTGGTGGGTGAATTTCAACCTCTGATGGAATTGCAGCCCGGCGGCCATCAGTAAGAGACCAGGGCAGCGCCTACTCTGCTCTGGGACCCTCTTCTGTTTCTGCCCCAGGCCAAGCCAGCCTCACCACATACGTCCAATAAAGGTTCTCAGCCCTGCTGCCTGAAGAGAAGCGAAAATCCCCTGGGGAAAACTTAAAAGCCCAAGTTTAGGGGCATCGCATCAGCCCTGCCCAATCAGAATTTTGGGAAAAGGCAGCAGTGTTTGTATATTAAGATATTTCCCCCAGGTGTTTTGAATGTGGACAGATTTAGCAACCACTGGCTTGGGCTGGCCTGCTGACTTCCTCTCCTCCAGCCTCAAGCTCTTCACTCGTCTGCCCCAAACCGAATCTACCTTATGTTATTTCCCTGATTGCTATTTCTATTAACGTCACCCACGTTGAGGATAATAGACATTGGTGATGGTGATGATGATGATGGTGACGATGATGGTGATGGTGATGATGGCGATGGTGATGATGGCGATGGTGATGATGGTGATGGTGATGGTGATGATGGTGATGGTGATGGTGATGATGGTGATGGTGGTGATGGTGACGATGATGGTGATGGTGATGATGGTGATGGTGACGATGATGGTGATGGTGATGATGGCGATGGTGATGATGGTGATGGTGATGGTGGCGATGGTGATGATGGTGATGGTGATGGTGGTGATGGTGATGATGACAGCTCTCATTTATTGAAGTTGTATGTGCTGAGCATGGGGCTGGGTGTCGGGCCCATGCTTTCCCTTGTTGAGGGGCAGAGGAGGCAAGAGCAGCTCAGGGAGATTAGGTGACATGTCTAGGGCCATGCAATGAGTGATAGCGGAGTCAGGTTTCAAACGCAGGTCCACCTGACTTTAACACCCATCACTGCCCACTCAGCCTCACTGCCCTCCATGGCAATAGGTACTAACATGAACAATATTGGTAATAATAATAGCTAATATTTACTGAAGACCTAGTTAAGAGGCTAGCCATTGTGCTAAGGGTTTCAGGCGCATTATTTGATTTAATCCCTGACAACACTGTGATGTTAGTACTATTATTATCCCCATGTAATAGGTGAGGAAGGCTGGAGGTTAACAACAGCTTGTCAAAGCCACACAACGAGTAGGTGGCAGAGGGGGGGCTTGTGTCCAGGTGCTCTGGCTCGTCCTCCATCCTCCATCATCTATGCGATGAATCTCAAAGGCAAAACCAGGCCTCATCAGACCTTTGCTGGCTCAGCTCCCTGAGGGTCACACATGTGTATTTCTCATACATCCAGTTCCTCCTGCTCCCTAAACATGACCTGTCTGCCCTGGACATCCGCATATATTATTCTCAGTATTGGAATATCCTTCCTCCCACAGCCCATTGGGCAAACCCTTTAAAGTGACTCGAGTAGCTACCCTTCCTTGAAGCCATCTCTGAACTAAAAAAAAAAAGGTGAAAGCAGCCAGTTCCCTGCATATTCTGCTGTCACAATGCCTCTCATGTCTCACTGTGATTGATCTCTAAGGGTTTCCCTGAAGTCAGAGGCCATGTGGATTGATTTCAGTGACCCCAGTACCTGACACAGGGACCCACTGCTCTCAACCATCCTTCTTTTTCTCCACAAATTTTGCCCTGGTACATCTGATCTGGTGAAACTCTCAAGACACCGAGAGCTGCCACATCCTGACTTCCCCATTGTTTCCGGTGGTTTCCGGAGAACAGGGAATGTCTCTGCCCTGCTGACTGCTGTCTGGTCAGCAGGCACCCAGTGCCTGGCACATATCCGATTCCCCATCAGTATTAGGTGGATAAGGAACACAGCTGTTTCAACTTCTGAACAAGCCAGAGTCAGCTGCTGAAACACAGACCAGAGGCCCACGAACAACTGCAGCGTCCCTGCCCTCATGGGGTAACACACTGGGGGATATGCTCCCTCGGTCCTGCTGTGTTTGTGAGGCTGGAACATGTCTCTTCTTCAACACCGACTCAGAAATTAATTGGAGGCACTCGCCTGTCATTTTTCTAGAACTATGGAAGGTGAAATTCAATTAGTTATTTGTTTCTATACAGCACAAAGAAAGGGAGCCTTGTCCACAGGGAAAGCAGTGCTGCTGACGGAAAGAGATGCTACTCCGGGTCTGTCTGCACTTTGAGTGACAAAGGACAACAAATTGAAAAGCAATAGGAAACCCACCCTCCAAAAGCCACTGACATAAAACATTCTGAGGCAGAACACACCGCAAAGCTGGAGGTTCTTAGTGATCCAGGGGTTTGTTGATACTAGAAGGCATTTGGGGCAAAAGCAGCTGGAAGCAGTGAATAGCAAATGAAAGCTACACCTGTAGCAAGGGGCAGAGCTCCCCAGTGGGAATACACAAGAGCAGATATTTAGAGAAAAAGAGAAAAGGCAGAAGGTGGGGTGCTAGAATGCACATTCAAATCCCTGGGGGTTAGGGAGTGGGGTTGGTTTCTGGAGGCCAAAGAGACAAGTTTGTGAATGGGTGGAGTTGGGGTGCGGCGGGGTATCTCCCAGACCCCCAGGTAGACCAGTGTTGACACCAAGCCCCATGCATTTCAGATGCTCAGAAAATATTTGTCTCTGCTCGACTGTCTAGCTCTCGTCCATCAGGGGCAGGTATGGGGGTTATAGTGAATTGTTCAGCTCATGCTATTTTCCTTACCACACTCGATGTGGTCTGAGTTGTACTGCATACTGATGAAGAATCTGAGCTCTCAAGTCAGAGATACCCGCGTTCATGTCTCAAGTCCGTAACCTACTAGGTCTTTGACCTTGAGCTCAGTCTCAACCTTCTCTGAGCATCAGTTTTCACACTGGAAAACAGGATATTAATGACTCCCAGCTCATAGGTTACTTCTGAAAATTAAATAAGCTAAGGTGCTTGCAAAGGTATCACCTTCGTGCCGGCTGCATAGAAAGCACTCAGTGAGTGTTAGCTGCTGCTTCATTAGCATTATTTCATTTGGAAAATGCATGAGACATTTTTTCAAGAAAAGCAGTTTGAACCACAGTTTGTAGAGCAAGAAATACAGAAATTCTCTCGCAGATGCACACGTCTTTGTTTGGGAGGTCCTGAATCGTGTGATGAACACCCCGGGGTGCAGAGCAGGGGGACTTTGAAAATGAATCTTCCACATGATGCTAGAGGAAGAGCGAGCGATGAAACCAGTTTTCGAAAACAGTGGGTATCATGCATCACAAAAGTGCTGCTAATTCTTTGTTCCCCTCATCCTATGTCGAATCATTTATCTTGATGAAATTCAAAGATTGAGGATAAAAGTATGATACCCTTTACATGTTCATTGCACCATTACCGATAGCAACTAAAAATAAAAAATAAAAACAAAAAACATCCCCTACTGGGGGTTTTCAAGATGAATTCCTGGAACTACCACGAGGGGAGCTAACAGGACCCAGAGCAGATACAGGGGTGTTCCGCATCACTTTGTGCAAGGAGAGCAAATTGTAGACAGCCTAACTGCCTGCTCGGAAAGGCCTGAGAAAGAACCGTGGGTACACACATTTTGTGGAATACTACGCAGCAGGGAAAAAAGAATGAGGCAGATCTAAATAGACTGTGACAGGGAAGATTTTCAAGGCATATTAAGTGTGTAGGGGGAAGCCAGTTAAAAGCAATATGCCTTGTATAATTCCAAGTATATGAAACATGTCTATTTTGTTTGTACATGTAGACAAAAATATCTAGGACAGAACTTAAGTGAATGCAGGGATTATGTCTGGCCAAGGGTCTGGAATTAGGTATGAGGCAGTGGTAATGAGAACTTGGCTTTTATTACTATAGCCTGAGAGTATATACATGGAGATGATTATATTTTACTTTAGATATTTAAGAGAAAAAAAGAATCAATAGAACATGGTCTAGTTCAGCATATGGTTTCTTAAAACACAGCTCTGCAGCTAAAAAAGACTGAAAATCAATGACCTAGATGTTTAACCATAGGAAAATGGCCAAATAAATTAGATTCAGCTACTTGATGGGCCATTATGTAGTCATTAAAGGTTATAATTATAATGACTGGGCAGAAATCTGGGACATGCTTGTGATATATTAGGTAAAAAAAAAGGAGTAAAATATGAAATGATGTATATAGGATGCAGCTGGACACAGAAGAACAGACCTGAAAATAGCAATGTCAGAGAGGAACAATTACGGCTGACTTCTAATATTAATATTGAAAAGGTATTTTTTTAATTAAAAAAGGTTAGTCAAACTGCTGCTTTAATTTCTCTTGGACACATTTGGGAGTGTGTACATGCATACAAAACAGGTCTTACTTTTGAGGCAGTTTCTCAGACACACACAAGCTATGCCCAGGAATGTATGTAATTTACAAGCATCTTCGGGTTAATAGCCTCAAAAAGCAGAAAAGCAGATGATTCTTTTCTGCGGTGGACCCCTTACTATGCCTGCTCTGCATGCCTGCTGCTTCAATTGGGGCTTCTTTTGGGAGACTCTTCCAGTGTTTTATAAAGTGGATGGACTGAATTATTATTTTTTTTCCCACAGACAGCTACATGGCATGCCAAATCCCTTAGAGACCACTGTAGATAAAACTGCAAAGATAAAGATGAAAAGATCTCCATAAACCAGCTCCTCAGAGGCGCCTGCATATACACCCCGCCCGCATATACTGCAGGAAGCACATGCAGGATGGTGCCATTTTGAACAGGAACCACAGATCTATGGGAAACGTTCAATCCTGAAACACAAAAGCAGTGCCCTTATCAGGTAAATATAGTCATCCAGGCTAAGTGGACTAATCTGGGGGGCTATGAACCCCAGTTCTGACAGATGGAGAGTAAAGAGTTTCCTTTCAAACATGCTTGGGAATACAACAGAGGACATCTTGGTTTACAAGGTCGATTTACAATGTACCTTCGTATATGGAAGACTCTGAAGATCCCAACATCAAACAGATATGCACACCATAAACTGCTCTAATTTCCCAGACCCTACTCATCTGTGTTGCATCCTATGGCACCCAACAGCATTGTGATAATTATAATGAAAGCAACGGTAATTTTGTTAAGTGCTTCTAACATGTCAGGCACTGTGTTAAATGCTTTTTAAATACTATCTCATTTAATCCTTTTGACAATCCTGCATGGGATGTCATGGCGTTCCCACTTTGTAGATGAGAAAACTGAGGCTTAAAAAAATTAAGTCATCTTGGTCTAAGGCACCCAGTAAGAAAGTCACAGAGTTGGAGTTCTCATCCACAGATGGAAGCTCTTTGTGTGTCTCAACCTGGTGAAATGTTGGCGCTCCTGGAGCCACACAAGGGGAAATGGACTTAAACTACCCCTGAAGGTGAGAGCAAGTGTTTTCCTCTTGCAAAACCTACCTCTGAGATCACTGCTTCTAGGAAGACTTCTCTAAGCATCTCAGACAAAGAAATTGTTTCCCCCATGGAGCCACTTTTATTGTTCCTCGTTACACTGCATTGGAGATATATTTTCAGATGTTTACTTTTTCTATTTTATACCTTGTTCATCTTTGTGGGAACCCAAGGCATCTGGTTATTACATGTTATTACTTATAAGAATTGCTGGGCAGGTTCATAAATACCTCCCCCAAATAAACAACAACAACAAAATCAAACAAACCCAAAACTAACCAAGTAAATGGGATGCTGCGTGAAACAAAAATTATAAATGCTTTTGTCCTTAAAGAACTAAGAATCCATTATACATTTCTTATTGCCTGAATAGACAATGTCTATATTTGTCTCCATTTTCACAATCCACCATAGAGCGTGGCACTGAGTAGATAGTCAATAAACATTTGCTGAACAAACAAGTGATCAATGAAGGAATGAATCATCTTATGTAAGAATAAGGGGTTTTGAAACCTGATGAGCAATAGTTAAGTTATATGCACAATAAGGCAAGAAACACAGCATCACCTGATTTATTGACATACCACCAACCGTCGCAAGACTGATTATAAACATCAATGTTTAGGAAAATAGTGCAAATAAATTTGCTTTCTCTAGTCTTGGGAGCAATTATATTTTCGGAACCTCAAATTGGAATGTGTCTCCTGTCATGTGATGAGGCAGCGAGAAGGCATGTGACATCAGGCTGGGCTGGGTGGATGAGCTCCAATTTGGCACAAATAGGGAATCAGAAATATCAGTCCTGACACTCATGGATCCCCAGGGAGGAGTAAAGATTAACAGAAGAGCAAAATCCCTGAGCTGGGTCCAATTCACACACACACACACACAGCCCAGATGTACTGAAAAATTCCGTTTTAAATTAAATTCAAACATAAAAACTTCAAGTTTGAACATAAAAATTAGGGGGAGAGAAATATGAATAAAAAAGAAATGATTCTTCTGTGTTCTAGAAGCATGGGATACCTTGAAGTACGTGTTTCTCAAAGTGGGGTCCCGAGACCAACAGCATTACATTACTCGGGATCTTGTTTGAGATGCAGATTCTCAGGCCCATCCAGACCTATGGAGTCAGCAGCTCTGGGGGCAGGCTCAGGAATCTGGATTTTAAAAGGCCCTGCTGGTGATGCTGCTGCACACGCATGTTTGAGAACCACTGGTTTAAGTCATAAGCTCTCTATCAAATTTAATACAGAACTTGATTTTCAAAAGTATTTATTCAGTCAAGAAAGATATAGCTGTCTCTTGCATTCCTATAAAGTACACAAAAACTTTTTACTGAATGATACACTATCTTTTGCATAGATCCTCACAAAGATCCTATTGGGTAGAAAATTGTCCCTCTACCCATTTTACAGATGAGCAAATGAAGGCTCAGAGACGTTGAGACATGTGTTGCTAATCTATCCCCAGAGCCCATGCAATTCTGACTCAGGGAACATGGTTCATGACATTCACCTATCAGTCTTTGAAGAACAGAGCCCAAATGGCTAAGACAACATCCGGGGTTGTGGGTCTCACAGTTGGGTTTTTGGGCATCATGCCACTTCCCTAGGGAGCCCCCAAGGAATGCACTTTGTCCACCGCCTTGGCAGAGCAGCATTCATAGAGAGCTGTATTCACATCTGCCTTCCCCATTCGGCTCCCCACTGCGACAGAGCTGGGGTGAGATTTATCTCTGCATTCCTAGCGAGAAGCGACACAGGGGAAGCCATCCGTCTTTATTCTGCTTGTGAAGACCTGAGATTCAGGCATTGATGTTCTTTCTATTAGAGGTCTTCTCACAATAAAAACATAAAGAGCCAACGACACCCATCCCATCACCCAGCAAATGCTTCACTTTACTAGCAGTTACGAACTTATTCTCTAAAACAATGCTGTGAAGTTAGTACCAGCATTAATGTCCCTACTTGATGGAGAAGGAAACCAAGGCACAGAGGATAAATGATTTCTGCAAGAGCACACAGCGAGTGACTTCAGAAGGATTTGAGCCCATTAGCCCTGCTCCAGAGCCTGTTGCCACCACAATTCCCAGCCAGCACCAGGTCTAGCTGGAGGAGGATGTGAGACTTGGATCCTGAACCAAAAGTCTCTAAAAGAACAATTGGTAGAAGTGAAACGCCAAAGATTAAAGATCCAGGCTTTCAGAGACTAAACAAGAAAATTTCTGGTTTCTTCTTCTTCTTCTTCGTCTTCTTCTTTTTTTTTTTTAATTTAAAGTGAGAACTCTTAGGATTTACTCTCTGAACAAACTTCATATATTGGGGGTGCCAAAAAAATGGATACAAGTGGACACTTTGGTCAACGTTGCTCAAGCAGTAGTTTGCCACAATCAGAAGTGTCTGGATACTGATGATACTTTGAGCACCTCTTGTAATTGCAGAAGTCAAATGTGACTTGTATTCATCTTTTGTTATTGGTATATACTGAGTATTACAATTTTAATAGTTTTTCCCTTTCTTATAATGTGTATACTTTTTTTTTTGGCACCCTCTGTATATCACACAGAAGTGTTAACCACAGTTGTCACGTGGTACATTCCATCCCTAGTATTTATCTTAGAACTAGAAGTTTGTACCTTTTGACCACCATCTTCCAGTTCTCCCTCCTCCAACCTTCCACCTCTGGTAACCACAAGTCGCATCTCTTTTTCTATGAGGTTTTTTGTTTGTTTGTTCCCCCCCAGCCCCCCCCCCCCCCGATTCCACGTATAAGTGAGTTCATACAGTATTTGTCTTTCTCTGTCTGGTGTATTTCACTTAGCATAATGACTTCCAGGCCCACCCACGTTGTAAATGCTAGGATTTCCTCATTCTTTATGGTAAATACCGTGTGTGTGTGTGTGTGTGTGTGTGTGTGTGTGTGTGTGTGTGTATTTACAATTTCTTTGTCCATCCATTTATGGACACTTAGGTTGTTTTTATGTCTTGGCTATTGTGAATAATGCTGCTATGAACATGGGGGTGCAGAGATCTTTTTGAGTTAACGTCTCGTTTCCTTTGGATATATTCCCAGACAAGAAATTGCTGAGTCATAGGATAGTTCCAGTTTTAATTTTTTGAGGATCCTCCATACTGTTTTCCATAGTGCTGCACCAATTACAATCCCATCAACAGTGCACAAGCGTTCACGCCAGCATTTGTCTCTTGTCTTTTTGATAATAGCCATCCCAACAGGTATGAGGTGATACCTCATTGTGGCTTAATTTGCATTTCTCTAATGACTAGGGATGTTGAGCATCTTTTCATGTACCTATTGGCCTCTTGTATGTCTTATTTAGAAAAATGTCTATTCCGGTCTTTTGCCCATTTTTAAATTGGATTTTAAAAAAAAAATTTGCTATTGATTTGTATGATTTCTTGATATATTTTGGATGTTAACACCTTATCAGATATATGGCTTGAAAACATTTCCCATTCCATAGGTTGCCTTTTCACTTTGTTGATGGTTTCTTTTGCTGTAGAGAAGCTTTTTAGTTTGATGTCGTCCCACTTGTTTATTTTGTTGCTGGTACTTTAGGTGTCATATCCAAAAAATCATTACCAAGACTCATGTGATGGAGCTTCATTCCTGTTTTCTTCTAGGAGTTTTATGATTTCAGGTCTTACGTTTAAGTCTTTAATCCATTTCAAGTTAATTTTTGTGAGTGGTGTAACCTAGTGGTCCAGTTTATTCTTTTACATGCGAAGATCCAATTACCGCAGCACCATTTATTGAAGAGACCATCTTTTCTTCCTTGAGTATTCTTGGATCTCTTGCCAAATATTAGTTGACAATATATGCTTGTTTAATTTCCGGGCTCTCAGTTCTGTTCTGTTGGTCTATTTGTTTTTATGCCAGTACCATGCTCTTTCGATGACTACAGGTTAATAGTACAGCTTGAAATCAGGAAGTGTAATGCTGTCTGCTTTGTTCTTTCTCAAATTTCTTGGGCTATTTGGGGTCTTTTGTGGTTCCATATAAATATTAGGAGCTGTTTTTTCTTTTCTATTTCTATAAAAGAAAATGCTTTTGGACTCTTGATAGGGATTACATTGAATCCATAGGTGGCTTTTGGTAGTATTGACATTTTAACATTGTTAATTATTCAAATCCATGAACACAGGACATCTTTTCATTTATTTGGTCTTCTTTGACTTCTTCCATCAATGTCTTACAGTTTTGAGAGTAGAGATCTTTCACCCCCCTGCTTATATTTATTCCTAAGTATTTTATTGGTTTTATGCTATTGTAAGTGGGATCAACTTTTTTATTTTTCAGGAAATGAGTTATTAGTACATAGAAACATTACTGATTTTTATATGTTAATTTTGTATTCTGAAACTTTACTGAATTCATTGATTAGATCTGACAGTTTTTTTGGTTGAATCTTTAGGATTTTCTATATATGAAATCATATCATCTGCAGATAGAGACAATTTTACTTCTTCCTGTCGAATTCTGGTACTTTTTATTTATTTTTGTTGCCTGATTGCTCTAACGAGGACTCGCTCTACTATGTGGAATAGGAGTGGTGAGAGTGGGCACAGTTGTTTCCCTCCTGATGTTAGAGGAAAAGCTTTTAACCTTTCACCATTGAGTATCATGTTATCTGTGGCCTTGTCATATAATGGCCTTTATTATGTTGAGATATGTTCATTCTACAAGTAACTTAAGAGTTTTTATCATGAATGGATGTAGAATTTTGTCAAATGCTTTTTTTTTTGCCTCTATTGAGATGATCATAGGATTCTCTTTTTTTCTCGTTTTATTCATGTGATATATCACGTTGATTTACATATGTTGAACCATCCTTGCATTTGAGGGATAAATGTCATTTGATCATGATGAATGATCCTTTCAATGTACTGCAGAATTCGATTAGTTAGTATTTTGTTGAGAATTTTTGCATCTATATTCATCAGAGATATTGGTCTGTAGTTTCCTAGTAGAGTCCTTTCTGGTTTTGGTATCAGGATAATGCTGGCCTTGTCAAATGAGTTTGGGATGTTTCCTCATCTTTGATTTTTTTGGAAGAGTTTGAGAAAGATGGGTGTTAATTCTTTATGTGTTCAGTAAAATTCACCAGTGAAGCCAGGTGGTCCTGGCCTTTTCTGTATTGGGTGATTTTTGTTTACGAATTCAGCCTCCTTACTAGTAATCAGCTATTCAGATTTTCTGTTTCTTCCTGATTCACTCTTGGTAAATGGTATGTTTCTAAGAATTTTTCCATTTCTTCTAGGTTCTCCAGTTTGTTGGCATAGTAGTATCTTATGATCCTTGAATTTCTGTGGTGTCAGTTGTAATGTCTCCTTTTTCACTTATAATTTTGTTGATTTGGGTCCTCTCTTTTCTTTCATTAGTCTAGCTAAGGGTTTGTCAGTTCTGTTTACCTTCTCAAAGAACCAACTCTTACTTTGGTTTATCTCTCCTATTGTTTTTGTTTGTGGTTTCATTTATTTCTGCCCTAATCTTTATTACTTTCTTTCCTCTGCTCCCTTTGGGCTGAGTTTGCTCTTCTATTTCTAGTTCCTTAAGGCATAAAGTTAGGTTGTTTATTTGGGATCTTTTCTGCTTCTCAGTGCAGGCATTTATTGCTATGAACTTCCCTCCTAGCACTTTTTTTTTTTGACATGTGAAGTGATATTTACAGAGAAAGCACCTTACCAAAAAGTCAACATGTCCGTGTTCTGCATCAGTGCTGTGCCTGGGCCCAAGGGACATGGCAAAGATGTGTAACCAGGCAGGACAGCCATGTCTCCTTTTTCAGTGACTCCTGAATGTCAGTTGTTTTTCTCTTGGTTCCGTCAGATCTTTACCATTAACCTCATCATTTACTTTTATTGACCATGCTCTCATCTTGGGTCTCAGAGAAACATCTGGGGCTCCTATCCCTGAGGGCTTGACATTCTAACTGAGACAATACATCATAGATCATTATAGATCATGGTAGAAATGAACTGCATCAAAGCTAATTTATTTTGTGCCAAGGAATGTAGGTAATTTGAAATGGAAATGAGCATAAAAGCTCAAGACTGCCGAGTGCACACACTTTGCCCCTGATCTATTCTTGACACTCTGAAATGAACCCAATCTTCCCTCTCTCAAGGAATTCCAGGATATAAATCAGTATCCAGGAAGCATGTTTCTTCACCCTACAGTCCTTCTATAATCTCCTCAGTGAGGAATCCTCTGTTCTTTACATGCTGCTTTTTCAAAACTCTTCCATAACTTGCAAGTCACCCAGTCCTGTGATTTTTCCGACCCTCCTTTGAGTCTTCGCGGTCTCAGCAGTGTTGCACCAGTCCAACCTCCTCCTCCTGAGAACTCTCTCCTCTGTTCCTCTCCCCCCTCCCTCTTTCTGAAGCCCGTCTTCTCCAGCTGGGCCTTCATTTAGGGATGGATATATCCTCTTACTCTTCAGTCTACCACTTCTCCCTGGGAAAACCTCTTGTTTCTATGAATAGGATGAGGAGGAGGAGAAAGGGCAGGATGATACCAGTAATACCAGTTAACATTCACTGAATGCTTACTAGAGGCCACACACGCTTTCATGTTGACCCATAGAATGCTCATTGCAGCTTTCTGCGGGGACTGTTATCCTGCCTCCTTTGCACATGGGGAAAGTAAAATTCAGAGATATTAAGTAGCTTGTTCAAGGGCACACAGCTAGGGAAAAGTAGACCAGGAGTGTCAGACTCTAGAGGCTGCGATTTAACTAAATGTTTTATACAGAGCTGTTGCATTTTTTTCTCCACTGTTAGCTGCTCTTCTATGGTAGAAGACAATATCCTGGATCTCTGTATTTGTATGTCAGGCCGTCATTATGGTGTCTATAATCCCACCCTGCTTGTTTTTTTTTTTTTAACCTCTTTATCTGCAAATCAGCCTCTCCTTACTGACTTCTCTCTATATTAGTGATGGCACAATTTCCCCCATAGCTTGGCTTGGGCCTTGGCCTTTAAACAAAACCAAGCTTGCACCCAGCTCCATCATCTCCTGTACATAGTCAGGAAGACTTCTTCCTATCATTTTCCCTTGGAAATATCGTCTCTAGGCAAACTCATGCTAGAGTGTGTGAGACAGAAGGACTTTTGCAAATTCCCAAGTGCAACCTTCCTCATTTCACATGAACAAACTGGGGTCCAGAGAGGTGGAGCAACCTACGGAGACCACAGAGTGAATCCAAGTGAGGGCTGGAATTTGGATGAGCACACCTTTATTTGAGAGCTTCTTGAGAGACAGAACTGGTCTTACTCATATTGCAGGCTCCTCAGTGCCTGGCACACAGTATGTGTAATTGATTTTTAAAAATTGTCTATTTGCAACTTTGTATTCTTATTTCTATTACCCTTTTCACCAGCTCAGTCATCTCACTCTTGGCTTACTGTGATAGACTGTTGGCCAATCAGCCTGTTTTCACACTCTCCTTCCTGTACACAGACATGAGTCATCTTCCTAAAGCTCTGGTTATCTGAACCTTCTCTGCTCAAACACCTTCCATTGTGTTTGAATGAAGGGCAAAACTCCCTCTCTAGGATCAGGCTTTTCCACAGTCTGTCTCCACCTCAACTCATATACTTCTCCCATCTAACGTCCTACGACACAAATTACTACCAGATTTTTCTTTTCTCATGAAGGGTGTAGTAGTGTTGGTGATGGATTTGCTGTCTTTCAAACATTTCCTTGCTTCTGAACCCCCTTCAGTGATGGTACACTGCCACCAGGTGGCAGTAATGTAGCGCTAGAGTGAACCAAATCAATGCTTTATAATTTGAGAGATGGGCAAACATGGTCCACCTTCCATTTTACTATAAAAATATATACCTTTTAGAGGATATCATGCCAAGTGAAATAAGTCAGACTGAGAAAGACAAATATCATATGATCGTACTTATATGTGGAAGCTAAAGAGCAGAATAAACAAGCAAACAAAACAGAAATAGACTCAGAGATACAGAGAAAAAAACTGATTGTTGCAATATGGGAGAAGGGTCCGGGGATGGGGGGAGAAGGTGAAGGGATTAGAAAGTACAAATTGGTAGTCACAAAATAGTCACAGGGATGTGAAATACTGTATGGGGAATTAATAATGTAATTAATAATAATATAATTAATGATAATATAGTAATAAAGATTATGTAGGGTATCAGATGGGTACTGGACTTATTGGGGGGATCACTTCATAGATGGTGTAGATGCCTGACCACTAAGCTGTACACCTGAAGCTGATACAGAATAATATTAAATGTCAATTATAACATTATACACACACACAATTGTGTGTATGTGTGTGTTTATGTGTGTGTGTGTGTATCGTTTTAAGAGCCCAAATAGCATAGCGTAAGGACTTACGGTAGAATTTGTTACATTAACTCCTTAACGAAGTCATCATGGAATTCATTCAAGTTGCCCAGGTGTTTCTTTCTCAGCAACTCCCCTATGTTGCAGCAGAAAAGACAACTGAAGTCTACTAAACTTTGTTTAAATTAGAGGGAAGACCTCTCTATCTGCAGCTCTGCTTTATTTCATTACCATCAGAAAGAGACGAAATGGAGAAACTGGCACAGAATAGCCTGAGAGTTAAGTGGTGCGAAATCCCTGTTATGACTTTTCTTTCATCGTTCAGAAGACAGAACATCTTTACTCTGTTAATTTTCATTTTCTGCCTCTCCTTTTCCTCTCTGAGGCTGGAAATGATTAAAACTATTTTATAAAACTGGAAGCATGGGACTCTAATGATGAATGGTGGAGACTGATCTCATTAAGCAACTTTCATAAAAAAAAGAAAAAAGAAACAAAAAAAAAAGCCCAGCTGATCCATCTATGTCTAAGCACTTAATTTCTAAATTTAGTTAATTTACCTCGTTGTGTATGGTTATATTCAATAAAAATATTTGAGGGCTGGGTGGAAAGGGGCTAATTCCTTGGAAACTTTTAGTTGCATTTTTGCATCAATAGGCACAGATATCCGTGAACTATCTGATGACTGTTGTAATACAGGGTCTCTGGTCCCGCTCCCCACATAAGAATGCAGGACATGGTGAGGCCAAAGAGGAACACCCATGGAGCCATAGATAGGGGAGTTCATACCACTCACTATATGCTCGATGGTGGCTGGTCGACACACAAAAGCAAACATCTGCCAGTACCCCAACGAGGGGTCTTGCACCCCAGTCTCACTGGAGGCCTGGCGAGACACAGGAAGTAGGGTCCACATGATCCACAAGCTGCCATCCGTGCTTGCTGACCCCACTTGCTAGCTGCAATCCACAGTCTACTTCTCTGCCAACCAACCACCAACCAACCTCTGAGTGTAGCCACGGCAGCTATACCAGTGGCCAATGGCCAACTGGTCACAGCTGATGGCCAACTAGTCACAGCCAATGGCCATTCACTACTGGAGCCGGCACCCTTCCACGTGAGGTCGAGAGCCTGGAAACTGCTCTCTGGGACCCCACAGCAAGAGCTGATCTTCTAGTCCAGAAATTTATTTTAGGGAAAACTTAGGAAGCCTTTATGAAATAACCTTTTTATTCTGTATAAGAATGACACAACTAGGTGAACA
The DNA here is from genome assembly GCF_057876585.1 of Rhinolophus sinicus. NCBI lineage: Eukaryota > Metazoa > Chordata > Mammalia > Chiroptera > Rhinolophidae > Rhinolophus > Rhinolophus sinicus. Next base: position 53,695,547 of record NC_142508.1, read on the forward strand.
CATTGCGGTTATTGGCCTTATAAAAATTCTTTAACTTCTCTTAGCCTCAGTTTCTTCATCTGCAAAATGGGAACACTATCAGCCATCTGTCAGCACTACAGAGGGATTAAATGAGAAAGTAGGAGCTGGCATGGGAGGAGTTCATCCATCTGAGTCTAATCAGACTCCACTGCCATGGAAGATATTAGTTTAAAAATTAAATTCAAAATATAGCGATATAATTAATCCCCGAGAGGCGACGTCTTAATTAAGACTAGCATGGCTTTACTTGGAAAAAATCCCAGCCCTCTGGATTAGGAACATGGTGAAACATAGCCAGCGTTTTCTAAGAGCTTTAATTTCTTACCTGAAACCTGGGAATGGAGGTATATGGGGAATTCTCTGTGAACTTCTCTTTTCATCACAGGAAAGCTCTGACTTACTGGTTTGGAAAAGCGTTAACTCTCCCTGTACATCATGTACTTCTATCACCATCTCTGAGGATGCAGAATTCTAATACTGTAGACACTTACAAAGCAGCTAATATTTGGTTGAACTTTAATGCCTTCAGGCAAAATAACTGCCAGCATATTCTCAACAGAGCAGAATATTGTGAGTGAAACTGAAATTAATTTGCAGGACAGAGATTCAGGCTGGTTCTTGCACACTGCCCGGGAAAGCGCTGCTCTTCTGCTGGAAGCCTGTGTTTCAGCCCACTGCTTATTATTATTAAAAACAACACTGACGAGGGCACAGATGAGGAGCATGACAATTCCCTGGGTGCTGTCATACTGTCATGGGAACCTCACAAGGGAGAGTGCACAGTGAGGTAGGTACCCAATAGCCCGGTGGGGAATCCTAGCTCTGCCACTCACCAGCTGGGTAACCTTGGACTAATTATCTAGCCTCTGGGTAAAGATTTACAAAAATCTTGCCAGGTGATTCTAATGTACAGCAAAATTTAGGAAGTCTTGTCCTAGAGCAAGTCCCTTAATGCTTTTAATAAGCCCCAGTTTCAACATCTATACGATGTGAAAATCATGGCACGTAATGTATCTTCTACGATAGTGTGGAAGGTTAAGTGACATAATGAATGTTCAGGGCTTCACATATTACTCAGTGCATAGCAGTGGACCAATCAATGGAAGCCTCTCCTGTCTTCCCATCGTCACTGTTGTTGTCATTTTCATCACTGTGGTCACTGTCACCACCATCATCACAGCAGGAGCAGCAGTATTATCGTTCTGATCAGTGTCTTCACCACTGTCATTGCCACCATGGTCATCACCACTGTCATCATCACTGTGACATCATTATCATCACCATCACCATCATCACCATCATCGTCACCACCATCACCACCATGATCATAGCCACCATAATCATTATCGTTGTTGCCATTTGCTTCTATGGGAGATGTCATTTAGTCCTTTAGGGAGTCCCTAGAATGCTTGGTTTTCAACCTGACGATCTTGAATCCTTGGTTCTTTTTTTTTCACATCCTTTGGGAAAGGTGAGGTACTAGCAATCTATAACAATTCCTTAGGAAATGTTGATTTTACTCCATTCAGGTCAAAAATATATAAACTTCTTCATAACATTCTACATGCATTGAAAACATGCAGGTGCAGTGCTCCAAGCTTGCTCCTTATATTAATTTGCTCCTGATATTAATTACCTGTTGTGGAAGGGGCTATCAACCACTTTTTCAGAGGTGTGGCCAAAAAAGGGGATGAAGTGGCATAAACGCAGCTAAAACCCCATCAGCCATTCTGAGCATCACTGTAGGAGCAGGTCACCCACTGTATCACATTCTCAGCTTTGGAAGAATTCCCTTTTGCATTTGGCACGGGAGGTGATAAGTATTTTCTGAGCTATTTTTCAGTCATAAGCTTTAGTCTACTGATATGAATTTGAAATATGCAGATGGAGGCCTGAACAGCTGTAGCACTCCAGAGTGGCTGGTATTTTGGTGGGCTTTATTTTAAAGTCTCTGACAGTTCAATCTCACTAAATTATTCAGCTGTTTAGGAAAAGCCATGTGATCTTCAAATAAGTCCCTGAAGGTCAAGAATATGGGTTGAAATTTTATTTTTTGGTGGGTAGCATTTGACAAAATAACAGAAATGTCCATTGTGATATCTCTTCCTTCACATCTCTGAATGCAATTACCAAGTACAAATCACTGGATATTCATTTATAAACATTCTACATCTTCTCCATGTGTTTCTGGCAGAGTATTAAGCTAACATTCTGATTCCACGGTTCCCAGTGAAGTTAAGAGATTCTAAAGAACAAGTTCAAAACACAGCTCTAACTTGAGGTGTCACCGATCATTTGGAAAGCTTTTTGTTACATCTAGCCCAGGAAAATATAAGCCTCACACCATGGGAAAGCTAAAGTATTGACTTCATAATTCTGTAAAGAAAAGCAAAAAAAAAAAAGCCACATAAAAATTCTCTAGGACAAAGCTGAAACTTGCTCATTTATCATCAGTCTGTTCAAGGTGACATGCAATTCAGGAACAAAGCATTTTTGTCCAGAAAGATATTGGCCAAGGTTTTCTTTGTGCCCCTTGAAGATGGGTGTTTTGGCTGAGTCACCAGATTGGTAGCTTTGAAATAGCTACTCATGGAGGTGGAAGACAGGACGTGACGACGTGACATCCTTGGGTAGAACTCACCTAAACTCCTGTAGCATCCTATACTGTGAGGCTAAGGAGATGCTAAGGTTCATCTACTTCAAATGCCTTCTTGTCCCATTTTACAGATGAGGAAACAGAGGCCCAGAGAGAATAAATGATGTATGCACATTAATGCACTCTATCAGTAACACAGCCAGAGTTAGGACACAGATGGCATTGGGGCATGGGGAGGACACATGTCCGAGTTGGCCTGTGTGTTCCTCCAACCTGGCTGACAGGTATAGGTATAGCCTTGTGGTTGTGTACAAAAAATATTTGGCTTCTACACTGTAATCTGGCCCTTACTGTGTGACCTACACCAAATCCTTCAAACCTTCTCAATTCCAGCCTCCTTATATATAAAGACCCATTACCAAGTCCCACCTCATACGGATGCTATATCAGTGAAATTCTATATTTAAAAATACTCAGAACAAAGCCTATATACAGCAGTATTCCATAAGGGGTCATGCATGGATTCATCCTCTCTTAACGCCCTAGAACATTTCTCTTGGATGAGCGTGTGGAGCCCATCACTGTGGGGAAATCTAGATTTTCCAGAGCTGAATCATCAGAAAATCTACTTGTAGTGTTCCCACAGGTACTCCCATGCTTTTCCTACACAGTTTCCATTTTGGTTCAGGAAAGTGCAGGCATTAAACCCTCATAGTGCTAACCAGCCTCCAGCGACAGCTGTGACAGTCAGAATCTATATCAGGAAAAGCAAAAGCTTAGCGTAGTGCCGCTCGTAGTAGCAGCTGCCCAACTCTAAAGAATAGTGTGCAAAAATTTCTAAGCAAACTTTTCTCCTGTATCACAAAAGTTATTCATGTTCCTTTTTCAAACTTAGAAAAGAACAGAGGCCAAAGAGTGGGAAATGAAAGCCACCCATTCTCCCACCACTCAGTGTAAGACTTTGGTAATATTTCGATAGGAACATAAGTTTCATACAGATTTAACCAAGTCGACCCCCATGTTCTGCAGCTTAATTTTTGCCAATTTTAACTGCCTCGTGGGTTTTTTCCCCAAGTGATTAAATAGCGACCTTTTAAATGGACACACAGTGTGCCATCACTTACATATTCCGTTACCAGGGTGGTACTCAGCGTGCCACAGCATGACTGGTGGAGAGTGCTTCTCCCCCTCAGAAAGGGGAGAAACAGCTGGTAGACGTATACGCGGTACATCCGATAACTGCCAGCCATGAGTGTGCTGTAATTTAACTAGTTTCTTATTTAAAATGTTTCATTTTTATTTTTAAAAAATTTCTGGTCATAAAGACACTTTTATGATGAAAGAATAGATAATAAAACCCTGACACGCATTTTTCAAAAGTATATTATGAGGTTGAATGCCTGGAAGTGTGATAATTACGTCAATGGGTAAACACAGGTTTGGGGATGCTGATGACGGGCAGGCTCTCCAGGACAGCCCCCCTTCAGGTAGGTCACGGTCATGGGCTCACGTCTCCTTCCTTGGCCAACACCCCCAAGTGGACAAATCAGAAAAGCAAAATAATCATGCTAGAAGGACAACAGGAATCCCCTCCCTGCTTACTACCCCCAGACTATGCTCTCTTCTCATTGCAGAGACCCATCCCCCCAATATCGTGAGTCCTGAATTCCACAGTGCTTGGGGGCACTAGGATATAAGAATCTTCTGGGGCTGCAGCTTCAGTTTGCCTTCTTCAGCTCTGCTAGTAACTAAATATTTAGACGTGGGCAAGTCACTTTATCTGTCCTGGTCAGGGTTGATTTTCTTACATGAATAGGAAATGATTGGGTCAGACCAATCATCAAATCCTTTTCAGTGTTATCAACATCAGAGTGCCTGATGCTCACGCTACTGCATTTTAATGATGAAAGCTTTGTTTCATTTCTTGTACCACCTCTCCCCTCCCTCTGCACCCCCTAACAATCCATTCTCCATCCACACAGGAAACAAGCTATTTTTTTTCAATGGAAATCATCCAGTGATTTCTCTTCACATCTCTTCACATCTGAAAAACCAGGCTCCCTGCATGGCTGCACGCGGCCTCACCCCTGCCTACCCACCCATCCTCCACTCTCCCCTTTGGGCAGGATGTTGACAGAAAACCACATTTCAGAAAACCTCATTTTCAAGCTCATGCCTACTTCAGAGCCTCTGAAATGTCTGCACCTTCTGCCCGGCATCCTCTTCCCCTAAGACCTTCCCTTGGCTAAGCTGTTTTGGGTCTCAGCCTATGAAATGCTATTCTCGTTGCCTGGAACACACTTGCCCTGCTCCGAGAGGGTCTCCATCCATCTCTTTATCTTTGAGCCCTCAGCTCAAACATCACTTCCTTGGAGGGGACTAATCTGACCACACCGATTCCAGTTGCCCTCCTCTTTGGTCATTCTTTACCATGCTATCATGTATTAGTTTCTTCTTTTCATTTAGCATGTCCTACTGACCTGTTGGGGTTTTCTTTGTTTTGTTTTTATAGAATACAAACTCTGTTTGACAGAGGACACCTGGGATTGATGACACTCACAAAATACTTGAGGACTGAATGTGGGGAGGAAGAGAGAAGTAGGAGCTGGCCTGGGGCTGTTAGCTAGAGGTTGGTGTCCTGCCGTCAAACATGAACAACTCTATAGGACTTCAGCATCAGACAAGGCCACGGCGTGACCGCGATGGATCAGGACGAGAACGTGACTACTCGTAAATGAATCTGAGCACAGACAGACCTGACTATTGTCCAAGCTTTCCCCCTTCCTGGCTCCTGTGAGCGACATCTGCTTCTTTGCTCATTGCAGCAGTCACCTCATCCTAGACCGTTCTACCTACAGATCGATTTATTAAGTTCTCAGCCATGGAATTACCCATTTCCCCAGAGCACCCAATACAGAGGGATGCTCTCCTTCTATGAACCTTCTTCCCCCAAGGCAGCTAATGGGAGCCCAAATTCCAGGAGTCTTTCCCAATGCCCTCATACAAGGAAGTCCCATGGTTCCTCATCATATGTTCTCCCTCCGTGCAATGAGCAATAAACCAAACTCATTTAACTGCCCCTGTGTTTCTGGTGGTCTCTGGCTGAAGGACAACGACAGCGGGAAGACAACACATAGTGGCTTTTATCCTTGAGGACCTGCTATACGCCAGACACTACTATTTGCAATAAAACAGCCTTGGAATGGAGGTATTTCTATGATTATTTTGATTTTAAAGTTGAGGACCCTGAGCTCAAATCGGATAAGTCCCTTCCCAACGTTACATAGCTTTTTGGGCAGGAAGGAGCTGACGTTTGAACGTCAGCCCTCTGGACTTCTAGTCTTGTATATCTTCTCACTATTATAGTGTTTCTTTTCCCCCTTCCTTTTCCTTTAGAAACTATGTCCGGTGTTCTAAGCTGGTAAGGAGGACATGCGTGATATATGTGTTGCCTCTGCTAATTCCTCCATTTGAGTGATTGTCATTCCTTGTGGTTATTTAGGTTTTCAGTCCTCTGTGCATGTATTTTAGATGTCTGCTCTTTCACTGTCACAGCTACAGGGAGTTTCGGGCACAACCTCAAACATACAGAATATGTTCAGCATTAGAAGAAATAGTTTCGGACAATCATTCGGCCATTTTGGGGAGTACAGTTGTGAAATGGAGAAACTATTTAAAAACACGAATTTGTGGGGAAAGATAGTTCTACCTGCAGGCTTTAGAATGAGAGGGTGCTTTAGCTTTCTGTATTTTGTATTACTGCTTTTAAAATGATACCTCCTGTATTTTGTCTTTGAAATCTAGCTAATGAATGAATCTGAATGCAACAGTTCTCCCAGAAATTAAGACTCAAGGCTGTTGGCCTTTTAGGACATGTCCCTGATGTGCTCCTCTAGGTGGTATGACACAGCCAGCCAAGATCTCTGATTTGGGTCCTCGTGAGCCACCTGAGGTCTAAACTGTTTGGTTCTTGATATTCACCATGTTCCATCAACCCATCTCCAGGTGGGCTTTCCAGGTGATGGACATTTCCGATCACAGGACGCAGAGGAACTGAAGTACCGAACGTGGCCTGGACCTCATGGCACCAGGTATATGTTGCTGCTTTCTCATCCTTCTATGGGTTCATTTAGGAATGTAAGCATCTGAAATGCACGTGTTGGAGATAGTATGGATGAAAACACCTAGCACAGGCTGAGTTCACTGCTGACTTTCAATAATGGTCCGTTAAGTCAAGATATACATTCTTTTTTAATCAACACCCTCCCCCTGAGATAGAGCAGCCTCTAAGACAGAAATCTCCCATGCCACGGTCCTGCTGAAAACCCCAACATGGCTGCAGGGGGTGAGTGGAACAAAGTAGGGAAGGCAGGCTGCAGGGAGACCGTCCCCACAAGGTAGGGAGTATTATTATCCCATCTAAAAGATGAGGAATCTGAGGCATGAAGAGGTCAAGTACCTTGCCCAAGGTCACAGAGTCAATAAATGGGAGTTGACTTCCAAAATCTGTGCCCTTAACCATCACACATCACAGCACCTTCTGGGAGGCCAATGCCAGGATCTTACCCGTATGAACCCCAGTCTGTCAGTGGGAAAGACACGGTACCCAGCATACGTCAAGGACAGCCGAGGGAAAGTTCGTTTTATTGTTCTGACTTTGATTTAATTTGGTCCCAAGCTCCACAATCAGTAAACAATTTCATCATCCTAGTCTCTTACATTAAAAAAAAAAAAAGAAATGGTGGTGATTTTCTGATGGAGGCTCTGATGGAGTTTTAAACATAATTATTTTAGGCCTGTTTATCCATAAAGAGCCCTACCAATGGCGCGTGATGATTTATCTCTATGGATTAAATGTCACAATTGAGGAGCTGCGGTCTAAATCATATATTCACGGCAGACCTTGAAAGCCCCTGGAAAGTCTCCCAGCTGCATGCACCAAAGTCGACCAAAGTTTTCAAACTTTTCTTTTCATTGTCATGTAATTGAAATTACAGGTGGAAGACAGTTCTCGGCGTATCATAGTTTGATAGGCATTTAAAAGCACCATTTTCTTTCAAAGATCAAACTTGGATCAGTCAGGTACAGATTCGCTATCAGACTGACAACCTCATACTGGTTTGAAAAAAGCATGAGGGCTTCTGAGACGATGAAAACAAGCTGAGGACTTGTGCACGGCAGATCGCTGTTCTTTGTTTGATGTCCCCCCGCCCCCTTTTTTAAAGACAGGTCCTCAAGAATAAACACTACACGTGGCATATCATTTAAAGCCTAATATGGAGGAACATATGCAGTGAAATTACCCCAGAATGAAATAACAAATGAAATAAAATTTCAGATGAAGGGCATTTGTTAGTCTTCCTTTAGTTTTTTTTTTTTTTTCTTTTTTTTTTTTGAACTAGCCCCTTTCAGAGAGAGAGCAGGTCTTCTCAACCTTAGCACTACTGAAATGTGAGGCCGGATAACTCATTGTGGTGGGGGCTGGCCTGTGCACGGAGTGGTATCTCTGGCTTCTGCCCACTAGAAACCAGTAGCACTCCCCAGTTGTAACAACCAAAAATGCCCCTAGACATTGTCAAATGGCTCGTGGGGTGTGTGGCCATATGTTCCAACGAACTCTCTATTCCTAAGAAGGAATGGAGAACAGATTGGAAACAAGGAGCAATTTTGACCCCAGTCATCCAGAGGCATTTTCCCTTTCCCCGTTTTCGCCTCTTCATTGACATGTCAACAACACTGAAATGTTGAAAAACTACTGTAATGCCACCTGTTTATAATAATAATAATAATAATAATAATAATAATAATAATAATAATAATGATACCACATGTGTTTGATCTGGAATTCCATTCCATTTGGTATGCTGGTAAATGTTTAACAACCAGCTCTTCACAGGGAAGAAAAAAACACAACCTGATTTTTAAGTTTGCCTATTTCTGTGGTGTAAATACTGCCATTATGACCAATTGATGTCAAGCTACCAATGTCTCTGATGGTGGTGTTGGGAAGAGATATACACAGTTGGCTCATGACCAGGTACAAGCTGTCTCCGATACCCCTTTGCTGATGAGGAAACACTCAGCACAATGGCTGGTACCAAGTAGATTCTCAATAGCTTATTTTATTAAAGAATTCAGGATACATGACATGCTTTTACATCTCATTTGTTTCCCCACATATTTATTGAGCACCTAGTATGTGCCAGGCCTTCCTGGCATTAGCCACGTAACAGCGGTAGAATGGTGGGTAAGACAGACAAGATTCCCACCCTCTCACAAAATAGTTTACGATGTAGTAGGGAAGACAGAAAACCAACGGGTGATAACAGTCAATGCAGAAGGCCAATTGCGGTAAATTGCGGAGAGAATGTGGAGAGAAGAAATAACAAAGGGTTTGGCTTCCCCTAGGGGCACGGCCAAGACTTAACTGCACAGCTTAGTCTGGAAGCTGAGCACGAGTTACCTGTACAGAGAAGAGCACGTCAGGCAGAAGGGACAGTATGAATGAAGACCCAAGGATGGGGTGGGGAGAGCATGGCGTGGGCAAGGAAGGCCAGGGTCAAGTGCAGAGGCAAGGGAGCATGGAGGGAGGTGGGGTGAAAAGAGAGCGCACGGGCTGGATCATGCCATAGTTAGATACTGGTTTATATTCCAGAAGCAATGAGGAGTCACAGAAGGCTTCGAAGGGAGGGGCATGATGTCAGTGCTTGGGAAAAAGATCACTCTGCCTGCACCCATAAGGACACATTAAATGGGGGCTTAATGATGCACGTATGCCAGGTCTGAAGCTCTTCTGATAGTCCGAGAGAGATGATGGTGCGTCCTTGGCTAGAGCGGTGGCGATGGATACAGACAGCAATGGACAGATTCCAGACATACGGAGTGGTGATATCAGCAGGGCTGGGGTATGGGTAGACTTGGGGGTAATACGGGAAAGGACTGTGTACACAAGTACTCACTAGTTTCTTATTTTGAACACGGGATGGATACTGGGGACTTTCACTGAGTTTGGGATGGAGGGAGTGGAAGGGAGACTCCATGTTAGATTTTCAGCATGTGGAATTGAGTCATTTGATCTTTCAATGATCCCTGAGGAAAGCATTATTATGTCCCATCTCCCTCATACCATCTGGGGAGTAAGTCCCAAGCCAGTGTCACACATCTAGTGCATGACATGGCTGGGATTCGAACCCAGGTCTCCCAGGTCTTAAAATACCAAACCCTATGGTCTTGCCATGATGTAACACAAACTGGCGGTAACATGATCCATCTTGAATCTGTGGCAGAGTGAGTTTAGTTACTGGAATATCGTCATTAACCTGAGCTGCAAGGTGGGACCTCAGCTTATACACATAGGACTGGGCTATTAACGGTGTCCCTTCAAATTGCTTTGGACAATTTCTTCTGCACTGGACTAATGAGCCCTGCACTGCACTTCTGGGAAACCTCTCACCTTGTAAAATAAAGTCCATCAGATCCTGCTCTGAATATTAACCTTGCTAGAAAGAAAAGAAAAATAAGCAATAGAAAAGATTGATTCCCCCCACCCATGTAAAGAAAATACTTTCCAATGAGCCACAAAGTGTAATTCATATTTTCAGATTCCGGGTGTGCTCTGCACTGAGAAAACAAATAATCATTGCCAACTATTACCAATAGCATGATGCCAAGTAATAAAGGCATTTAAACACTCTCATCTCCTGCATGGTTCTTGCATAAACCAGTGTAATGTGACACAACAGTAGCTAATGGTATACTCAAGGAATCTACATGAGACTAAGTTCTCTACATTTGTCATCAGGTATACATGGCTGGACTTGGGAGGGCCCCCCTTCTCTCTTGCAGGCTAATGAATCTTCTGGCGGCAGCACTCCGGAATCAAAGATTTATAGGAGAAACTACACCTATTCCCCAAGCTAACAGCAACGGGAATAAAGAATTTCTTTCAGTCACAGGCAATGAAGCCAACTGCCTTTGGTAAAATTAGCAGCTGCATGAGGGAAACAGTGCATGATCTTATTTATACTAAGTCAGTGTGGTTTGTCCACTTGTCATATATTTTCACATCACAAATGACAGCCCTATTCACACAGATGCTGAGTCAGATATTGCAAAGCTTTTTTTTTTTCCCCCTGCTGACACATTGGGCCCAAATGACAAGCCTAAAGAGAAGGCAGTACAAGTCTTAACTGTCCCATTTTTTTGCAGCTGAGGAAGGTAAGGCTCTGAGATACTGGCTAACCAACTGATCGTCACACCCAAATTAATGACAGAGCGAGGACTAGGTCTCAGGGTGGCTCCTTTCTGGTGCCAATACTCTTTCCACAGGTACATTCCAGGAGGGCAGAGACTTGGTCTGTTTTGACTCTTTAGTATCTGGCGCTCAGTAGGTGCTCAGTAAACAATTGTTGATGGCTTCTCTGTGCCTCATTTCCTGAAGCACAGTTCAGCAGAGAGACAAGGGAATTAAAAAGCAGAATGCCAGGACTTCCCAGGAGAGCATAGAAAGTAACATAACCTCCTTAGGCCTTGGTTTCTTTTCTTCAAAATGAAAATAATGCTTGCTAGCCTCAACTATGAAGAGGAGACAGAGGATCAAGTCAAACAGGGCGATGAGAGTTTCCTTCAAACGGCACACACTTAAGGTACCATGACTATTTTTAAAGTGAGGAAAGTACACCCAGAAATCTGTTTGCTTTTCTTGTTCAGGTATGTTGCCTCTGTGGCTGTGTGCAAGAAGCAGCTGCAGAGACCCAGCTGCTTGTGTCGTGCAACTTTGCCTTCTAGAATATTCCGGGAGGTCTTCAGAGTAGCTTATGACCTTCATATGAGCCTGAGCCTACTGTACCTTTCTTCATCTACAGTCAGAGAGACGGGTGGTAGCCCCCGCAGGCCAGAGCTCTCCGCGACCTCAGGCTCCAGGTATTCCATAAAGCTGTGTCCACCTACTATATTTGTAGCAGCTGCAACTGAGGGAGTGGGAAATCCTTGTTCACTGTTCTCCACACGGCAGGAATACATCTCAGGTGTACAAGTAGGTGCCAGTCCCCACTTTGTCATTTGCTAATCATTCTACATTCAACTTTTCTCAGCCTTAGTTTCCTCATCTGTAATATGAGCATATCAACTACCATTCAGGTAGGTGAGGGATTACCTACATAAATATAATGCGATGTAAACTGCTGAGTTCTGTGCCTGAAGGTATAGGTAACAGCACTAAGAAAGACTACCGCAGCTATTGATACTTTGCGTATGGATCTGTGGCATTCTAGAAGCTCATTGTGACAATTCATTTACTCTTATTCAACATACAGGACAACCCGGTGGACAAAACAGAGCTCCATGTGACTGAGATCCTGGTTTGTTTCTGAGCCGTGTCCACCGGGAATCAGAAGTTTCCAAGTGAGTGATTAGCATTATACCCACAATCTGACCATTTCTCATGAGCAACCCGGCCTCCACCGCAGCCCGCGTCCTACCTCCTTGGCTCTGGGTGATGGTGAGAGCCTCCTAATTGGTTCCCCTGCTTCCTCCCTTGCCTCCCACAGTGGCCAAAAGGATCATGCTAAAACATGAGTTAGAGCACATCCCTCCTCCGTTCAAAGGCCTCTAAGCTCCCTGCATCACTCAGAGTAAATCCAAAGCTCATACAATGCTCAACAAAGACCTCCACGATTTGCACACTTCTGCCACTATCTCCTGCTACGGCACTTGTTTGATAAAGAAAGCAATAAGGAGACGGAGCCAGGATGGTGAAAGAGCTGTAAGCCATGCCTACCCCAGGACAACTTAATTGGTTGAATCACATCAACTAAGTAACAACCGAAAGAGCCAGTGTTTAGATTGAAGTAAACGAGAGAAGCGTGACAAACTCTCCCCCTGCCCCCAAATGTCTGGAATGTGGCAGGGGAACCACTAAGTGGAACTACAGATCAACGTTGACAAAGAATCTTCTTACAACCTCAACTGACAATGAATGAAATGAACTCTTTCACGAGAGTAAACTGTCCGGCACTGGGAATACTCAAGCAGAGACTGGAAACTGTGGGCAAGGGATAGAGAAGCAAGATTTCAAACATCAGAAGGCAGATGTAATGAGATGATAATGAATTTCCCTTTTCATCAAGACAGTCGAGAGTCCATTATTTTTAATATTAAAGACTAGAGGGGACATAAATAAGAATCAACTCCTTAAGTCCAACAATTGTAAAGCAATTTAAATGGCGACAGAGATTACACGTCATGGTGGGATACTGCAAAGGGATTTTACAGGAGGGTCTCTGCTTGGGCCGAGTTACTGAAGCAAAATATTTCTTTGGAAATATACACCCCAATTGGCCACCTTCTTCTTGGCATTCTGATGGGGAGTTGGGGTGGGGCAGAATGAAAGTTTTGAGGCCATTATCGCAATGGAGAAGTAACTGATGGTCGATGCTAATTGAGGAAAAGGGAATTGTTCTAATCACCAAATGGCGTACTAGGTTGTTTGGCAGAAAAAAACACAAAAAAACAGGTCATATGAGTATACTTTTTTTTATTTTCCTCATGTTCTTTTCTCTGTCTTTTGGATCATCTTCAATGCTGTGTATGAATGTGTGAGTGGGGGGTGTGTGTGTTGTCTTTCAGTGTAAAATTCAATGGTTCGGTCAACAAATGCGATGGCGTGTGTACTCTGCACCTGGCACTGGGCTGAACAAACTCCAGCCTGTTTGGTGCTGACTTTTTTCCTTAAGGATTGGTTAGCAGAGGACTCATGTGCACAAAGCACCCATGCCTCATAGAGAAATCACATTATGTTTGACCCTAGTCAAAGAGGGGTCAAAGAGACCCGCTGTGGGCCGAGCATGGAAAATGGGCCTCTCCTTCCACAAATGAGATGGCATGTGGGTCATGAAGCGATTTCACAACATATAATAAGAGACCTTTTTGATCTGACCTAGTCTCATGGAAAGCACTGAGAAGTCATAATTGATCTGACCCAATATCCTGCAATATCCTGCCCTACTACCAAATACACATATCTCAAATGATAGACTTCCCACTTCCTTCCTTCTATAATGGTCTCACTAAACCAAGAAGGAAAGACATTTCCCTCCATGAAATATACTGAGAGAAGATATTTGTGCCCCTTAACAGGAAAACTGATGGTAGAACAAATTCCTAGAATTGGTTACTAAAGATAAATGCAATGCATTGGTTCAGTGCTACGGGTATTTTCACACATAAACCAAGAATAGTGGCTGACTGCATTGGAAAATAGGGAGATTTGAAACAACCGATTTAACCTGAAACAAGAGAAGCAATGCACCCAATAGAATTCCCCTAACACAGAAACAAATGAATATGTGTAGCTTATTCCACAAAGGCAAGAAGAGACTAGCAAGCAGATGTAGAATCTCATCTGTTCCTTTGTCTTCCAGACTGATTTCTAATATTTCTACTTATTTCTTATTTATTCCGAAAATATTTGTGGGCATCTCACACAGGGAGTCATTTAACAAAGCAGGAAACACCACTGTCATCTCTATACTATAAAGCACTTCCTAAAAGACGTACAATTCTACCCTTTAACTTGACAACATAATAAGAAAATCTTGTCAATGAAAAAAAACAAACAACTTAGAAAACAACCCAGAGAAATATTGAAGTTTTAAACAATCTAACGGCTGAGGTTAAACTAACAGGAACTTCCAGCATGTTTCCAATGTTTTTAAAAAGAAAAACTGAATTTCTCATAACAGTCAACTGGTTTGGCCTCCTGCTATTTTGCAGTATTTCCCAGGCATCGAATCCCCTCGAGTCCCATGGAAGATCATCTGAAGCCCAATAAAAAAACCCTCATTTCCCCCTCACAGAATAATGATGCACAGTCAAAACGTAGCACTTCCCCTACGAAAGGGCTGAGACCCAGCCGCGGAAGCCTCCACATTAACCTTAGGAACACAAAGGACTCTTCTCTTTGTCACACACAAATAGAAAGGCACCCAAAGACCACTTCTTTTGAAGGTTTGAGTTCTGGCCAGGGGGCATCACCAGAAGGTCAGCTATAGATCACTCTGGCCCTTCTGTCACCTTTCACAAGTGAAGTGACACAGAGCTGCCAAAGCTGTCAGAGGCCCTTGACTGTGTCTAAGAAACATTTTCATGGCCCTGAAGGGAGCTGTGGAAGCATAATTATACAAGTTATGAGCGGCACGGAGGTTCGTGTTGTTAGAACTGGGCCATGGTCAACTCCTTGGAAAATGGTGGGGAAGGGGCCGCTGACCACGAGTGCCTCCCTGAACTCAGGCCTGGCTAAGGCGGGGAGGCTGAAGGTGCAAAGGGCCACCGCCCCAGTATGCCTTGCAGTGCTAGCTACTGGTGTTGGCACTTTGTATGAGTTTCCTGTGGCTGCTATAACAAATTGCCACGATCTAAGTGACTTAAAACCACTTAGATGTATTATAGTATAGTTCTAGAGGTCTGAAGTCTGAAATGGACCTTACGGGGGCTAAGATCAAGGTGTCAGTGGGGCCGATTCCTTTTGGAGGCTGTAGGGGAGAACCCATTTCTTACATTTTCCAGCATCACGCTGACCTGTATATCCATCACCACATCTCTTTCCTTGATTTTGACCCTCACATGTCCGTCTTCTAAGGACTCTTGTGGTCACATTGAGCCAACCTGGATAATCTAGGATCTGGTCCCCATCTCAAGATTCTTAATTTAATTACATCTGCAAAGTCCTTTTGGACCCGTAGGTAACACATTTACAGATTCTGGGTATTAGGGCAAAGACAACTTTGAAGGTCTACTGCTATACCTCCCACTCACTTTAAGAGCAGGGAGGGAGAAAACAGATGGGTTGTGTTAATAAGGAATTTAGATTTGCTAGGACAAGTGGAAGGGGCTCATTGAGGGCTTGGAGACAATAATCATCGGCTCTAGAATACAGTGAGTCCAGGAGGCTGGGAGATGGGAAAATAGGTGTGTGTGTGTGTGTGTGTGTGTGTGTGTGTGTGTGTGTGTGTAGGTGTGTGTGTGTGTATGTGTATTCTTGATAAAGCCAAAGAGTTGGTTCGAGAGGAAAAGGGGATGAACAGATGGTCATGGTCTAGGAGGAGATTTAGGGTGGGAGATACTGGAGTTGGGATAGTAGCAAGGTCGAGAGTGTGAGCTAATGAGTTGTCCACTTTAGCAGAAGGGAGATAAACATCGTTGGCATAATTGAAGTCAAGAAGCTGGGCCTTCACATCAGATGCTGAAATCCCTCTGATGATGAAAGGAGGAAAAATAGACAGGAAAACTGTGAACTAGGACTCAGTGTTCTAGAATCTTGATGAGTAGTGGACCTGGAGGTGGCCAGGAGGTACAGAGATAGTGTAATCAGATGGCATGCGATTCAGAGAAGGAGCTGGTGAAAGAGGGTGATAGAAGAAAATTTCTTTCTAGGGACCCCCAAGAATGTTGACCTTACCTCTTAGTTTGGAAATATTGAGGTTGAGAGGGTGGGAGAAAGAACCAACTCCACTTACAAAGAAAAGCAAACAATTTTCTCTACTGCACCGACCATTTGACTTATTATATATTCTTTTTTTTTTAAAAGCCTTGTTTATTTTAAGTCTCCTAATAGAATATAAGCTAAATGAGGGTGGTTCAATGCTATAAATGTCGTGCCTATAACAGTGCTGGGCACATATTAGGTCCTTTGTAGCTTTTTAACGAATAAACAGAAGGAAAAATGAAAGGGAAAGAAGGAAGGGAAGAAATAAGGGCAGAGAGAAAGGTAGATATATTCATTCGTACACTGCAGGCTAGTTGGGGGAGGGCTAAGTTTCTTTAAAGGTCAGAAGGAAGGATGTGTTCTAGGAGATGACTAAAGACATAAGCAAGTTGAGAATAGAAAGTTCCAGAGGCTGCAGTGGAAGGGAGGACAGGGAGAGGAATTAGCAGGAGAAAGACATATTTGAGGGAGTTAACGAGCTGAGTGGGAATTATTTTGGAAGTGTGATTTAAGTGGGGGTACCATAACCTGGCCCCCCTTCTCTGTGAGCCTCCTGGGTGTTACGGAGCTTGTTTTATTCAGGCATTGACACCTGAAAAAGAGTGGACACTCAGGGGGTACGTGGCTAGTTGGAGGGGAAGAATACTAAGAACTATATAACTCCAGAGCTAGACTCTCCTTGGATAGTTCAAGCAACAGACAAATGACCGTCTTCCAGGGATGTCCTATGTCTGTCCAACAGTGGCTGAGACCAGTATTAGGTGACTTCCTCGGCTCTTCTCAATTTCCAAGTCATCAAATGGCCAAAGGGACAATCTTTCCCTTCTCCTCCCAACTTACACTCCAGCTGTTTCATTCATTTTAATGATGAGAGAACAGACTGACCTTTTGCAAATACTGCTCACAGCTTGGAACTCGATTGGCAAACAGTGGAATCACCGATCTTACTTGACCCACATTGTACGCATGCTACGGTGAGATAGCAGACCCGAGCCACTCGGGGAGGAGGAAGAGCTCCGTGGATTTAATTTCCCATTACTATGGCAACCTTGAAACTTTTGTTGCAGCAAAAGGTTACATGCAGCCAAGCGTTCATTAGGACGTTCTGCTAATGAATCAGGCCAAATCCTTATTCGTGTGTAAATCAATGGCAGTGTGGGGATAGGGGGTTAGAACAAAGAGACAGTGCACAAGCCAAGGAGAGCTAACTGTCTAATCAACCTTGGGATTAAAATTGCTCTCCGGCTGATACAATGGTTTCATCTGTAACATGCATGAAATAACCATAATTGAGAGGAAAAAAAATGAGACATTACATAATCATATTCTGAGAGCATTTGTCTAGGACCGAGGCTTAGTTTTCTCATTCTTGCAAAACCATTTTTGAAAATGTTTAATTTCTTCCTTTTTATCTTTGATGGGGTTTAGCGATCCTTCCAAAATTAAGAAAATAGCCGAATAATATTTATATTAGTTTCCCCCAGTCCAGGCAATATGCCACCCAGCATTACCTTGTATTACAGCAGCTTCAAAAAAGAAGTAGGGAACAAGAGGGGTTTCCAAGGTGGGGTTGTGGCAGGGGCCTCAGAAATCCCACTGGTTTGTGTCATTGGAATTAGCTGACTGTGGGTCCTGAGATACTTCTCGGATAGAGCTCCGGGCCACGCACATACCAAATGGTACTTAACGGGTAAGAGACAGGCTGGAACATAGAAGTCTTCAGTCCATATTAGATTTCCCTCCCTTGAACCGTTTTCCTGGGTGAAGTTCTCATTCACATATTTTACTTTGGGTGCCTTGAAATACAGGCTTGTTACCGAGACAAGTCCCAGGCTGTCTTAGGATGATGGAGACTAGGGGTAGGTAACCAGGATTCATTTTCTTCCCAATCCGGATATTCCTTGGAGTCCTAAAAATTATCGGGGATGCCCCGGGCTTCCTGGAAGAGGGAGAAAGGAACTTGTGGATCTTTTAATACCCAAATAGAGAAATGCATCTTGATCTACTATACTTACTAGTGCTTCATAATCAACCATTTATAATAAAGAATTTCACTGCACTGGATGCAAGGCCATGACTGCAGTAGATTTATTTATGGGTATTTATAATCCTAGTTTTCAGGCAGCTATTCAGGCATGCCTAAGCAGTAAAAAGGATTTTGAAAATAAGTTTAAAATTCTTGTTTTAGATTTTCAGAAAAGGTTCATCCAAGCAAGGTTTGTTGGTTTGTTTTTGTTTTGTTTTTCTCCTGACAAGGGAACCAATAGTGTTTCTTGGTGAACTGCCCTCTGGGAAATCAGTTAGGAAAGGTGAGGGGTCTAGAATTCCTAGAATTTCATCCTAAAGACAGAAGATAGATCACTCAGTCATGATGCTATCGGAAGAGTGAGGAGTGAGTTGCTTTAGGCGTTTTTGTTTTATTTTGTTTTCTTCTCTTTGGGTTTTCATACGAATCAAATAAACTGAGAACTTTCAATAATGACCCAGTTAAAAGAGTCTCTCTTGGGTAAACATTTACATGTCACGTTGAAAGTGCCTGTAATGTTTTAGAGGCTGCCGAGAACTTACATCATTCTTAAACTTTACCCATTGGTAAAAAAAAAAAAGTAAACAAAAGAGATTCTTGTGGGACCCTTGTTATTTCTAAATGTGGTGTCAGTATAACAGAAAACAAAAGAAGGGAAACAAGTTTCCAGTGAATTTGCAGGAATATGTAAATGTACAATACAAATGGAAGAAAGACAAATACTGAATTGAAGGGGTGAAAAAAATGAAGCTTTATAGAATGTGAATCCTACATGTTTAATTTATCTTTGCAAACCTGGTATCCATCATACTGTGTGACAAAAAGTTGGCATTCAGGAAATAATTCCCCAATCTTCACAATCACCATCATCATCTCCATCCAACATTTCTACATGTTCACTAGGTGCCAGGCACGATTCTAAGCATCTTATTTGTGTCATCACATGTAATACCCCAAAAACAGTCTTATGAAGAAAGTACCATTATCATCTTCCTTTTAAAGATGGAAGAACTATGGCTTAGGTATACTCAATAACTTTTCTTTCCTTCCTTCCTTCCTTCCTTCCTTCCTTCCTTCCTTCCTTCCTTCCTTCCTTCCTTCCTTCCTTCCTTCCTTCCAATATTTATTGAGCGTTGAATTTTTAGGTACTGTTCTAGGCATGAGGACGTAGAAATGAACAAGACAAAAATCTCTACCCTCATGGGGCTCAGTCTAGTGGCCAAGACCATTCAGCTAGTTGGCTGAGGATTTGCACCCCGCACGTCTGACTAATGTGCCAACAACATGGAACATTACAACCCAGTGTGACATTCTTAGGTATTTTGCGCTGTGTTCAAAACGGAGTAGAAACTCTTATTAGACAATTTAGGAAATCTCCGTCTTCTTAGAAAACATCTATTTTGTCTCAGTAGGAGATGGGACATTGGAGGCTGATATTTTAAAGGCCTAAAACATCTGATGAATGACGCCTCCGGTTTTGCATCATTCACTAGCACATGTGCTGTATGCTCTAGTGGTGACCATTTCAAGAGCTCAAGAAAGATGTGAACAAATGTCCCAGCTGGCTGTGGAGCAGGGAGATGGGTGTCTGCTGTTACTCGTCAGCTGTATGACCAAGTTCTCCAAGGCACATGTTCCTCCACTGTAAAATGGGAAAGCTAAGTCTTATGGCACTGGAGTTTTATATGAACTAACTAAGCTGGTCTGCCTAAGTGCCATCACTGGACTCAGCGCGTAGGAAAGCCTGTGCGCCTGCCATTCAGGAGGATGGATGACTAAAGAAGAATGTGGATGGCTTACTCTGTTTCCCACTTGCTCCCCAGGGCCAACACAATGACTTGGAACCTCGTCCTCAGAGTCACGGGCAAATGGAGAAGGAGAAGACATCTGGAACCCATTCCACCTAAAGAAGTTTAGGTTTTCAGAACAGCTCACCTACGTCCTAAAATCTCTACTTGCTCTGTAATCGCATTAAAAACAGTGAAACCAGCTGACATCCTTTTTGGGGGATCTGTCTTCCCACCATAACCTAAATCCTGTCACAGTTACTGTCTGTGGTCAATTTGTGAGGAACAAGGGTCACGTCACCTCTAGTAGCAGCTGCTCAGGAGATTGTTGTGCTGATTGTTTTTCAGTCGTGACTTTCAGGAGGAGAAGGAAGTGGGGGAAGGGGAGGGGCAGGGAGAGGAAGGGGTAGAGGTTGTGGCTGCTGGGTAGGAGACATGACCTTTGGTTAAGAGATACAACCAGGCAGCAGTGATGCCACAGGGGTGGAGCTAGGGAGAGAGGAGTGCATTGCCTCCACTCTCGTTCCTCCCTCCAAGTGCCTAATGGCGCCATTGGCTGAACACAACAGGAAGCTGGAAGACAATGGAGCCCAGTGCAGACAGGTCACCCTCCTGGGGCACACAGCAGGGTCGCCACTGGGAGACAGTGGATCTAGAAGGAAAATATTCAGCACAGGTAGTCAAGGTGGCCGGTCTGATAAGGTATTTAAACCGAAGCCTCAATGACAAGAAGGAGGCCAGCGGAAGAAGAAGGGAAGGGAGGCCAGAGGGAGACTGAGGGAACATCCAGTGCCGGGACCCTGAGCCAGAGCGCATTTTGTGAGTGCAACAAGTAACGCGGAGCTATGGGGAGCTTATAAAAAAGAATGAGGATTGGGAGGTTGGCTTTCTGAGTCCTGGCCAAGAATTAGGACTTCATTCTACGGGCAATGGGAAGCATTCCGGGGGTTTCAACTGGGAGTGTCGTCATCTGATGTATGCTTTAAAGAGGAGATTCTACCACGTGGAGAAAGGACTGTTATTGTAGTAATCTGGATGAGGGACGATGACAGCTAGGACTAATGTGATCACAGATGGGAGGGGGAGAAGAGGGGAGATTTGAGATATGTTTTGGATGAGACATGAGGGAAAGAGAAGAAACCAGGACACCTCCTAGGTTCTGGGGGGCAGGTGGTTCCATTCCTGGTGAGGGAGCACTGCACTTGCAATCCCTATTAGGCATGCAGATGAGATGCGATGTCAGCAAACGGTTGTATGATTTTCGAGGTCAGGGCAGAAGTCAAACATTCTTTAATGCACAGATCATTTTAGCAGCACAGTGACTCAAACTTTTTCATTTTAAAAAGAAATTAATAGATCCGAAGAACTGCTATTTTTGATCAGGCACCAGAAAGAGCCTTAAAGGAATTTATCGTAAGTACTAATTAATTCATGCAAGAAATTAAAATCTATTCTGTTTCAAGTTACAAGCAGTAATACCATAAGGAACCAGTTGATTCATCATCTCAAAGACCTTCCCAGGCCATCATTTTTTCTAAGCCCATTGGCTCAACTTATAGTCAACATGCCCGAAACTCACTGTACATCTCCTAAACATAATATGAATGGCCCTGGTTTTTAAGATTCTCTGTCACAGAGAATAACTTTATGATTTTTTTAGGTGAGTGTTAATATGATTTTTAGCTCGATGATATGACATCTTCAAAATGAATTATTTTTACACAGTAGAATATAATTTATGGGAAATAGTATTGTGGAATAATTCTGAGGATCCTAGAATATCTAATTGAAAGGGAAAATGGTCTTCAAACTATACATAAATTCTCAGCTGAGCCACTCTACGACAAATCCACAAAATCTATCAACCTCGTTGAATGATTAATTCTTAAAAATTAAGACCCCCTACTATAAATGAGTCATGACCTTTTATGTCAGAAAAAGATGAGCTAAATGCTTGTTCATATGGTGATCTTTTTTTTTTATGGTGGTAGTTTTTTAACAAATAAGAAAAGCCATCAATTCTAATAACTGAAATATTATTGTTGAGGATTGCCAACACTTTGTTTCCTGGTTTCAGGAGAAGGCGCTCTGGGTAATCTTGACTATTTTATTAGCTTATTTAAAAGAACTTGACCATGGAAAGGCCTTTTAACACAAGAAAGAACATTACTATTAGCTTCACTGTGGCAAGCTCTGTTGGCTGGTCCTTTCCCTACCTCTTCCTTTCCATTGTGCAATAAGAATAGAGCCCCGAAAGCCAAAACATTTCTCTAGCCTCCTCTGCAGGCAGGAATGGCCACATGATAAGTTCTGGAAAATTAAAAGTCATGAGAAGTCTGCAGGAGTTTCTGGAAAGGACTTTCTTCCCTGATAGACAAAAGGACCTTGAACCTTCCCCAGCTGCCTGCTCTCGCCTCACTCCCATTCAGTGTAATATAGATGTGCCTGGAGGTGGAGCAGCTGTCTTCTAACCATCAGCAACAAGTACAAGGACAAAAAAACACACACCCAATATGCTGAGGATGATGGCGTGGAAGGGTGCAGAGAGCTTCCATTCCTGATGACCTGATGAGCTGCTGAACTACCCTTAACTGTCTACCTCCAGTCACTTTCTGTGAATTCATCAAATGCATTTATTGTGTAATCTACTGTGGTTGGTTGGATTCCTTGACTTGCAGCTCGGTTTAGCCTAAACAATCAACCCTCTTCTTGGTGCTTGTTTTTCCCCTGGCCTCAGTGACCCGGGCCTCTCCTGAGCTTTGTCCTTCTTCTCCGAAAGAGTTTTCAATCAGTTCCTCTTCCTCCTCCCATCCCACCATCTGAGTGTTCCCCCCAGGTTCTAGATGCAGCCCTTTTCTCACTTCCCTTCACATTCTCCCTTATGAATTCTATCCACTTCCTCAGCTTCTAGTATGACCTCTATGCAAATAACGTCCAAATCTGACTTATTTCCTTCATCATGATGTAAACCATAAATCTGCAATGGGTGGATTGGCCTGGGGCCACGCACAAGAACTCCCATCCATGCAGTAAACTGTCTCTAGGGCAGGGAACAGCGGGTGGCAGGCACCGGTCAATCCATTTCCTAGCTGTCTCAATTTTCTGAATGGAGAATTCACTTTCCTTCTGCTTCCTAAGAAATAGGAGGTGTGCAAAACATTCAATTCCAATGAAAAAAAAGTCATTCTGTTTTACATCCCCACTTCCCTTTCTACATTCTTCAGTTGTTAAAGCACTTCCTGTTATCTTCATTTGAGGGAACTGACAATGTGACACTGCTCATTTTTCCTTTGACCCTTGTATCATGGTATGAATTTCATCGTCGCCTTTCCTTTAGCCAAGGCTCTTTCTCTATTTTCATCATGTAAGAAAGTGAATATTAGATAACACATCTGTTGATAAGAACACGATGTGTCTCTAAACCTATCAGAAGACATGGGGCCCTGGTGGAGCCTCCTGCCAAGGTTGAAGGCATGGCTGTCCCTGAAACATTGATGATAATGGTAACAGCTGCCGTTTCACCAGCACCTAATATGTGCTGAATCGTGTACTTACATCATCATATGAGAAACCTTCAATAAGAACTGCCTTGAGAGAGAAGTGTCTCCTGACACTCCTGGGAGCTGTGCCCACAGAGGTCTTGGAACAACAGCTTGGTAAGGAGCTATCCTGAGTAGAGTTGTTTTTCCTCTAACCAGTGTTAATCTCTGCGCCTGAAAGTGTCTTGAGACTTCAACTACTTCTAATCTCCATACCTGTATCCAAGTAGACATCCTGCTTCAGATTACACGTTAGCTCACCTTACCTGACACCCTTACCTGGTGGCTATCTCGGTGATGTGTGTAATCACCTGCACAGTTGGTAGCGATTGTGACAGCTCAATTTAGTTCCTTGAGGGTGGGGTCAAACTTCATTTTAATTGGGAACGATGACAACACCTAGCTCCATGCCCTGACCATGAGAGTTTCTCTTATAGTCTGTATTTTTTTATTCTGTGCATCTGTAGGAAATTTGTTGTCCTTTATTTAAATATCGTTCTTTAAAACTGATGTCTACTTAATCTATCTCCTAAGATGAAATTTGAGTCATCAATTCTCTCAAGCTAGAATCTAAGTGTATCATATTCAGAAATAAAGAAAAAACCTTTTTAAAAAATTGGACTATTCAGAGAAAAGAAATTCCTGTTATTATATAGAGCTGAATGTGCAATACAGTTTATTTAGATTGGAAGTAAAGTGTCCAATAATTTTTGGTGACATCCCAACCTGCTGGGAATAAATAACCAGAGGAAAATTCCTTTTAGAATACATATTTCTTAGTATATAACCATCATGTCAGTATACTTATGGGAATGCCTTGGGGTAACTTATTGGCAAAACTGCCTTACACAATACTGTAGAGGTAGCTTTTTAGGAGTAGCTTATTAGGAATGGGATTGAGTAAATTGCTGTCTGCATAGGAGAAATGACACAGCCATGGCCCCGTGTGATGCGTGGTCCAGTATGAGAGCAATGGCGGGTGATTATCAGTATCAACAGATGGTCCAAATGTATCCCTGAACTATCGCATGGCTGTTTCAGCCTGGGAATGAATCCCACCGCCACCGATTCCTGCCTTTGACCTCAGACAAGACACAGCCTCTCAAGGACTCATTGGTACAAGAGGAATCTAAAACCACTTGACTAGTCAATGTCAAGTAATAGGCACAGTGGCTGACAGATGGTACTGGCTCAATAGATGTTAGGTGCTATTATCAGTAGAATATGGCAGTTGCTCTGTAAAGCCAGGTTCAACTGCTATCAGTACAGGACTTGGAATCCTGCCCCTGACATCTCCTCCTTCCACGCAGTGTGTGGTGCGCAGTTGGTAGGCAGAAGGGTAACTGACCATACATATAAGACACCATCACTACTGGGGATCTGACGATTGGCCAGGTGTACAATAATACCAGAAATGACTGCTTGTTTCCAACATCTGTTCTCCCTCCCTTTCTCCGATAATAATCAATTTTCAGCCAGATAGATGGCTGTCAACAATAAATATTTCATTTTCCAGATTCCCTTGCAGCTAGTTGTATTCATATGGTCAAATTTTTTGGCGAGTAGAATATGAACACAGTTATTGTGTGCAATGTTTGTGTTACTCCTTTAAAGGGGGTTCCCTCTCCTTGACTCCTACCCTCTCTTGATTTCTGGAACATGGATGTGGTGGTCAGCTCTCATGGACCACGCAGAGGAGGGTGGTACCTAGCACTAGCTGAACACCAATACTGAAGGAAGCTGGATTCCAGCCCCATGGAATCCTACTGCTGGACTTCTCTGTCACTGAGCTTTCCCACGAATGAGAAAAGAGATAGAGTTCTATGTCTTTAACTTACTATCATTTTAAGTCTCTAGGAGAATAAGCAAACACATAGCTAACTAATATTCATATGCACTAAATGATTAATTAAGCACCTTTCATGTGTACCATATGGAAAGTAAGGTCCAAAAACTCCATCCATTCATCCATCCATCCATCCATCCATCCATCCATCCATCCATCCACTCATCCATTCACCCAACACTTATTACTGTCTCTGTGATAGGCATTAGAGAACGCAGTGATGAATGAAACGCCGGCACGCCACAGTTGTCTCTTATAATGTGGCCCCGACTTTCCTTTCCAACTGAACATCCTGCAGTGCACGCTGCCATTTCAAACGTCTGGCCATTTGCATGAATATGCTCATTCTCTAATGTGGAATGCCTCTTCTCCCAACTAACTCCTACTTCTTCCTTCTGGACTTGATACAAATACCACATCCTGTGAAAACTTTCCTATGATCGTCTGCACTCCGCCGACAAGATAAAATGCACCGATAGCATTTGGCACGTCTGGACTGTGCCAGGTTGTGTGTGGAGCAGAGGCAAGGCCCACCTGGATTGGAACCCCAGCCCCTCCCCTATGAACAATGAGCTTGAGCAAGTTACTTCACTTTGTTCTTGCTCACTTTCCTGATCTGAAAAGAAGTATCGATAGAATTTACTGCATTGGGTTCCAGGGCGCTTAAATGAGAATGCACACAAGATGGACAGTTTAGAACATGACCTGTGGCAAAGTCTCAATACATCTTTATTATTGTGCTACGACGTACCTGTTGAGCTATCGTCATCCATATACCTGGATTTCGCATTATCCTCAAGTCCCTAGAGGGACAGGGACAGCCTCTCAGACATCTTATTGACACCTGGTATTTAGTACAGTACCAGGCACACAGCAGACTCAATGGATGTTTCTGGAATCTAACCAACAAATGAATCAATGAATGAAGGACAGTTTTCTTGGTTTAAAGGAATTAAAATGAGACATAAAATCTGCCTTCTCCTAGACATGTCTGGGCTGGGTAGGTAGACGTCTTCTGCAGATACTGATGAAGAACTAAACGTCATCTCAATAAACCTACGTGTAGACGCAAAGGTCTGGCCACAGAGGGTGGGATGGGATGGGGATGAGGTGGCCACAGGTTTCCTGGAAGGGAAGGGCCAGGCTCGCTGAGTGACAGCTTTTAGGGGGGCCAGCAGTTACTTCCACACGCTGCCCTTTGCCCTCCATTCTACTCACTCCCTCAGGCACCGTATGCTGCTTCACAGTTTTAGAAAACATCTGAAGTGTCACGAAAGCAGTTAGAAGTTGAGTGGCATCTGCAGGGGACAGTCGAGTGGCATCATGAATTTAGGCATTTGCCATTCCCCATCAGAACAGAAGCATCTGCTGAAAATTTTCCAGATGACACCTCATCTACCAAATGGACATGCAGCTCCCCAAAGAAGGAAAATCATCTTTACAGAGAGAAGAAAGCCCTTCATCCCTCCAAGTCAAACGGTAACGTCTCTCCCTGGCACCCTCCTCCCCCACTGTCACCTGGTGAGTCATACTTAAAAGAACTATGACAGTGTCCTAGCTCACATCACTGTGATTCTCTCTCTTTTCCTCCTTTTTTATTTTTATTTTTTTAAAACTAATTCCTAGGAGGCAGAGATCATAGGGCAAATTCTATCATCACTTTCTCTTCAAAGGTGTTCTTACAAAGGAATCTTGGTTTGTACAGATCCAATCAAACACCCATGACATTGATCAAACTCTAACTTGCAACTAGAAGTCTTCCCCACCCTCTCCCTGTATTGTCCCCTTGCCCCCAGCCTGCAGGAACAACCTACTGACCTATGAGAATATAAGAAAGTCTGACATTTTCCTTTTCCTTTAAGAAGAATGGAAATTACTCTAAGACTACTATACCTTCTTTTGATTTGGAAGAACAAAATCCTATGCTTGCCATGGGCATTATTGTTTTCCAGGATGTCTGTATTTATTAGGCTATAAATTTCAGCAGATAAGAGTTACTGGATACTTAGAATGTGCCAGGCTAAATGCTCTTCATAAGTTTATTTTTTATCTTTCCAGCAATCATACGAAGCTTGAGCTGGTGCAACCTTCCATTTTCCAGATGTGGAAAGTACAACACAGAAAGGTGAGATAACTCATTGGAGGTGACACAGCTAACGCATAGTAACACCAGTATTTGAAACTTGCTATTGCTGCAGAGACCATTTTCTTCACCACCCTGCTCTACTGCATCATTAAAAAGAGGGAAGCATATGGCAACGTTGACAAAATGCTTCAACAGAAAAGGTACATTTTCCCTGGGCTTTGAAGGATGTGTAGGAGTTTTCTAAGTTAAGGGGTTGAGAAGGATGCTAGGGTGGGGGAGGGGAAACAGTTATTATTTCTCTCCCCCCCCCCCCAGGTGACAGGAACCATTTTGCTTTGAAATAGATTTTTAAAAATTTCAGTGACAGCTCAGGCCCCCCACCAAAGCAGAGAGGGATTTATCTAAGTAGAATAGAGAATCCTGATTGCTTACATGCCAGGGAAAATGGGATATGTCTGCTGAGTCCAAAATTATATCTCTGCAGCCTGCCTGCTTCATGAGAGAAGTCTCCGATGATAGGTCTAAACCCTTGGCTGCTGCCTTGGAATTTCTCTAGCTGCTGCAAAAATATTTAAAACATACTTGTCTTGACTGCCCAACTGTTTTTTTGCTGCAACCTCTCTGCCTTAATGTTATAAAGCTGAAGGCACGCTCTGTCTCTCTTTTTTTTTTTTCCTCAAGTGGTAACTGCGGTGGCAGTGAGAAAGATGAATTGTAAAGGTGAGAGAGCAAGGGCAGGTTTACCAGTACGCTGGAGTTACAGCAAGTTAACCTAGAAAAGAGGGTGTCACTGGTCGGTGGCAGTGAAAAATAGAATGGGGAAAAGATAAAGGAACTATTCCGGGTGTAGCATGTGCTAACTGGTAGGTAAAGAGAAAGGGGGCATACAGGTGGCTTCTGGAAAGGGAGAGAAAATAGGAGAGGGTAGCATTTTAAAGGAGAAAAAAATACGTTGATTTCAACCTTCTCAGTCGAGCAAGGAAGGTAGTATAATGAAGCAGTCAGAAGCTTGGGTCTGAATTCAGACTGCCCCAGTTTAAATCATGGCCCCACCACTTAGTATGTGATCTTGAGAAAGCTGTGTGTCCTTGAGCTAATTAACCTCTGTTTCCTCTGTTTATTCATCTGTAAAGTGAGAATAATGATAGTGGCTGCCTCATAGGATTATTTGAAAGATAAAATAATTCACGGGCTGGCCCAGTGGCTCAGGTGGTTGGAGCACTGTGCTCCTAACGCCAAGGTCGCTGGTTCGAGTCCCACATGGGCCAGTGAGCTGCGCCTTCTACAGCTAAGATTGTGAACAACGGCTCTCCCTGGAGCTGGGCTGCTGTGAACAGCTGGAGGTCGGCAGCTGCTGCTGGCTGCTGTGTGCTGCTGCGGGCTACCATGTGCTGCCAAGAGTGGCCGGTGGCCAGCATGACTCACCGGCAGCAAGTGTGAGCGGCTGGTGGCCAGCGTGAGTGGCCAGCAGATGGCAACCAACTGCCTCAGCCGGGGGGAGCGCAAGGCTCATAACACCAGCCTGGGCCAGGGAGCTGTGTCCTACACAACTAGACTGAGAAACAACGGCTTGAACCGGAGTGTGCGTGTGGGGGGAGGCGAAAGAAAAGGGGGGAAAAAATCATGTAAGGCACTTGCATAATACTTAGGAAAGGTTAGCTAATAACATTATTGATTAAACAAAATTACTAAATTTTATTATGGCTAGCCATAATATATGCCCGGAACTGTCCTAAAGAGCTGCATAGATTATTTAGCCTAATTAATAAGAAGAATCCTGTAAGGATCACAGGACTCCTATAAGGCAAACATGGTATTATTTTTATACCCCCTTTACTGATTAGGAAACTGAAGCAGAGAGGTTAATTAGGTGGCCTGAGGTCACAGCTGATTCGTGGCAGAGCCAAGATGCAAACCCAGGCAGGCTGGCTCTAGCGTTTGTGCTTTTATCCACCACTCTACTCTGCACCTCTTTTCAAGCTATTAACAGTGCCTCAAGGACATCTGTGTGGAGATGCTATCAGGAAGTGGGAAATCCAAATCTGGACACTCAGGAGAGGTCAGAGCTTGAAGTGGTTCCTTTGGGAGGCACCAGTATGGATGGTGTAGCCCAACCTGGGGCATGGAGAAAAGCAAGCGTTACTAACTGAATGTTGGGGGATAGTTATACTAGGAAGAATGAGATCCAGCGAGGGGAAACTGTGCTGTGGTGGTAGGTGAGCCAGGTGAGGGCAGGTAAAATAAGTAAGGTGCTCAAGGAGATATAATTGCTCTTGTGAGAGGTCAAAACAAATAGAGAAGTGGCTGTTGGATTTAGCAATTCGGAAATCTTTGGGAACTTCCCTGGAAGTACTTTCGCAAAACCATAGCAGGTTGGCATGTGGAAGTGAATTGCCATTTTTTCTGAAGTTTTCAAAGGACAAAAAGAGAGGGCAGCTGGTGAATGAGGTGGGCAAGATGAGGGAGGGTTGCTTTGAGGGTGAGCGTGGGCAGGTACGGCCTGTTTGAGGGATGCATGCTGTGGATATCATTTCTTTTCATAGGTTTTAATACTTTTATTGTGACTTTCGTCAAGATCATTCCACCCCAGTCTCTAGTTGGGGAACCTTACCACATTGCATAATGATATTTATTCCATTCCATTTATAAAGAACACTTGGCAAAGAGATGATTAGTTGCCTGGTGAGGAATGAAACTTGCTCAGTCTTATCATAATGCAGCATGGAGAAGGTGTGCCGGATAATAATTGGGGGGAAATTCTGTTTTTATTATGGCTCGAGGCAGTGATCACATTAAAGCCAAGTACACTTATGTATCATTTAAACATATCATTGATTGTGAGATATGAAGCCATTTGATGGGAGACCTGCAGATGGGAAAGAATGCACATTACAAAATGTAATGGGTTCCAAAATAATTTTAGGTAGAACAGAGGCCAGCGTCCACTGCACCACCATGCTTCTGCATTTGAACATTGCAATAACATTATAACTAAAACTCTTCCAATTAAATACTGATTGTGGAATACCATTACAACTGTTTGATGCTATGATTGTGTTAAGTAAAACAAACAAAAAAAAAACAAACGTAGAATTTTACATGCACAGTGGACTACAATGTCAATATATCAACAAGCAAACAAACAAACAAAAAACAGTAGCTATGTTATGATGACAAGCTTATAAGGGGTTTTTTGGTTTTGTTTTCAAATGTGTCTACTGGTTATACAACACAGTTATATTTCTGAAGCAATGGAGATAAAATAAACTATAGCTTCTTTTATTTAAAAAAAACACATTCTAGTATTGATAGTTCTGGGAGTTTTCTAAAGTTGCACGTCTTACCCTGGGTTCATGGATGTCCTGACATGGCAAATGCACGGCTTATGTGCACACGGGATTACCCTGCGCGTATCAGATCCCAAGGCCACTCATGACTTCATAGCAGATAAGAATCATGGCCGACGAGCGTTTGGCGCAACCCGTTCTCCCAGCCATGATGTCTGCCTGGGATGAGCTGATGTGTCCCCCTCCCCCTGGGGGTCTTCTTCCTTTGGGGAACCACAAGTACAGGGGGGCCACCTGCCTCCCATTCTAAGGTGGCTCTGTCAGTGTGGCTACGGTGGTGACATACACCTTGTAGACACCCAGATGGTATGAAAGGAGACCCACCCATCATAAATGCATAAGTGCATTTAACTCTTTCTAAAGTACTCATTTCGGGGATGAAGTCCCAGAGACAGAGTCAGACACGTAAGGAACTACTCACTTTCCTCTGCCTCCCTCACAAAAACCCACAGAGACCCTGTTCTTAGCACCCGGGGAGCAGCCTGGAAGGTGGGCCCCCCCGATTTCCTTATGTTCTGTGCAACAGCAGGCTCGGCTGTCATATCCGTAACGTGGGAAGGCCGCTATCTACTTTATGACCCTGTTATGGGTATTACATGAAAAAGCGGATGCCAGCATGCACTCGGGGTGCTCCCTACGCGGTAGTTTCCTGCCCTTCTACGTGGTTTCCTTGCATGATCACACCATCGACTGACTTGTATATTTGAACATCTGTATGAAACAGTGTGAAACACTGTAATAAGTATCTCGGATCTAAAGGGATTAAAAAAACGGAATTTGCAGTATCATAGGCTACTTGAGACATCCCATTTAAAATAGCACACGCTAAGTGTCAAAGGAATTGTAAACGTGTCTCACGAGTTTATTTATAAAGGCACTCACTCATTCAAGTATTGACTGAGCACTTGCTTTGTGCTAAGCCCTACGCCTCTGCTGCCATAGGGCCCGCAAGTCCGCACTGGGCGGCAGTCATCAATCACGCAATACTCACACAAACTGGATTCTTTCAGATGGTGGGAAATGCTGTGGGGGAGATACAAGCAGGAGGTTTGACAGAGCGCAGCCACATGGGATGCCAATTTAGATGGGGGAACCGGAAAAGACCTCTCCAAGGAAGCAACATTTGAGGTGAGAACTAAATAGCAAGGAGTCAGCTCTGCATAGACCAGTTTATGCTTGTTTGGGGCTTAAAGAAGCACCTGGGGTGAAGCTCCTGAAACTGGAATGTGCTTGTCTGCTCTGAGCAGTAGAATGAGCATCGAGTATGCAGAAGATGCTAAAGGAGGTCAGGAATACCAGCTGTCACTGCTATGGATGGATCAGTAAGAATCAGTCACAGATTGGATGGGGGAGAGTTAAAGGGATACACAGGCGTGAGTTGACTTTTGAATTTTAATCGTGTGTGTCTGGGCAAAGACTGGAAGCATTAATAGATGAAATGATAGATTAGATCATACATGGCTGCTTCCATCCTGAAGTTTCAATACCCATCGCTTATCATCACTGTGCTTCAGAGGACTGAATTGGGCAGTAGCTAATATTATCGATACTATGACTTAATACTATTACTAAATTCAACAAGAAAACAGTCTGAAGTTTGGCAGTAAGTTGCCAATGACTCAGTTGCTTGAATCTATTAAATCACATTTTTTCCCCCTAATACTTCCAAAAAAAGTTCAATGGAGCATAAAAAAAAAAGAATTTCTAAGAGTAGAATATATAAATGGGGCATGTTTTAAGCAACTCACAAAGCCGTAAAAGAAAGACAGACTATCCTATGACTGCGTTGTACAGCCAGAGCTTACAAAAGATCCTAACACAGAATGGAGGAGTTTGTATTGCATTCAGCATACCATTATGTCCCCTCCCTTCTCAAAGGCCATTAGCCAACAACCTTTATTCTGCTAAACATTGAAATTAGAGTCTGGCATTATCTTGGTCTATAGATTGTGGTTGGACACTCTGAAATGCAACATGAGTTTTCCCATTTGGTTCATTTTCTAACATTTTCAGAAGATGGAAGGAAATTGCAGTATAAGAGAGGAAAAAAAGTGGGAAAGCAAAAAAAAAAAAAAAAAAAGCTCTTTTCTTTTTAAGAGTAGAAGAAACAAACACAACAAACACCCACTCCACACATGGATGGAGCTTTGATTCTGTTAATAATTTCGGTGACAGTGAACCTTGTCTGTATAGAAACCCATGAAAAACACAGACCCTGAATTCCATTAACAGCCTGGCATCTCGGTGCTTCAGTTCAGCTGATAAAACCATATGTGCTACATGGGTTATGCTCATGATCTTATTACCTGTTAACAGGATTTGTATTTGGAGTTCCCAGGGACTCCTTCACCAACTCACTCACATGCCCCACGTCAAATGCCTTTAGGTAACAGTTGGTTCAGACAGAAAATAAGACCCACTACCTTGTTTAAGGAGACGTTAAATGTTTTCCAGAAACATTTCTCAGCTTGTAACTCAGAAATTCCATGTAAACATGTATAAGCAACTAGACACAAGTCAGGATTTAGAAGAAGCCAGTTCAATAACCGGGACTTAATGACGTTCCAAGAATCAAATCCCCTCTGTCTCGCTGAGAAATGGCGTGCCACAGATTGCACCACTCAAGAACTGACTTCTGGGGAAAAAGATGAATGAATGATTCAGTGGTCACAGTCTATATAATCAAGGAGGGCGTTTCACTGTGTGAGAGATGCTATTTTCAAGAAGGAAACGGGCTAAGGAAATGTATGTTGGTAATTTAGTCACTGTGAAGTACAACCAGTGGGTAGGTTAGTCCATGGATCAAGGTCAATAGTGAAACTAAAGTCAGTATTTACTGAGATCTGAGTCATATCGCCCCGCTGCCTCTAGGGTGGCCTGACCTCTACGCCTCCCAAGGTGAACATTTTTATATCCCTTGTAGCAGGCTCTGCCAGGGCTCAACCCATAGCCCCAGAACTGGGCAATTAACGGCCCCTAGGAACAGCCCTTAACCAATCACGGATGGGAATTGGTGTATAAATACCCCAGCTCCCACGTCTCTCTCTGAAACCTTATTTTCTTTCCCCCCCCTGTTTTCTACTGTTTCCTGGTGGGATTTTGCTCCAGTCTCCCATGGAAGTAACTGGCTGGATAATCACCCATTACTGGCTGCCTTGCCTTCCTTGTGTTATTTCCTCACTTTCTAACGGTGTTTTCTGCACCTTCCTCGAAAAACCAAATTCCATTCAAATCCTTGCCTCCGTGCCTGGGGAAAGTAAAAGTAAGACGCCCACTCCACCCACTAACCCGCCCTGATTCAGCCATACCACCGAAAAGCAGGAATCATCCATTTTCCCAAGCAGAAATACCTGGATTAAGTAGCCTTGTGTTCCTAACTTTGGCTAAATATCTGCATTCCTTTTTCTCCTTAGCCGTCTTCCATGCTTCCTATTGCCTGACCCCTCTTTATACTAGAGATGTGGATTTATAGCTACACAAGGCAGTGTGAGCAGTCACCAGCCACGGCTAGGCTTGCGTGGTGTAAGTAAACACTAATTTTACAAAGTCCTTTTTCAAAGGACAACTGCTAAATTCTTTGTGCTTCTACTAAAGTTACTTAAGTGTTTGGTTTGTGTGCATATGTGCATCCACATGTATGAATAAAATTTACAGTTTTGCCAATGGATAGAATTCTTTGTTTAGATGGCTTATTAGTCTAACAATGATCCTAGTGGTAAGTTATAGTCATGTGACTCATGAAAAAATTGTCCATGTGTCAGAAGGATGAGGCCAGGTACATATTTAGTTGCAAAGAAGGACTCTGAAAATTGTCTCCAGCTCGGCCAAATCTTCTAGTGCCATTACTGCTGGGAAGAGCAGTGATTCCTCCATTAGGATGCCATCCTGACCGACGACAGGATGGTGCTACCAATGGGAGAAGACCTCAGGAATCACTTGGAATGTTGGAAGAGGGCTTAGGAGAATGGAAAAACTCCAAAGAAATAAAAAAGCCAATAGAAATTTGGCCCTTTCAAATGCCATGCATACTCAATTATGCATTTGTGAGTCAATTACAAAAAAGAAAAGAGATGAGTTTTAAGACTTATGTGCAGGCCGGCCCGGTGGCTCAGGTGGTTGGAGAGCCGTGCTCCTAATACCAAGGGCGCCGGTTCAATTCCCACATGGGCCAGTGAGCTACGTCCTCTACAGCTAAGATTGTGAACAGTGTGGGCTGCCGTGAGCAGCTGGAGCTTGGTGTAAGCCTGGTGGGCTGCTGTGTGCTGCCATGAGTGGCCAGCAGCCATCGTGAGTGGCCGGCAGCCGGCGAGAGCTGCCGTGAGCTGCTGTGAGCGGCTGCCCGACGACCGACAACCAACTGCCTTGGGGTGGGGGGCGGGGGGGAGCGCAAGGCTCATAACACCAGCCTGGGCCAGGGAGCTGTGTCCCACACAACCAGACTGAGAAACAACAGCTTGAACTGGAGGGGGTGGGAGGAAGAAAGGGGAGAACAACAAGATAAGACTTATGTGCAATGCTGGAAAGAGCTTCAATTTAGAACAATAATTTTTTAAAAAATGGTTTTAGGTCAAATGAGCAGGGAAGGCTTCCAAAATGCCTCCTGGGAATTAAGTTAAAAATGAGTAAACTAATTTTATTTGCAGCTTAAATAAAACTCCCCTGAACTGCATAATGGGTACCTACCTCCTTCAGGTACATTCTAGAGAAAACCCAATTTGCAATTATAGGTCAAAGAGATTAATGCATCACTAATTTTTATTTGTATTAGAACCAGTGATTAGAAGGAACTTTTGAGTTAGTCACAGTAAGATAGCCAGAAAAAGTGGGCAGAGCTTTTTCATAAACCTAGTGTAGCAGCCTATACATTTCCTTAAGTTCAGGGGCCAAATTATTTATCTTTATATAAGGAGGAAACCTATCACAATGCCTGGCATATACTAGGAGGCTAGTAAACATATAAAATAAATGAACCTACAGCAATGTTTTCAGCTGTGTATATTTTAAATAAATGAACAGGGGAAGGATGGATATAGAGGCAACAGCTGTGTACCCTCCGCCTTGGTACTTCCAGGATAGCATTTGCCAAACAAATCTACATACACCTGAGCTCCAGGAAATTATGGTTTTTGCCTGCTTTGTTCAGTGTAGTATTCCTGCTCTTAGGGTAGTCTGGCACATAGTAGGTGCTCACAATTATCTGCTGAATAAACCTGGTAAAAGGAATGGGAAACCCTTTGAAGGTCAAGACCAATTGTAGAAAATTGATCTTTTATCCGGAGTTTGATTTATGTCTTTTACTAATTTACTTTTTATAAAGCAATTACTGTTATGTAACCATCATCAAATAGTTTTAACAACAGTAGCTTATTAATAATGTGCCAGACACATTCTTAGACATGATCTCTTTTCGACTTTACAACAATCTATTAAAATAGATTCACTTATCGTCATTTTACAGACAAGAAAATTAAGGTTTAGGAGAATGACTTGATAAAGTGACCTCAGAATAAAAAGGCAAAGCTCGGGTTCTGTCTTAACTTGGGCTCCCCCGAGAGCTGAGTCTGAGCCAAGAACTTGGGCACAGGTGGTTTGTTTGGAGGGTGGATTCAGGTAGCAGGAGTGAGGGATCAGAAGGAGGTAAGGAAGGAGGAACAACTACACAGATGTGTTACTGAGCCGTTTCACTGTGGGATATGGGCTCAGTCCCACTGGGCACATCTGAGGGAGCAGGTAGAGGGCATCTCAGAATTGCCTTCCGTGGGCGGGGGGCTGGACACTGATCCACTGACCCCTCTCCCCCACTGGCTGGACGCTACCTTTGGGGACATTAACATCCCTGATTCTGGGCTCCTTGTGTTGTACACAACTCCCTTGGTTTTGGAAAAGCACTCGTGTGGGAAGATGCTGGTGTGGAGGGAGGGGTGACCATTGCAGCTGCACCTGAGCTCCTCGCAAGCTAAGGGCTCCTGGCAGGAGGACACCGAAAGTCTGCTGTCTGCTCTAACTCCGTGTCCTTTTTCAGTTTTAACTAAGAAGCTCTGTTTCCTCCTTCTGAGAGGGAAGCCAAGAAGAATGCAAAGTGATACCAAGCACAGCTTCTGCCTCCAAGGTGCTTATAAACCCAATTTAGGGAAGGGCGTGTGCTTGTGAAAAATTAGGTAAGAAAGTATTCTTTAGTAAAGGACAACTGAGTTCACACACAGAGTATGGGCCTTATGCAAATAAAAATGAATATGAGTATCAGATTCCTATGGCTGCTGTAACAAGTGACCCACATGGTCAGTGGCTTAAAACAACATGCATTTTTTTCTCTTATAGGTCTGGAGGTCAGAAGTCTGAAATGGGTCCAGAGAGCTGCCTTCATCTCTGGAGGCTCCAGGGAAGAAACTGTTTCCTTGCCTTCTCCAGCACCTAGAGGCCGCCTGCATTCCTTGGCACTTGGTCCCCTTCGTCCATTTCCAAGGCCAGCAGCACAGCATTTTCTCTCCTGTCTGATCACAGGTATCCCCCTTGTAAGGACCCTTGTGAGTATAAGCGGCCACCGGGATCATCTCTCTCAACTGACATCCATGACTTAATCGTATTTTCAAAGTCCCTTCTGCCATCTAAGGTAACATTATCAGGTTTCAGGGGTTAGGATGTGCCCCTCTTTGGGGGTTTGGGGCAGGGGGCATTATTCAGCCTACACAGCTAGTGTATCCACGTTCTTCTTCTTCTTTTTTTTTTCTGAAAGAATACACATGGAACTATCTACACGGAACTCGCTGTTGGTATGGTTGTTTTAGGAGAGAAGGATCCGGACTTTAGAAGAGGAAAGGAGACCTTTTACTTTCTACATTGTTCTGTCACTCCCTGGCCCCTTCTTATTTTATCATCTACATCTTTTGCTTAAAAAAAAAAAAAAAAAAAAGGTTAACTGGGTTTTCTGTACCCTGAGGTTATGGCCTACTTTGTTTTCTGCTTTAGAAATTTCTGTATTATAAAAACCACCAACTAACCCATGTTTTTAAATATTGTGGTTCATCCATGAAATAAATAACCACATGGCCACTGAATTGTTGGCGAAAAGTTCAGGTCGTTTTCATCTAACTTTTTCACACAGTCTTTTCAGCACTTGCAAATAGTAAACTTGGTTAACTGTTTGTCCAGTTGGCACCAACTCATAATGAATAATTCTTCTGATATTAAAGAAGGTTAGCAACATCGTTGCAACAAGGTCGCAAACTTCATTGTCAAACCTCATACATCTACATATGTGTATTTTAGTCATACTCATGTACATTATGGTACAATACAGAAAGGAAATGCTAATTGATGCATCAAGTAGGGCAGTAATAAGAACAAACTTTATCAAGCCATTTTTCTCACCCAGACTCTGCGTTAATTAAGTATTTCACGTGGCTCATGTAATCCTTCCGACAGTCTTTGAAGTTATGTACCCTCACTGATGAGGAAACTGAGACAAGGCTACAATGATACTGTTATAAGAATAATCAATGAATCAACGAATCAATAAATGAATGGATGAATGGATTAATGTTTTTTTTGGGGGGGGCGTAAGAAACAAGGTCAGGTTGGTAGGATAGGCCAGTCTTGAAAGCCAGGATAAGACCTTTGGAAATTTGTAGGGTGGTCTTTCATTGCTACAATCAGTAGAGGAATCTCTGAGCTTTCAGTGGGCAGAGCCAGAGATGTCAAAAGTTCTGAAATTTGAGGAACAGTCCCTTCAACAAAGGATTGTCCCATTTTTGTGCTTGACTTCAGGGTCCCATCCAGCATTCAAGTAATTGAAAAACATCTTTAAAAGTCTCTGAGTGAAGAACATAACTCTATGTATAAACAAAAGATTTTCTGTGGGGTTTTAATCTGCACTGACCATCTTAGTTTTATTCTCATGTTCATCTGTATCTCTGCATTTCCTTTGTCCAGCATTTCTTCTACAGAATGGTTTCTGAGTCATCTTCTCCTAAACCCAAGCGGATTCATTACAAATAGGTACAAACATTAGACTTCATCATTTTACCTTCCAGTATAGTCATACCTGAACACTTACATTTTAAAATACATATTATTTTATTATGTTACGTTCCTTTTATTTCTCCTTTATATTAAAATCATGGCATAATATTGAGAATTGTTTTCAAATGTGTTGGTAGTAATATTATCTATGGGTTTCATTTTGGGAGAGGAAAGGGGTATTCTGATGCTCTTCACCAAAGGATACAGTCAGATGCCTTTGGGGGTCGCGTAGACCTGGGTGAGGTGGCCTGTAAATAGTACTGCCAGTGGTGGTCTGCCCACCCTACCCAAAGGTATCCAAGTTTACATTCTGTTTAAAGACTGCTGGGCAAACCAAACATGGCTGCCATCTTCTCCCAGTCCAAGGACTCCCATGGTGGGACCTCCATTCTCGAAAATGGTGCATCACTGACAACCAGGCGATGACCAGCACAATCCCTGCTTTGCTAATCTGTCCTGAAGAAGCCATTTTTCTCCAGAGCACTGATTTCATATAGCACATCTCAGCTTTTCATTCTCCTAAGACGTATTATTTCATTATAACAAAATGGGGCTAAACTGTACCGTTAGCAATTGCATTTATGTGGTTGCTAGGTAACCAATCTGCCCCTTGGGTTTTAGAAGCAGCTGAGGGTGCTAAATATCACATTATAAATCAGGGTGGCAAAGGGAGCTCAGGCATACTTTAAGAAGTGTAGTCCTCCAGAAGAGCAGGTTGTAATTGGTTACTGATAAGATTTAAAAAGTTAGGATCCAAATAAAATTTAAAAATTTGGATAGACAAACAAGAAGGGGACTTATTATATCTCAGCGTAAAGGGAATGGTGTAGAAAAGAAACCATAGTCTCGTAACTTAAATTATATAATACAATTTAATGCAAAGAAAACTAAGACCCACATTGCTTATTAAGAACGATAATGACAGCTGTAACTTTTGACTTCCTGCTAGCTTCCTATGTACAACGCTGGTGCTTAAGTCCTGTCATATCATCTAAATGGCACTAATCTACAAGGCAGACACTAGCATTATTTTATAAATGAGGAAAACGTGGTGCATGCCCCAGCCTGAGTTCACGGCACGCAAATCATGCCAAACTGGCCATCCTCTCTGGAGAGAGTTACTGGGTTAGGTGTATTGGAATTTCAATAAAAGGAATTGGTCTGCACTATTTCTGTGGATTTACACACGTGATGTGGCAAATGAAAACTGGCGGATTGAGGGCGGCTGGATAATCATGCCCCCATGGTGCAAAGACAGCATGCCAGTGGGAGCTCTCCTGAGGGTGGATCGTTGTTACCAGGACTTGTAAATCATTGGTGAGGACGAGCTTGCACAGGGCACGAAGTTGAGAGCGGCAGTAGGACATATGGCCAATAGGGGGCGCTCTGGGAGCCAGATTGCTCAGGTGAGGGAAAGATGATGATGATGGCGATGATGATGATGACGACGCGGCCACGGCAGTGACAATAACACCTAGTTTAAAACGTGAATTAAAGTTCAAAGTAACCTTCTGGATAGCAGAAAACCAAAACTTTGATCTCTAACACCTGCGTATACTATGAGGAAATAAACAATGAAAAGAAAAAGAAAAAGAGAGCAACATCCACCTTCAGGGGTCTCTCTCTCTCTCTCTCTCTCTCTCTCTCTCTCTCTCTCTCTCTCTCTCTCTCTCTCTCTCTCTCTCCCCTTTTTAAATAAAGTTATTCCTTTGGTGGCCATTGGAGTTCCAGGACTCCTTGTCAATACTTTGAGCTCTCGACTCAGACTGGGTTCAAATTCTATCTCTGCTCCTTACTAGCCATGTCACTAGTAAAATTTCCTAACCTCTTTGTCCTTCTGGGTTTTCAAATTACTTTTTAATTTCTAAAATGCGAAATTAGTATATACAGTTCATGGGGTTGTTGTGAGGATTCACTGGGCTCATTTGTGTAAAGCATTAACATAATGCTTGGGAGAACGGATGTGCTCAGGAAACACGAGTGATGGCTGTCATCACCAGTCACAGCAACAACACTTACAGACTGGTTTACAGGACTAAAGTGTAAAATAATCTTCATAGACTTGAGGGACTCTCAAGTGAACACCACAAGTCATTCTAAGCAACGCGGACAATTTGTGGGCCACACAGAACCACTGTGGATTTATGGGACTCAACTCACTCTTGATTCAACTCATCATCTTGTGTTTGCTTGTAGTTAAGCCTATGTTTTCAGGGACCTATTAGAGCCTCAGTGTGGTAAAGGGTCAAAGGATGGATAACACACAGGTATGGATGGTGTGTGTATCCTAAAAGCACTGGGGAGCACCCAGGTTGCCAAGGGATGTTAGTGTAGGACCCTCCATTCAGGTAGAAACTGTCCTCCAAGGCATCATTCACAGAATTTACATCATAACTGGTGTCCTGGAGTTGGGCCTGCTGGTCCCGCTCCAAACCCACAGGCTACTGTTCACCAGATGATATGCCTGCCTGAGAACACAAACTTCCTGCCTCTGGATACCAGAAAAGCGGATACTTTCTCCAACATTTGTGTTCAGTGCCAGGACATTTACAAGGAGAAGAAAAAGGGCAGCCACACAGACATTCCTGGATTGATTTCTTTAAAGTCATTCCTTTGATGGCCATCAAGGAGTCCCAAGATGCCCTCTACGTTTTCTCAGGTACCTGTTAAATCCTTTCTGAAGATACCTTCTGCATTCTCCCTTGCCCCAGGATGTCCTGCCTCCTGATTACTTGCAGGATCCTGAGGCAAGCATGACAAAGGACCAATTAAGAAAACAGATGCTACCATTAGGCATCATATGATTACAGGAAAATTAATAAGGTGTTCTATTGCATCATCATTTTGGGGGGCATTTTTTTTCAAATGATGTCCTCTTTATGTCCTTTGTGTAAACATGAGAATGTTTTAGAACGAGTTCGGTACAATCCTCATTTGTTTCTTCATTCTTGCAATGGCTACTTGTTTAACGAGGTGCCAGGCAGTGTGCTGGGTACAGGGGATATAGAGTTGAAGACAAACCAACAGAATCCCTGCCATCCTGGAGCTCAGAGTCTAGTGGAAGAGACGCAGCATTCATTAATTTCACCCCCTAAAGTAGGGCTGGGAAGCAAAGGGTTGTGCTTCCATGGGAATCTCATCTAGACTGTAACTAGAAGATACATTTGAAATAAAAAGGATGAGTCGCTAGGGGCTGCAGGTGGAGGTATGAGGGGCTAGAAAGCACACCACATTTAATTAACTATGGTGTTAATATCTTTTCAACACATCATTGAAAATCAGACCATTGGTTACAATGGTTTATACAGGATGTTTGCTATCTGTTGTTGCGTAACAAATTACTACAGCTCAGAGACTAAAAACAATAACATTTACTTTATTATCTCCTAGGGTTTTGGTGGGTCAGGAATCCAGGAAGGGCTCAACCGGGCTGGTAGCTTGGTCTCCTGGCTTGGGGGTCTCTCTTGGTTGCGGTCAGAAGATGGATGTAGCTAGAACTGGCTGATCGGGCATCTCTCTCACTCTCTTCATGTAGTCTCAGGGTCTTCCCATGTGGTCCCTCTCTGAGGGTTAGTTTGGGCTTCCTCAAAGGTGGTCGCAGGGTTGTAGGACTCCCAAAGTAAGATTCCCAGGGGACTAAGTGAAAGCTGCATGGCGTTTTATGGCTTCACCTCAGAAGTCACTTCCACTGCGTTCTGTTGGGTGCAAGTGAGTCCCTGTTCTATTTAGATCCAAGGGGATGGGGCAAAGTCCTCGTATCCCAATGAAAGGAGTGTAAAGGTCATACTGAAGACCACGTGGGGTGGGATATCTTGTGATCATCTTTGAAAGAGGCAATTTAATACATGGGAGGAGAGAAATGAACATACTGGCGCTAGAAGTTTTCTTAAGAACTATCTTCAGTGTATAGACTGCCAGGAATTTGTATTTATTCTCCACCTCATCATTAGAGGAATAACTTGACAGTTTATAAAGTGCTCTTAATTGATCATCATAATACGCCTGCTAATTGTTAGGACAAAATATTATTGCCTGCACTGTTTAGACAAGAAAACTAAGACCCAACTTCTCAAAGCCAAAAGGGCAATACACTCAGGATGTGAATCCAGAATTAAGTATTCTTTCTTCAGAAACACGCCGTTCTACTGAAACACGCCCTGGTGATGAGAAATCACAATTTACAGTCCGACAGTCTTTGTATTCTTTTCAGGACACAAAGCATTTGAACAGTCTGTGGCTTTGAATGTTAGCGGCATCATTTATACGCGAATATGAAAAGCCATTGTTTTAAATAGCAGCCATTATAGACTGAATATAAGGACTGTTTCCAAATTGCTTCCAACATTTTTTGTCCTATCTTCTACAAATAATTAAGGGTTAGCAACTTAAAAATTAATTCTCGTGGTATAGCATTACATCTGGCTTAATGGATACCATAAATCAATTCCATGAGATAAAATCTACTTTAAGAACTCTACGGAAAAGGTGCTACTTCAAAGAAGGTATTGTATTATTTCTCTCTCTTTAGCACAGCAGCCAGCCCTCCCTTCTATTCCAACCTCTCGGCAACTTGCAGCACCAATTGGGAACGTGCTAGAAATGCAAAAATACAAATTCTCAAGACTCATGCCAGGCCTCCTGTTGTGGGCTGAATGGTGGCCCCCTAAAAGATATGTCTGGGTCTGAACCCCTACAACCCATGACATGTAACCTTATTTGGGAAAAGGGTCTTTGCAGGTGTAACCAAGTTAAGGATCTCGAGATGAGATCATCCAGGATTATTGAGGTTGGCCCTACAGTCAATGTCAAATGTCCTTAAAAGAGAAAAGCCAAGGGAGAGTTGAGACAGAGAAGGCCATGTGAAGATGGAAGCAGGACTCAATGAATGGAGCCACTCGATCTGGAAGAGGCAGGAAGGGGCCTCCCCTAGAGCCTTCAGAGGGAGCATGGCCCTGCCAGCAGCTTGATTTTGGACTTCCGGCCTCCAGAATTATCAGAGAATACATTTCTGTTGTTTTAAGCCACTGCCTTTGTGGTGAGACGTTATGGGGGCCCTAAGAAATTAACACCTACTGATAAGAAATCTGGGAAGTGGGCCTAGCAATTGGTATTTTAACAGGTGATGCTGACGCACGCTCGAGGCTGAGAACCACTGAGTGATTGAATAAACAGCTCTATTTGGGACTGGCTAAAGACGTGGGTGTTTTTCCTACGGGGCAGCAGTGGCCTTCCTGGGACCTGCAGATAGACCAGATGTGAACACTGAACATCTGGAGCAAGAATCGTGAATTGCTCCAGGTCGGTTCTCTAAAGCTTTCTCTCTTGGGGATTTCCTGACAACACATGTTCCTTGTGTTCTGAATAAGGACACAGCAATATGCCAGGCGCCGCTGGGGCAAGGAAGGAGAAGACTTGATTCTTGCCACCAAGAGTTCTGCCATCTCCTGGGAGAAACAGGACAAGCAGATGCAAAGATAAAAATTCCATCTCTAGTTCCACATGGGCACAATGTCTTCCAACCAC
Source organism: Rhinolophus sinicus (assembly GCF_057876585.1). NCBI lineage: Eukaryota > Metazoa > Chordata > Mammalia > Chiroptera > Rhinolophidae > Rhinolophus > Rhinolophus sinicus. The sequence goes on from NC_142508.1 coordinate 53,739,820, forward strand.
CACTCGTGGCTGATCAAATAAGTCTCTTCACGCTACAAGTGTCTCTCTAACTGAGTTCCTCCAAAGCACTGGGGCAGTATTAAATCAACACTGGCACGCGCTCACTGCTAAAATACAAGACGATGTTTCCCCATGAATAATGCATCTTGTTTCTCTCCCACGCTCCCACTCCTTACGGATTATTTTGCATATCAAGAACAACTAGACTTTCTAAAAGTCACATCAGAGCTGAAGAATGTTCACTTGTGGGTACACTTTCGAGTGTTTTTAAAAATGAGAGCATTTGAGGGTACCTTGAGAGAAATCAACATACGTCACAGACTGAGCAGGAACACACAGCAGCCGACGGGAAATGCCCCCTGCCTTCGGGCTGAGCTTCTTGGCGGGTTTCCATTCAGCACAAAGAAGATGGGCCTGTCTCTCACCAGCTGTATCTCTTCTGAATCGAAGTCACAGACACACCACTGTGACCTTCAGAGCCCTTTGGGGACCCACTGGGAGAGGTATGCCCGGAGAAGAAGAAGGAGGGTTTGGCCGTGACCCTGGAGGGACAAGCCAGGGGATCGGAGCAGGAAGTCCTGGACAATGAGGCAGGAGGCTGGCGTGACAGCAGAGCATCAGGGCTACAGGCTGCTTGGGTCCCAAACCCCGCAGAGCCACGCGATAGCTGTGTGACCCGGGGCCAGTGACTTAAATGTACAGAGACTCAGTGTCCTCAGCAGTAATGTGGGACGATAGGAACTACCTTAAAAGGTCGTTGTGAGGATTAAAAAGTTAAAACACAGAAAGGGTTAATAACAAAGCCTGGCAATATAGGTTTCTTTCGTCTCCTTTGGCCTTTCCTCCCACACTCTTCTTCTGCCTTCCTCCCCCGCTTCTTCTTCTTGTCATCATTACCATCATCATCATCGTCATCATCACATTGATTGTCACTCTTCCGGGGCTGCGTGACCTCAGAAAAGCCATTAACCTCAGGAACCTCACCTGTATGTGGCTAGCACACCTCTTACCTTGCCGGTAGGTGAAGATGAGAGAAGAGTTCACTCACCTAGGAGTTCACTCCTAAGACAGGGCTTACCCCTCACAGACATTAAATAAAAAGTGCCACTATCATTCAAAATATAGTCTTTATGACCCAAAACAGAGGAGAAGAGTTTTAAAAGCAGGAGAGCAGCAAAACAGAAGAAGGAGGCACTTAGGCTGCCTTCCACATCTCTTGGAAATGATTGGAGGAGACTGGCTGGTACGCGGCAGACGAAGACATTAATTCACTTATGTGCTTGATAACTGATCACCGAACTTCACATTCCAGGTACCGTGCTAAGTGTGTCATCACCTCTTGGTCATCCTATGAGGCAGGAAATGGATTACCCCATTTCACAAAACAGGAAACTGATGGTCAGACCAGGGAAATAAATTCACCTTTGTCAATTATTAATAGATAACTATGAATTACTTATTAATTAGCTTCCCATGTGGACATTCATTAGAATCAGGTTCCAGCTGACCTCAGCTTTTAATCACCACCTGCTCCTACCCTGTGGCAGCCACACCTGAGGCCGGTTATTACCACTGACTTTTCCACCACCTTTGAACAGTGAGGGGGCTGAAGGCAAGCTCTGGAAGGACCTTCTGCTTCACCCTTCAATGTGAGAGAGCCGGGCAGAGGGTCTTCCAGGAGAATAAACTGTCCCACTTCATTCCCTAGGCCTCCAGAGGATCGAGCTTTGTGTAGCCGTGGCTGCTGGCAGACAAAGCCACTTTGAAGGGAAGTGACTTCTAACCATTAAATTTCCCAGGTATGGCTGAGGGAAACAGAACCTCCAACAGAACCTCTTTGGAGAACTCGGGTCTCTAGCCAATCACTGGCAGTCACGAGCATTAGGTCATCCTTGCCTTTTCTGTTTCTCTCACACCACACACACAATTCATCGGCAAATCTGTCAGCTCTCCCTTCCAAATCTACGCAGAACCATCACTCATCACCTCCATGGCTCCCACCCTACCCCATTTCGGCTGGGTAACTGAAATAACCTCCTTCCCGGTCGCCTTGCTTATGTTCTCCTCCACTTGGGTCTCCTTCCCAGACATCAGCCAGGGAAGTCCTATAAAATGAAAGTCAGATCATGTCACTCTTCTGCTCAAAATCCTGACAGCTCGCCTTTTCATGTGAGTAAAAGCTGGGCTCCTTCCAATGCCTACGTGGATGGATATGATCTGCTCCCCTGCTTCTTCCAAACTCACCTCCTGCTTCTCTCTCCCACCTCACTTTGCTCCATCCGCATTGCCTCCTTACAGTTCCTCCAACATGCCAACTATGTCCCTACCTCAGGACCTTGGCACATGCTACTTCCTCTGTCTGGAATGCTCTTCCTCCAGTTATCAGTGTGACTCACTCACCTTTTTGCAGCTGCGTTCAAACGTTATTTTCTCAGATGAGCCTCCCCTGCCCAGTCTATTGAAAATGGCACCACTGCCACCCTGACCCCATACTGCTCTTTTCATGCTTGTTTTTCTCTATAGCTCTCATCACCTAATACACGTTACACATTCTTTTTGGTTTGTTTCCCTCTATTAAAGGGAGACATATATTCCCTGACACATTAAATGTTTGTTGAATAAATGAATGAGCTTATCTTGGTTCCCTGCCTTCAGTAGTGACACCACTGCTATTGCATACATCCCTGTGTCCCCTCCACACAAAACTCTGGGCAAGAGAGTAGTGGCTTTACAGCCATCCTAGCTCCCGGCAGCGACGGTGTTCCAGTCAACATGGACTTGGTTTCTGAGTCCCCAGACTCTGGCAGCAGATTGTAACAGAAATTCTGGGCTGGATTCTCATTCCATCTCCAGAAAAAGAATCAGTTCAACTCACTCCCGACCTAGTCATTCATCATCGTAAACAAGCACGTATACTCGGAAAGATCTCTCGGCAGTAACGGTATGTTCCCACAGCCCCTCCTCAAGGCAAGAATAATAGTCCCATGAGAACACTTCCTTTCCCAGGCCACAAAAGCCAGTGCAGAGCCAAATACCCCCAACACACCCAGAGGTGGCATTTCCACGGGCACCTCTTGGCATCGCTTTAGCACCAGCTCCCCAGCTCTTGACATGGTCTCGGGAAATATCAGCAGGTGTATCCCGGGGGACATCTGTGACCCTTTGATTTTTGATTTAAACAGTATATTTTTTCTAGCAGCGAACTTTCTCTGGCTCTTGAAAGGGCTGTTGGCAAGTCTGAGTTCCCAGGCCTGGGCACAAAAATCCCACACGTCTCCCTCGAGGCCACCCAAGCCTGCCTCCACCCAGCATCCCTCAACCTACTAACATTCCCTCCTCGGTTCAGATCCAGATTCCCTCCACCCTTCAGGGCCAGCTCAGGCCGTCCTCCTCAAAGCCTTCTCCCACCTAGACTGAGCTTTTCTCCTTTTTCCATTTCCTACATAATTTAAAGATGGCACCAAATAATGTACCGTGTAATTGCAGAAGCTCGTACACTGTTATTCTTTCGCATGCACTGCTTCTGTCTTTGAACCAGACTGTAGTCTCGGTGTCTTTTGTTCTTTTGCATCTCAACTCAGGCCTCAGTCCGGGGAAGCTGTGGTCCCAGATGAAGGCCTGAGGCTATTCAGTGAGAGCCACACAAGCAATTCCGGAGCACACATCTAAGAAAGGTCGAATATTCCTCTGATGTCCTGGCTGTGAGTCTTCGTCGTGAAAGAGCTTCAGAACTCCGTCACAGGAGACGTTACGAGGATAAATGAGCCTCTAGAATCTAATCCCATTCTCTAAAATCCATGAAATTGCATTCAGTACCTTGGCTCACTGCTTCTCAGCTCCTGTTCACTCATGGTAAATTTATGGGCTACCATAAATAATATAGAATATAAATTGGAAATAATAACAAATTCATTGACTACTTATATAATTCATTAAGCACTGTGCTAAGTATGCTTTGAAAGTGGAGCTATGGTTTAACTTGCTCTGTGCACACATTTTATAGATGAGGCAACCGAGGCTTGGACAGAGCCAGGCAGCTGTGAGGCAGTGCAGTTGGGATGGGAATTCTGGCCACTGAAGTCATTCAGAGAAGGCGACAGGGGCATCTTCTGGAAGTGCGTGGGGTATTTTTTAGTTCTCACAATAACTGGGGCGTGTTACTGGCATTTAGTGGGAGGTGGCAATGGATGCCAGACAAGCTGTGATGTGTGGGCGCCTGGCATCACGCAGAACTGTTCCACAAAAATTGTGAGTGACCCCGGTGGACATTCTTTGGGTTGGGAAAAAAAAAAAAAAAGAAAAAAGCTCTCATCTATATATAGTGACATGAGTCTAGAACTGAATTTTACATTCAACCCCCAAATACTTTTGCACAGCTGAATACACTCTGCATTTTATGAGACGGCAGCCACTGTGTCAAAAGAGGGGAGCTTGTGTTTTCGTTTGTTTGTTTGGTTCAGAACCTACCAGTTCTGGAAAAAAGAAGTCACTGGCTGAGATTGTTGCTGAGTGTCATTTGAGTGACCAATGCAAGGCCGGCCAGCATCGGTCTGCATGTGTAGCTGCGGTGTCTGCGGCAATCCCGTGTCAGGACACTCGCCTTGGAGAACTTCGTTATGTCTTCTAGGCTGGTTGTGCCTGAGTATGTACATACCGATGGCGCCCAAAAAAATGTATACACATTTTAAGAGATGTTATCTATGCTCAAGCAGTAGTTCGCCGTAATCAGAAGTGTCTGGACCCTGATGGTAACCACTTTTGAGCAGCTCTTGTAATTGCAGAAGTCAAATCTGAGTTGTATTCGTCTTTTGTTATTGGTATATATTGAGTATTACAGTTAATACCGTTTTTTTCCTTTCTTAAAATGTGTATACATTGTTTTGGAACCCTCTGTATTGACCTAGACGTTCTATTGTACACTATTTGTTTCCCTTTATATTGCGCTTGGGGTTTATTTAAAAGAAAAAATGTATGTAAGTAGGTTAAAATTGTATAAATGTCACAGAGTGGCACTAAAGGATGTTTGGAAGGTGTTTATTAGCTCCTCAGGGTCCCTAGGGAAGCACGGGGAGAGGTGGGTTGGGGGCAGCAGAGGCCGCTCTGGCTCGGTGGGTTTGCGCCCCTACGCACAGCTCCACATGCGTAGGTAGATTCTGTCATATGGTTCGAGAGGAAGGAAATCTTCTGAAAGCTAAGAAGAGCAAGCCTAGTATAGGAGCTGGCCTGCTAGGAGCGAGGCCACTGCCCAGCCCGGGGTCAGCTCTGGGGTTCAGCTCCAGTGGATTTCAAGGGTGCTTGCTCAGTTGCCGGTGGTGAGAGCAGACGCCCCGGTTGGAGGCCCCCCTCTCCTGCTTCAGGTACCGCTGCAAGGAGCCGTGTCCGCCAGAGGTCTGGACAGACCCAGGGAATAAGGAGTAACACCTGTGCTCTGGAGCCCCAGCAGGCAGCAGGCAGAGCCAGGGCCATAGGGACTGAGCGAGTGTGTCCAGGACCAGCCTGTCACCACAGGCATCTCTAGGATGCGTTTGTTCCCTGGCTTTGTTGGCTCAAGAGAAAGCAACTGGATATTGGGACAGCTTAGCCAGTATGCTCCCTGGAGACAGAGGAACAGCCATTGAGGTGGCTTCTGGGGCTGAGTGTGAAGAAAACACAGGCCACACCTTCACTCCCAGCTCCACAGTCTTCACTGACCTAGCAGGTCAGTGTGGCTGGCTGGGTCATGAACACGTTTGCTAGGGCAGAGCTCCTTCACTGCTGTGCTCAGTGTTGGCGCTTTTATTTCTTGAAGTTTTGTGTCCCCCTAGAATTCATAGGTTGAAGCCCTAATCCCCGAAGTGATGGAATTTGGAGGCGGGGCCTTTAGGAGGTGATTAGGTTAGATGGGGTCGTGAGGGTGGCTTTAGTGTCCTGAGAAGAGCTCTCTCTTTGCCCTGTGAGGACACAGGAACAAGGTGACCACCTATAAGCCAGGAAGAGAGCTCTCGTCACACACCAAGTCTGCCGGCATCTTGACCTTGGACTTGAGGCCTCCAGAACTGGGGGAAATCAGTATGTGTTGTTTAAGCCCCTGAGTCTCTGGTATCTTGTTACAGCCGCTCAGGCTGACAACAGGTGCCACGCAATTCTGAGATGACGAGGAGGCCCCACAGGGAGAAAATGAAGAGGAAACGTATATAAAGAATGGAGATACTGTGGATCACGGGACCTTGTTGATCGTGGAAGGAGCTGCACACCTGACTGCCATCACTGGGTACCATTCTAGAAAACCAACAGTGAACTGGTCTTTAAAAAAAATATATCCTGACCATGGAGGGGTGAGCCAGTGGTGGGCGCTCCTCGAGCAGGAAGCTCCACCGAGATGGATCACACCTTCCACTAAGAAGAAACTGCAAAGAACAGGCTGTGCACATATACACAGCGGGTGCCCCCTCCCAAATGTATACATATTTTAAGAAAGGAAAAACTAATAAAATTGTAATACTCTATATACACTGATAACAAAAGATGAATACAAGGTGACTTTGACGTCTGCAGTTACAAGCGGTGCTCAAAACGGTCACCATCAGCATCCAGACACTTCTGATGACGGTTAACAACGTTGACCAAAGTGTTCACTTGTCTACCTTTTTTTGGCACCCCTCCAAATATTTGTGTAGAAACCAACAAGGACATACACTAAGATATTGACAGTGGTAATCGCTGAGTGGCCTGGCTTTGGTGACTTTACATTAGTTTTGTTTATCTGACTTTTCTAAATTTCTACAATGCACATAAAAGTGATTCTGTACTATTTTCCTCTAATGAAAAAAATGAAAAGCAATCTAGGTGATTCTGAGGCATGCCCAAGTTTGAGAACTAGCTCCTCGAACAGTTTTCTTCACTTCCCCAAGCATTAGAATCAGTGGAGACAATCTGGTCTCTGGGTGTGGCTGTCTCCGCAGGGGAGGGTGGGGTTAACTGGACCTGAAACCAGGAGTCCTATTACGTGACATCCAGCAATTCCTGTTGGTAATGTGTTTATCGTGGGAATAATTCCTAGTCCCATCTCAAAATACACATTACCTTTAGGCAAATCAAAAATCTCTGTGGATATGCTCATAGAAAAACAAAACATATTTATCACGGAAATGGTACAGGAGACCAACTGCACCAGCGCCCAGGTCTGAACCACACATGGTACCGCCTTTCTGTGTTTGTAGATTTGGGATTGGCAGAGTTTCAGGACACTGGATGCTTGATTTGACAACGCTGCCTGCTGGCCCTACTGCGAAAGTCAAGGGCTGCTCCTAACACTTGTGTTTCTGAGCCTACAGACTTCAGAATGTATCTGTTCAAAGCTCTGTGAAGGGACTTAGGCAGTGGTGATGGTGTTTGAAGATTTCCTGGAGTGCTTCAGGTTTCTCGGACCCTCAGTCACACATTGCCTGTTATCATGAGCCGGAACTCAGAATTTTGCTGGGAAAATTACAAGTGTATCTGAGGCCGTCAAAGTGTCCCCGCTGCAAGCCTCAGATAGAGGCTCCTTTCAGCAAAGTTGACTTTCTTATCACACACGCGAATAAACAAACAGCTGCACGAGGATCCTAGAAATCAATGAATCAGAGAGAAACTCCAGATTTCAATGCCGTGGCACCTCTCTTGGTGTCTGATCCCGATTTTTCACACGGGAAAGGGAGAGGGGTTCCAAACACCTCCAACAAGCAATTCGCAAGAATTCAACTCACTTCTGGCACTATCTACCTGGAGAAAGCATTCGGTTCCACAGGTTGGAGGCTCAGTCTATGGATGAAAAAAGGGGTTCTATGGAAAGGAACCTCAGAGGCTGATCATAAACTGGGCTGGTCATGGTGGGTAGTCACGTACCAGGGACACAACTTCTTTAGTAAAAAGCTCATCTTTGTCTTAAGCAAGCCCTGTCCATTCTTTCTGTGCATCTAGGTTAACACACCTTTGAAATAAGGGTGACCACTCTCAGGAGAGCACATACTCTTGTTAACTATCCCATAATCCAATCCCACGCCTTGCTATCTCCCACCTTCACGTAATCTTACGTCCCCTCCTTAATTCCAAAGGCACACAAGAAGCTGCAAGACTGTTATTCTCTGGAGCGTTTGAGATCTTGCTCCCTGGCATATGTCGCCAGTTTGGTTCAAATAAACTCTTATAAAAATTCTCTACAGGTTTGAATGTTTCTTATGTCGTCGACAAGTCCTATAACCGTGACCATGCAGGGAGAGTAAATAGGTGACCCAGTCAGAGTGTGAGGCAATAGGGCACGGTGGGGATTGTGGGGCCTAGACCCCAGGAGGCATGTGCTGCTCAGCTCCAGCCCAGCCGTGTCCTAAGCAAACCCTTGTCCAGTATCATCACATTGTCTTCCCTTTTTTCAAATGAAGCCAGAAATGTGGTTCTGAAAGAAAATCTCCTATTTTCAAAACACTGCACAGGCTCAACAAACTATGTCAGCCAGCGAGATCCAGCCTGGGGCCATCGTACTGGATTGTTGGTCTCATGCAGAGCAGTGGTCAAATCCCCAACCCTGATAACTAAATGCCAGTGTGTCTACAGGATAAAGGTTAACTCATAATTATTCTGGCTGACATTGAAGGCAAAAACCCACGCACCACAGAGATTCCTGAATATTCAACTCCTTTGTGTTAAAATGAGCAAAATGAAAATTAATGCCAGCTAGCAGTTTGACGTGCGGTGTAAACTTTGTCACAAGGCAGAAAAAGGACTAGGAAGCTGAGGGGTTAGGGGGTGCTGTTGCAGGGCCCAGTGGGCACCCTAAGATGGGCACATTTAGCCCCTATTAATCACTATGCCGTTCACCAGTCTGACATTCTCAACCATGTCCAAAACTTGCCATGGGCAAAAGTTCTTGAGATTTGCAAGAAAAACATATCAAAGCACCACGAGATAGCGAATTCTGCAGCTCTTAATGAACCCCATTTACATTTTTTCAGCTCTTTGATTTCTGAGCACTATTTAAAGGAGGAGGTTTGTTCAGTTCATTTACTTTGGATTTTTAACTGTCCAAGGTGACAATTCTCAGCAGTATAATTTCCCTCCTGTGCCCAAATCAATCAGATGCACCCAAGAGCTAATATCCATTTTTAGCTCCACTGAGGCCCAATACCTTCCAGAATCACAGTGACTTGGAAAATAGTAGACAACCAGAAGTGAGCCAAGTCCTGCTGCAGGCATTTAGTTCTCAGTGGAGAGTAAGAACGTTCAAGCCCACAACTGATGCTTTCTTCCTGCAGAAGACATAACCCTCAAATTATAGTGTAAAAGGGAACTGACTGCAGAAATTTCAGGTGAGCAAAGGAATGGATGTTATGCCTCTTCTCCCTTCTAGATAACATATTTGGATAAATTCCTGGGAGGTTGGTTGACCTAACACCCATTTCTGGCCATTGTTCTTCCTTTTCTGCCTATATGGTAGTCTAAGAAAATAAATATTTAATTTTTCTGTCCTCTTTTACAATTAGGGGTGGGGATATGACACAGTTCTGGCCAATGAAATATGGGCAGAAGTCTATTATAGCAGTGGGCTTCGGATGATGTTTCAGAGAATCTTTGGCTTTCCAGATGTAATGGAAAAGAGAGGATAGACACCACTACTTCCCCTTCTTTCTACCTTGAATGCAGATGTGATGGCTGGAGCTGTGGCAGCCACTTTGCAAGCCTGAGAGAAAGGATGAAGAGGATGACAATGAGGCTGGCCCTGGCATCGTTGTGAAGGTGAATAGCAGCCACCAAATGTCCCGTAAATTGCTTAAGCCACAGTGGTCATATTTCCTAGTATGTATAGCCAGACATAACCCTAAAATGTGCAATTCCTCATAAAATTAGAGATACAAAATCTCATGTGAAGGGAAGTAGCCCATAGGACAAGGATGCCATATTTCACTGTGGCTTAAATTGGCTTCTTTTGCTGATAGCCCTACCGAGGGAGGGTAGATAGAACTGAGAATCCCACTTATTGCTACCCAACATATTTTTTTATATGTGAGTTTTCGTACCATACCGGAACTCACACAAGAAATATAGTGTCTTCCACGTGAGAGAGTTGTTATTATCAAGTCCCATCTCGAGCCACAAGAAAACAGCAGGGTTAGTGTTCAGGTGTCTCTAAACAATAATTCTGCCTCTAACATTCCATCACCGGAATCTCCAGCAGAATCTCATCCGTCTGTGGCCTGCGGCCCAATGTTGGTTTATCTGGATAGTTCTATACTAGATTTGGCCAAGAGACCAAATGGCCATATATCCTTTTGCCACAACTGATTGAGGCTGCTTAATTCTTGTCACAGTAAAAGATCCCATGGGCTTCTGAATCCAGCATCCCTTCAAATAAATAGTAGCACATGTTTACTGAACAGATACATGCTTCTAACTAATTAATCCTCAGTGCCCTAAGATGTAGTCACGATTGTTTACTCTATTTTCAGAAGAGGAAACTGAGACTCAGAAAGCTGAAATGATTGTCCTCACACCCACAGCTAGAAACGGAGACACTGGGGCTAGAATCATGGGCTGTCTACTGTCCAAGTTCATACTTTGTCCTATTATGATAAACTACAACTTGATAACTACATTCTCAGCATCGCTTGCAGGTAGGGTGGGGCCACGTGACAAGTACTGGCCATCAGACTGAGAACAGAAGTGATACGTTTCTTTCCTGGGCTGAGGGAGGTAAGAGCCAAGTGTCACCTCCATCCCTCTTCCTCTGTTGTCAGTGGCCATGAAGACCCCATGTTCTAGATGTATTAACTACAAGATGAATGAGGGTAGCCCTCTTTGGATCCCAAATATCCTTATGAAGACATAATTTTAAGTTGAAACATCACTGAGATTGTGAGATTTTTAAAATTTTTATTATTGTCGCATAGCTGAGCTTATCCTGACTAATAAAATGGGCCTCTGAAATATGATCAGAACACCTTGCTTGCAGCGATTCTGCAAAAGAGGTCATTATAATGTGGAAGCTATTATAATAGGAGATTCATTTATCACTGGGGTTATTCTGTATCCAAATCATAGTATGCCTTATCTGCCTAATGAGGCAGACAGTTTCTTAGAATTAACATAAAGATGTTACTTGCATTACGAAATTTGGCACTACTTAATGGAAATGATGAGACTCTCTAATTTCAATGGATATTTCCAGCTGCTGCCTCTCAAGAATTTTATACACTGGTCCCATATTTTTTATAGGGTGAAATGTTTGCAAAATATACAAATAAGCATCTGCATCCTAATGGATGCAATTTCATGACCCATTACACATTCCATGCAAATATAGAGACAGTGAGGCCGCCTGGGCTGGGAGTTGGCTGAGGTTTGCTGGTGTGGATAGTAGACCGCAAGAGCCTATTGGCAATACAACTATACATCAGTGATTCAAATCCTTTTGAGTGTCAGGCACATTCCTAGAGGTATAGCTGTAAAGAAGACGGAGTCCCTGCCTCATGAGATTTGCATCTGATAGATGGAAATGAACTTTGGAAATGACAGATGAGTTCACTGGAAGGTGTTCAGAGAATCGAAAAGCCAAGTGAGTGTCAGAAGAGAGAGAAATGAAAAGTTTCACCGTTAACACCAAACTAAGCCATAAAAGGCTTTTTACCATTTGGCCTTGCTTCCCTGACCAGTCCTCTCTCTATCACTCTCCCTTCTCCATTTCCTCTGCTCCTGCTCCACTGACCCACAGGCCTTTCTCGGATGTCACCAAGCTTTCTTTCCCCTATGCCTTTGTCTCAGCTGGTCCCTCTGCTGAGAATACACATTCTTCCCCTTCCTTCTTGGTGTTCACATTGCCGGCACCTTTGTCCTTGAGGCAGTTCAAGCTGTAGACTCCTACAGGAAGTCTCTTTGGATTGACCCTAGGTTGGATGAACCCTCCTGGTGATCCTACATTGTTCTGTCTACAAATTTACATGATTAACCGATTCCCTTTCCTCACGGGCACGGAGGAGTCGATGGAGACATGATGGATGCATGCCTTCATGGGATGAAGGGAGGGACCGGGACGGGCTGGTGCCTGAGTCATGGGGGCTGGGGGGAGGGGAGTGGATGTGGCAGGTAGGAGAGATGGCTGGCATGGCTGGGAGACTGGTTACACTGAGCAATTTGATCAAGCCAGTGAGGAACTGTATTGAGGATAATGACAGGTTTCTCACTGTTTTAGAAGGTATTTACAAGCATAGAAAGGTGGGGCAGCTAGAAAAAACCTTGAGATATTGGATTGAAATTGGACATATTGGTTTGAACTTGCATTTTAAAATGTGATATATGGATAAAAACACAGATATATTAATAGTTATAGATGTATGTGTATATATGTGTATATATGCATGTGTGTGTGTGTGTGTGTGTCCTTATTCTGTTGCTGACAGGTTTCAACTGTATCTGTCATGTCTCATGTTTTCAAAACAACAAAAAAACTCTGGGGCCAAAAACCCCAAGAATGGGCTGATGGTCAGTAACCAGTGCGGTTAACTTCCTTCTCCAGTTCTGTACTTTGAGAATCTTAAAAACATACAGAGAAGCCCAAAAAACAATACTATACAAATCTGTGTGCTCACCATCTGTAATTACCGTGTTAACATTTTGTCATATTTGCCTTGTCTTTATTTTATTCAAAGAAAAAAAGTGACAGATCTAGCTTAAGTCCTTTTATCCACCATTCCCTTTTCTATCCCTGTCAACTTTTTCACTGCCAGCAACCACTGTATTAGAGCATACAACCTTCCAGTTCATTTCAGGTCATCTTAGGCATATATTTCGTTTCCATGAATGATATGTTATATAACATATATTTTTATTAACTTTTCTATACGTTGCAGCAGATGGAATATGCAGTAATATGTTTCTGAGCTCTAGCTTCCTTGGAAAAATATATATATATTTTTTTTAAATATATCTTTATATATATATGTATACATTTTTAAAATTTTATTAGTTTCAGGTGCACAAGACAAAGCAATACTTAGACATTTATCACTTATATCCCTCACACTGTGTGAACCCCCCTCCCTTTTATATGTATTTTAAGTATATATTTATTTATATTTTTTATCTATATAAATTATTTGGTTTACTCCTTTGAACTTCACTTTAATATTTAATTCTTTATATTTTATTTAGCCATTGCCCTATTTATGCACATGTAGGCAATTTCCAATTTATTGTTTTCCTCTTTTTTTTTTTTTTTTTGGCAAGATAGATCCTTCTGTTTATTTTAACCATTAACCTAGTCATTATTTTCAGAAATAAATGTAAAATAACTCAAAAAGTGCTTAAATCATTGTATTCTTTGTGTAAAAGAGAAAAAATAAGAAAGAGGTAAACAATATGTTGTTACACTAGAACTTACACCCACAAGGTGGTCGATGAGGCTGGCCCATGGCAATTCTTATGATGACTGGAAGATCCGGGGAAAATAAGTAAAACATGGCATGTTAACCAGAAAATAGACATCCTTAAAAAAAAGTTATTCTCTTGGCATGCCATTTTACTCCTACATGCAACGGAAATAAGATTATTTTTCCCCAGCCTTATTGAGCTATAACCAACAAATAAAAATTGTATCTATTTTAAAGTGTAGAACTTGATATTTTAATATACATATACATTGTGAAATAACCACCACAGTTAAGCCACTTTACATATGCAGCAATGGACGACCTTGTACGTGACTCCTGGGGCACATACATTGTTAGTTTCCTTCTTGAAACTGGTTGTTACAAGACTGATAAACCAGGAGATGACACAGATGTAGCATAATTACTTCAGGAAGGCATTTGAAAATTCTCATGATCACATCATGACTACAAAGGGAAAAGTTTGGACTGGATCATCTTAGGTGAATTTATAACTGGTTGATCAACTTCACCAAAACACTATATAATTGATTTCTAGGCAAGGATGTCTTGTGGTGCTACAGAAAGCTAGAACTTTATTCTATTTATAACCTTATCATCCATCTATCCATTCATCCATCCATCCAATGTTTTTGAGTGACACTGCACCAGTCACCATGGCAGCCACTGGACTTTGAAGAGTCAACAGCTCCCAGTAGTTCTCGGCACATGGCTGGTATCTAATTAATATTCGTTAGCTGACACGTGAGAGAGATGTGCCCTCCTAAATCATACAGAGTTGCTATGACTTTGGTGAAGATTCAGAACACATGCGCGTGAGCTTTTAAAATTGTTTTTTAAAAAAGGGGCTAGGAATACTTGGCAATAAGCCAGGTTAAATCAGTAAGACATCAAATTCTTTCCATAGCATAAAGCTAATTAAATGAAACTTATGGGCAAATGTGACATCGGGAAGAAGCATATGTGTCTATACACAAATATATACAAAAACATATGTATCTACTAGTTCTAAGATGGAGAGGTCTATATTGGCTATAATTATATGAAATACACACTCAAGTTCAGGTTTCTGAAGTGCTGAAACCTGAACTTGAGCACCAGTTCAGCACAAGCCAAAGTGTGAGCTTAGAAGGCTAAGAATACTAGCTGCCTCCTACATAGGCTGGATTGGGGTATTTGCACTAACCCTTGGGTAATAGTAATGATAATTCTAGTGTTTACTACCAATCAAAGGCATTATCAATAGCATTCTTATAATAAACTGCTGTGATCCCAATTTAAAGAGGAAGTAACTGAGGCTCAGACAGACCAAGTAACTTGCCTAAAGTCATGTGAGTAATAAGAGATGAAGCAGTGACATCAATACTTGGCTTCGAAGTCCAAACCTTACAACAGACCCACAGTTATATCCTGCCTGAAGGTGTGGCTAACCCAACTCAATGGGTCCCATTTTTGAGAGGTGGGAAACAAAACAACAGTTACATATGTTATGATTCCTCACCACTAGAACAAATGATGTCCCCTCTCTGAGTCAATATTGCCACAAACTCATGGCCACAGTGCGTGCGTTCCTCAGTGGACCTCTCCAAGAAATATCTCTCCACGTAAGAGGAAGGCACGTCTGGGCCAGAAAGGTCAAGTTTGAGTTAGGGCTCTCCCAGTCCTAGTGAATTTCAGGGCAAGGTATAGAGATTCTCAGTCTTTGCCTTGTCATCCATGGTGGCATCTATATCTCATGGTTGTTTCAAGGAGTAGAGTTAATATATGCAAAGCCGACAACACCTACCACACAGTAAAGGCTTGATAAATGGTAGTGATGGTGGGGAAGCTGCTGCCGCTGCGACTCTTGCTTCTTGGAGGCAAAAGCGCTTTCTCCCATGGCTGTGGGATCCAAAGGGTTCTCATGAGCAGCCTGCCCTCTTCTTACTTACTTCCTAGTGGAAGAGGTGTATTTTTATTTATACCAACTCATCTGCCACTCATTAAACCAAGACCTCAATAGTCTGCTTCTTTTTTTGTCATTCATCTGCCCAGAGGAGACATCTTTTTCTAATATTTGCAAAGTGCCTCATTGGTTAGCTGTGTGCTAGCATCTTCCCACCAGACACCTCAACAGCAGAATGAAGACCAATCTTACCTCTCCTACCTTTGTCTTTTCCAAGACCTGTTCTACCGACACACAAAACAAGAGTTCTGGTTACCATTCTCAAGAAATGGCACTGATGGGGGAGCTGTGACTGGGTGGAAGAAATGAGAGCCCACTGGCTGGAGCCTCACAAAGCATCTCCTGCTTCTTGATCCAAAATCTTTTGTCTGATTTTGGCATTTATGGCCTGTGATTGCATGGTAGAGGATTTGTCACCTCCAGTGGGCACAGTAAAGGACTTGAATGAAATACAGCTATGGGAAAACTTGACAGTTCCTGTGACTTACAGTAAAGCTCACCAAACACTCTGATGACTCCATCAAAGAGAGAATCCCAGGGGGGAAAGAGACTGCAGTCTATGTCTGTAATTTATACCCACGGACAGAGATAGGCTTTGGGACTCAGTGAGGAGAGGAACGGATGAACCGGGTTTCTTAGGGACACAGGGCGAGGGTGGGCTGCACATGTGATCTAACCTTTTGTCTTGGCATTTGTTAACGTTTGCTGTGGTCTTTGCCATTACTTGATAACATGACCTGCCTTCTTCCTCATGTTTAATTCAGTTCTTGTTCTGGTTATTTCATGCTGCAGAACAAAATACATCCCTCCCGTCCCACCCCATTTAATGACTTAAAATAATGATTGTTTATGATTTTGTGGGTCAGGCTTCAGGAAGGGCTCAGCTGGGTGGTTCATGTCAGACTCACGTTGGGTCAGCTGGGGATGGAGAATCTCTTCCAAGATGGCGCCTGTAGTCAATAGCTGGTGCCTCTTTCAAGGCCTCTACATATGGCCTGAGCTTCTCCCAAGGACAATCTCTAGATACTCAGACTTCTTATGTGGTACTAGCTTACACCAGAGCGAGTGTTGCAAGAGACAGATACATGAAATCTGCCCAGCTCTTTAGGCCTGGACTCGGCAACTGGTAAGTGTCACTTTCACCATATTCTATTTGTCAAGGCAGTCACAGAGCCCACCCACATAGACCCTCAGAGGATTTGTGTCCATTTATAATCCACCAGAGACTCCCAAGTCCACCTCTTCTACCTCCTAAATATCTCCAGAATATGCCTCAGCCTTACCAACTTTACCACGACTACCTCAGACCAGGCTACCTGCCCATCCAGGATCCATCTCTTCCTCTCTCCCTCCCATTGTCCACGCTGCAGCCAGAATTTTGTTTCAATGCAAAAATGTCCATATCATGTTTCTACTTGAAACTCATCAAGAACTCTAATCTAGACTTCTTCGTATAGCAGTCATCCGTTTCTTTCTATGTCCTGCATCTGTTTCCCTTGCTCTTGGTAACATCATTCTCATTTTCCTTTGGTTTACCACCTTTCCGCCCTCCACACTCTCAGTCCTTATAATTCAGAGAGGCCTGACATCACCTGTCCCCCACATCTGGCTCTATGTCTGAGCATAGGACTCAGATCTGGCCACTTAGAATCTTCCACACCTGTGAACACTTGATCATTTCAGAGATGGGCACACAAACTAGGCCAACAGAGTTATATCTAGGACTTTAAATGGAATTATATGTAAATAATACTTTTATGTATTATTAGTGTGAGGCGTAGCTGGAGTTGCTAAGGTAGTAGGGAAAATGCCAGGTGGCCATTGTTTGTCACCACCAACACTGAGAAAAGTGGAGCCAAGGAATAGAGAAACATTCCTGACAATGTAATTAGGTCACCTAGATACAGCTGTTCCTGAAGTCCCTGTTGCTCTTTTAAGTGAGTGAGCCAATACAACCATTTTACTGCTTCACTTACTGGGGCTGGATTTCTGTCATTAGGAACCGAAGGGGTCCTAACATACCACTTCGCATGATGCGTGTCTCTCTTTATCACCTGGATTATGTTGGCCTTTCCAAACCTTTCCAAATTATACTCTTTCAACCTGTGTTCCCAGATCATGTCTTACTCATTCAGGTTTTTGCACATATGTTTATTCTACTTGGAACAAGCTTCCCCATGTTATCCACAGGAGATTCCTGCTTATTTCTCCAGACTTGGCTAACCCATCACCTTCTACCTGGGAGCTTTCCAAATCTTTTCTCTGCCCTCCACTCCTACCCCATCAGCTTTCTTTGCTCTCAATGTCCTCCTGGGGGTATTATACGCATCTCTCTTCCAGCAACTAGCATCTTTTGTTAAGTATTATATACATGATCACACCTGTTTCCTCCACTTTACCCTGAGCTCCATTAAAGGTCTGACTTTGTCCTACTCATCTTTGAGTTCCCAGGGTCCTCCAGTGCAGTTCCTTACTCACAACAGATACTCATTAGTGGGGTGACTACAATTTTTAATCCGCAGATATCTGTTTCCAAAGCTGCTGGGGTGTGTGTCACCGACACCTCAGACACTCCTTGCAAAGAATTACACAGATAACCACAGGCCACATGCTCAGTCCCTTATCTACAGTAACCCAAGGGGGTCTCAGCACTTCTTTAAAAATTAATTTGTTCCTTAATTAAGAAACATGCTTATTTCTAATTAACCAACCTTCTATGTAATGTAAACAGATTGCAAGTTAACTGAGCAGCTTTGCCTAGCTCGTTGCATGCCTGAGAGCAGTACAGTGAAACCATTTTTTGCACATCAGCTGGGGAATATGTGGAATGCTCTGACTGGCATAGACGGGATTAAAGGAACTTAAAGAGAGGGGACAGTCAGCTCTTAATTCCTACCCAGCAAATTCAATTGCTGCTACATTATATCATTACATCATTTTCAGAATTTGAGATGCAAAATCCCCACGGTTATTGAACAGTTGACTCACACTCTTTGCAGCTCAAATCTATATGTATCATACATGTACACATACTTTCTGCCCACGTGGAGATGTGGCAGAAGTAGGTATTCTGAATACGATCCAGCTGGTTTGTAGCAGGCTGTCCTGGAAGCGGTATATTTACACTAGGAGAAGTTGGAGTTTGAGAGGAGGCAGGAGGCATGATATTATGCATCCTTAACGAGAGACCTGTCATTCTTTGACACCATCACGTGTGTCGGAAAGCATCTGGAGACAGACTAATGGTTTTGTAATAACAAATGCTAATGGAGGAACACACAGCCCAAGGTGTATTCATTAAACTTCTTCTACCTTGAAACAATTCACTGACCTGGATCCTCTCATATCCTGAAGGGGGAATGGGTTGCAACTCAGATGCTCTTCACACCTTGAAAACGCAAAATGCACAACCCAGGAAAACTCCAGTTTGGGGACTCTTTTCTATACCACCATTCAGTCAAATATTAGTGGACGCAACAGCACATACTTGTATACTGAGAGTTGGCTTTACCAAAAAATAAAACATGGTCTCCTTAAAAGGAAGGAATGAAAACCAAATAACACTCTTCACGTTGCCAAAAGCAAGTATCTAAGAGTTTAGAAACCAATGGAACATGCTAGCAATCTTCTAAAACGTTACATGGTTATTCATTCACGTGGTTAAATGGACATGAAGAAACCCTCTGTCTTGGGTAAAATGTAATTCTATTTAAATACATCTGTGGTACCCTCTTGATTCTTCCAAAATTCCAGAATTTGCTGGCCAAGGGGTTGGGCTAAGGCTTTTCTCCACTCAAAGCACGTGGGTTTCGTCTTTGTTTTAGGGAATAGCAGCAAGAACATGCAAGCAGGTTTATACTGCGCATGGAATATCTTTAGCTTGACCCTTTAGCGTGCTCGCCTCACCCTGCCCCACCCTACTTACCCCCTGTTCTTGGAGGCTGGCCTGAATGTCCCACACAAGCCCTCTGACTTCCTGTTGGGCTTGGCGATCAGAAGGTGTGGGAGTTGAGTGAGGTCAGGGTGTTTATTTCCCTGGACCCCTCCCTTCTGGGTTGCTTTGAGTAGTCTGTATCCCACGCTGAAGGTCTCTGCTCCTCTCCGAATGGCCTTCTTCTCAGGACTGCCTCCTTTCCTGTCCCTCACTGTTCCCTGATCCCCAGGACTGGAGATGCTAACAACTCTGTTCTTACTAGCTTGGGGTCACACCGCTCTCCCTTGCAACTCCCCCTTTAATTAGGCCCTTTGTAAAATAGGCCCTCTTACAACTGTCCTAATTTGAGTGTGCCATTGTTTTTTTCTTACTGAGATGTTGTTACACCCAACCAACATTTTTTAATATCAGTTTTCAGATATTTGTTCATTATCATGGAAATCTCCAAATATTCCCAAACTCTGATCCTGGAAAAAGTTGCCAGCGCCAACATTAAAATTAGTGAGGAAGACGATCGATTCTATTGCTATGACAACAAACTATGGAGGGAAAATGATTTTAGTGTTTTATTTCTATACTACTTCTGCTGATCTTTTATGAAGATTCCACTTGACTTTGCCAAGCGTCCGTTGCTGGCTTCGCTGGATCCATATGAAGAGGCAATAAGGACTACGTGTTCTGCTAACTCAGCACAGTTTAATGGCATAATTGTCTGCCTTCTGTACTCATGTGTGGGCTGCCCCAGAAAGCAGAGTGAGTCTTCCTGTATCTTCTACATCCTAGAGTGGACCTAGTCCATGAACGATTCTGCACAAATACTGATAGGGTAGATGGATAGATAGAAATGAGCAGAGGGAAAAATTTAGCGACAGTTAGAACGCCCCTTGCTGCAGCTCCTACTTGGGTCAAGACCCCTTGCCCTTGGCCAGCAGGATTCCAGGCTTACACATGCCTCTAAGGGATGTGTTTACACATGCCCCTAAATCAAAGAAATACATTATTAAAAGAGGAAGACATCCTGCTTATCAGGGTACACATCCTGTTTACCAGGACCACCAACACCTTACCAGCTCAACAGGATTCCACGTTTTCACATACCCCAAGGGGATGTGTTTACACATGCCCCTAAATCAAAGAAATGCATTGCTAACTGCCAGAGAAGGGAGAGGGGGAGGGTATTCAACCCAAAGAAATTAAAGCCTTCACACAATGTAAGGCGAGGCGGCGGCTTCCCTCCCTGGGGTCAGCCCACTCCAGGTCTCAGAGCAGGACTTTCTTTTACTAGTAAACTTCTTGCTGTCTTATTCCGCACAAAATTCTGTGTCTTGATTGAATTCATTCTTTCAAGAAGACGAAGAGCTGAGGTTCAGTGTCATTTCCCAGTAACAATACTTCTTGTACTGAATTCGGGGAAGAAGGGCGTGGAGAGAAAAATTCTCATGCTAAGTAGCATGGCTCATAGATTAGAACCTTCATGATTTGAGCTACAACACAGTGTGTATAAGAGCTGACTCTGAAACCAGACCGCTTGGGTCTGAATCTCTGCTTCCCCTTTAAAGAGTTGAGTAATCTTGGGTAAAACACCTCACCCCCCTGGAGACTCTGTTGTCATCTATAAAGTGGGGATGTAATGGAACCTACCTTATACGGCTGTTGCAAAGGGTACATGAGAGAACCCTACGGGTGAAAACCCTAATACAGTGTTGGCCCCTGGTGAGTACTCAGTAAAAGCAGTTGATGATGCTTCAATTCAGTAACCATCACCTGGTCATCCATCCACTAGATGGACCTGAGTACCGGACATGGACCACGCCTCTTCCCCTACGTCATCCCTGTGCATTTTCAGCAGTGTCTCAAGCAGGAACTGGGAGATGATTGGACACCATTTAGTGAATGCCTTTTTTTTTTTTTTTCCTGGACCATGTGCCTGTTCCTTTCAG
Organism: Rhinolophus sinicus; assembly: GCF_057876585.1. Taxonomy (NCBI): domain Eukaryota; kingdom Metazoa; phylum Chordata; class Mammalia; order Chiroptera; family Rhinolophidae; genus Rhinolophus; species Rhinolophus sinicus. The sequence continues at coordinate 53,761,030 of NC_142508.1, forward strand.
TACATTAGTTCTAATCTCCATAGCCTTTCTGCACTGTAGGTTTGCAGGACTCTAACTCCTCCAGGGTCACCCAGAGGAGAGTTTTGGAGCACTGCCCATGGTGAGCTTTGTCTTTCAAGTTCTTCGTTTACCACACAAAAGTTTCCCATATTTCAGTCATTCAGGGACTCCTTTATCATACCTGAGTACTACTGGTACCCCCGATTTATTTTTCAATATACTTTAAATTGATTTCTAAAATGTAACCTAATTCTAAGCAGTGCTTTGAATCAAAATCACGGGAATAATGTACTAGATATTGTTTAGTTATGCATCAAAATAAATAGCTATTAAAATAATTAAACATCACTGTGCCACTTACAATTATATTTTATATTGGCAGAGGTATAAATGCTTACATGAAGAAACACTATTTTCAGAAAGTCTTTTTGTGACAGGAAAGAAAAAGAGTATATACTAGGCAGCAAATAGAGAGGAGGGGATGTAGGGTCTCTCTTATTAGGATTGAGAGACCTGGATATGTTTGTCCACTGAAAGGACAGACGTGATGGAGAATGTGACTGAAGATGCAAGAAACAGAGGGTGATGATTGAAAGGACAAGGCCATGGGAGAGTCACCAGAATATAGAACTAAAAATACAGGAATTAAAAAAACGAAAAGGAAGGTTTCCTTCTTGAGAGAGCCGAGAGGCAAGAGATGCCCGAGATTTACTAGAGAAACAGACAGAGGAGATGCAAATTGTCAGAGATCGTTCCAGACGGGCTCAATTGTGTTCCCAGAGAAGAGGGCGAGACCAATAGCAGAGAGTGACAGTATAGAGACAAATCAACCATGGAGCTGGGTGCCTGAGATTGGTTCACTTTGACTTTGGTTTCACAAAATGTCACACACGTATGGCAGGTACACACATGAGGCTCAGCGTTTGGGGGTGGCCACTGTTTCCAGAAAATGGATGCTGGTGTAGACCACAGGAAGTGCCCTAAGAGAAGGAAGGGGTCGATGGATGCATAGGAGAGGGGTCAAGATTAGAAGGGACTCTCTAGTCACTCTGAGAGAGGAGAGACAGATGGGGACCTAAGTGCCTATATTGTAGCATCAAGAATGATGGGAGATGGTGTGTTCAGAAAGATCCAGGTAGCACTTTTGCTGAGGAACTACACTGTCATTAGGAAGTGAGTCAATTTGCAAAAACGTTTAAGGAAAAAATAACAACTGGATTATTGGTGAACAATTCGGTGGTGGCTGAGAGGTAGACGTGAGACGTAGCCCATGTTATGGCTTACAACAAGCAATCACAGTCTCTCCTGAATCAGTTAACAGGATGAAAAGGCAAACCCAAACAGAACGAGGGTGGGGCAACACTGCATTAATATGTAATATGTCCGTTGAATATTTGCCTCAGACTCATATACTTGTAGACTTAGGATGGTATAAAAACCAGAATGCGAGCCTTGGGCTCAGGCAGCTTATTGTAGGAGAGCAGGGCAAGTCACTGCACCTATAAAATAAGCATAACAACGTCTACATTAAAAGAAGACTTTCAGCAAGTTTGCAAGGTGCATGGTCAATATACTTACATGTGGAATCAAAAGAGCAGAACTCATAGAAACACAGAGTAGAATGGTAGCTCCCAGGGGCCGGGGGTGGGGGAACTGAGCAGATGTTGGTCAAAGGGTACAAACTTGCAGTTAGAAGGTGAGTAAGTTGTGGGGATCTAATGCATCGCATAGCCATCACAGGCCACAATACTGTATTATATACTTCAAAGTTGCTAAGAGACTGGATCTTAAATATCCTCACTACAAAAAGAAATGGTAAATATGTGACATGATATCACGCTTCGGTGATAATCACATTGCAACATATAAATGTATCAAATCAACCCACTGTACTTCTTAAACTTACACGATGTTACAGGTCAGTTATACCTTAATAAAAAAGAATCAATCGTGTTTCTATGAAACAATGAACCATCCAAAAATAAAATTAATAAAATGATTCAATGTATAATAGCATCAAAAAATTTACTTAGGAACAAATTTAAGAAAAGAAAGGGAAGACCTGTATACTGAAAACTGTAAAACATTTTTGAAGGAAACTAAAGACTTAAATAAGTAGAAAAACATTCTATGTTCATGGAATGGAAGGCTCAGTCTTGTTATGATGGCAATACTCCTTAAATTCATCTGCAGATTCAACACAATGCCTGTCAAACATCCCAGCTGCCCTTCTATTTTTCATTTTTTGCACAAATTGACAAGTTGATTCTAAAATTCATATGGACATACCAAGGACCCAGAATAGCCAAAACAATCTTGGAAATGAAATGTGAATCAAAACCACACAGAGATACTACTTTACACACACTAGGATGGCTAATAAAAGACTGATAATAAGTGTTGGTGAGGTGTGGAGAAATTAGAACCTTTAGACACTACGGGGGTGGGGGTGGGGGTGATGCAAAATGTCCAGCTGCTTTGGAAAGCAGTTTCTCAAAAGGTTAACATAAAGTTACCTTATGACCCAGCACTTACGTTCGTAGGTGTAAACCCAAGAGAAATGAAAACTCATGCCCACATAAAATCTTGTACATGAATGCTCATGGTAGCATCATCCATAATTGCCCCAACTCGTAATAAATCAATGTCCACCAACTTATGAATAGATAAACAGAATAATGTATAAATGTAAACAAAATAATCCAGTCAATGGAATATTTAGCAATAACAAGAATAAAGTATGGATAAATGCTACAAGATAGATGAACCTTAAAAGCAGTAGGTTAAGCGAGAGATGCAGATACAAAATGCTGCCCATTATACGATTCTATTTACATAAAATGTCCAGAATAGGTCAATCTATAGGACACTAAGTAGATTCGTGGTTGTCTATGGCTTGGGGGAGTTTGGGGAGCAATGAGAAGTGAATGGTAATGAGCACAGGGTTTCTTTGGCAGGGGGATGAAAATATTCTAAAATTGATTGTGGTGATGATTACACAACTTTATGAATCAACCACAAAACACTGAATCATACACTTCAAATGGTTAAATTGTATAATCTGTGCATTATATTGTGATAAAGCTGTTACATATAAAAAAAGACAAGACAGAGGTTGGAAGGATTAAGCATTCCGTTGGCCACATGTGAGCAATCTAACTTGCCCAAAATAGATTTGTTTATTCGCCTTGTTGATGATGTCTATGCATTGAGCAGTCCGAAGGGGCCGTGTCGTGACCTCTTCTATTGCACAAGTCAGATATCCTGGGAATTCTGGAATGGAAGACAGGCCAGGAGAGGTTATATTCCTGAACGAGCATGCGAAGGGGCCTACCAGGAAGGGTGACTTCCAACACAGGGGTTCCATGTGCATTTTGCAGGAGCCTCTTTGGGGAGACATGGAAAAGATGCACAATCCTTAGACCCCAGACTGCTATGCTGTGAAGTCAGGTAAGGTTCTGGTGAACTTCGTGAATGGTAGAAGTTTATCCCAACTGCAGGGATGATGCTGCTTTGTCAGTGCTGCTTCCTCTTCAAATCCCAGGCTCTTATGAAAGATGTCTACTCTGGGAAAGTGAGGTGAACTGTGGCAAGTGGACACTGTCACTTCTGAAAGCTGTATGGGCCGGGGGACTTGCCTGCAAAGCTCCTTAAAGCAGCTGGCGTGATCTCCTTAAAGGAGAGTTCATCATAATTAGTGGCATTACACGAATATCAAAAGAATTTATAATTCCGGGAGCTTCATTAGGATGTGTCGCTAAACACATCCTGAAAATTGTTCCTGACGCTGCTTTCACTTAAGAACGATGCTGGTACTGGGCCTACTTGAAACTTACACGTTGGTAATTCATTTGAAATTGAACTTTTGACAGTTGTTAAACACTTTATGAGTTTGCGTGTTTCTCTTTATTTTTTGTTATTTGGGTGGCTAGTTTGATGTTCATTCTTGGGAAAAGCAACTTTCCCTCACAACTGGCATTTAAGAGAATGTAAACCACACACTGTATTAGTTTTTTATTGCTGCTGCAGCAAATTGCCACCAATTTAGTGGCTGAAAAGAACCCCCACATTACGTGTGGGTGAGAATTCTGGGCGCAGTGGGGCTCACCGGGGTTTCCTGCTTAGGGTCTCACAAGGATGAAATCAAGGTGCCAGCAGCGATGTGTTGCTTACAGAAGGCGCAGGGGAAAAGTCTTTCTCAAGTTTATTCAAGATTCCAGGAGAATGGATTTCCTTCTCATGCTTTCGATATGGTACAACTCCGTCTTCAAGCCAACAACAAGTTGAGTGCTTCTCGGACTTTGAAACTCTCTGAACAAACCTCTGCCTCGTCTCTCTAACTTTCCTCTTCTGCTACAGCTCTTACTCACTCTCCGGCCTTACTCTTCTACTTTTAAGGGCTCGTGTGATTATTTGGATCCGCTTGGATAATCTAGGATAATCTCACTATTTTAATGTCAGCTGATTAATAACCTTAATTACATTGGCAAAGCCTCTTTTGCCATGTAAGGGACATCAATCACCTCAGGTGTTCGAGATCATGGGGGGGGCAAAATTCTGCCTATGACTTGTGATGGTTACTTTCATGTGTCAACTCAAGTGGGCCACAGGGTATCCAGACATTTGGTCAAACATTGTGCTGGTAGTTCTCAGTGTTTCTGGCTGAGATTAACATTTGAACCGTAGATGGAGTAAAGCAGATTGCTCTCCCCAATGTGGGAGGGCCTTACCTAATCACTTGAAGACTTGACTAGAACAGAAAGGCTGAGTAAGAGGAAATTCCTCCTGCCTGACTGCTTTTAGCTGGGACACTGGTCTTCTCCCGACTTCAGACTTGAACTGAAACATCAGCTCTTCTTGGATCGTGAGCCTGCTGGCTTTTAGGCTGGAACTGTACCTTTTGCTCCTCTGGGTCTCCAGCTTTCCGACTATAGATCGTGGGACTTCTCAGCCTCCATAACTGTGTAAGTCAATTCCTTATTATATATATTATATATTTTATATATGTAAATATATTGTATCCCATATATGATATATATATTTCCTATATAGTATAGATATGATAGATGCTATATGATATATTTCCCATATATATATATACACACACACGTATACATATACATATACATATATAAAATACATATATTTCCTAATGAAAACCATACACATTGTCTCCATTTCCTTCTTTCTTCTTCCTTGAGCATAGACATAGCTGTGATGTTTAGAGCTGTGACAGTCTCACAGCCACAGGAGAAAGGCAAAGACTCACAGAGCTGCTGACAGATCACTGAAGCACAAGCAGTGGCCACCCACCTTTCCGCTTCTGGAAACCCCAGAAAAATTAACCTGAAATGGTTAAGACACTTTAACTGCTATTTTGTTACCTGCTATTTTGTATCAATCAGAAAACATTCCTGATTGATACTTGAATAGATGAAGTTAATCCTGTCCAGTAGTTTTGCCATAAGCATGTTTCCCATAAACATCTTGGCTAGAAGCATTTTCACCACAAAAATGTTCATTGCACAACTAATTGGTCATAGGCAGTTTCACCATAAAAGATAAAATAATGAAAAATAAAAAAGGGAACATTAAAAAGGATAGAGTGAGACGTGAAAAATTAATACAATTAAAAGACTTTATTGCAAAAAATGAAAATGCGTTGTCTTCAAAGTCTTTTGTTCATAGTATTATATATTGTTTTTGCTTGTTGATTTGTTTCCTGGCTCAGCATCACACTTTTTTATTTTGCTGCAATTTCTTCCTTCACTAAGAGAGGTATCAGCTTCCAACTGAAGAATCTATAATTAATGATCCCAAAGACTGTTGTGAATTAGTAGCCACCCTTTTTACACTTGCCATAGCTTGGTAAACTTTGGGTTTTGATGGGTGGGAGGGCTGACTATCTATCCTCAAGGAAGGATTTGCAAAAACTGATGTTTTATTTTCTAGTGTAGCCTGCAATTTGGCTTTACACTCTCTTATTTCATACTCCCAGTAAGTTTCATCACCACATTTTCTATCAGGTCAAAATATGTAGTTATCATCATCTAGTAATTTAAGACCATCATGTGTCTTCGTTACTGTATAGACTGTTATATGAGGACTAAGGTTTACAAAATACAAAACCGGGCGTGCTGTGAGAACTTCGTCAATAGAGAAATGAAACCAAACTGACAAGCAGCTTAAATACACGAAGTCTGCCAAACGTAAACCAAACGATCAAGCGGTTACTTTATCTTTCACAGTGAAATTGCCTTATGGCCAATTGCTTATGTGGTGAAAATGTTTGGGGCAAAAACGCATGTGGCAAGGATGTTTACAGCAAAAATGCTTGCGGTGAAAACAGCTAGAACCAAATTTAATCTCTGGATCTTTGGTTACAATTTTTCTAACTCCAGGAATTTTTCCTCTGGTGGTATTTGCCCTTTTGTAATGCAGCTTGACCTTGCCCTTTAAGCTGCAATTCAGGCCAGGCACAGCTGGACCGTCTCATGCTATTAGGAAAAAATCCTCATGGGCAGGCACAACCTAGAAGATCTTCTGAGCCTGCAAACTCTCAGGTGAAACCGCACTGCCGTTTTTTGTTGCCTGCCTGTTGCATCTCCCATAAGCAATAAAATAAACATTTCCTATTTAGATGCACAGCCTTGGCTGGGGAACAGCACTGACTGCTTACCTCAGAAACCACCGAATAAGGGTAAATAAGTCTCACTGTGGAGGACCAGCAGGAATCCTGAGAAGTAATTAACCCAGCCCGAGACAGAGGATACGCCGTCTCTCTGAAGGAAGACAGGATTTGAGGTCAGACAGACCCAGACTTCACATAGTTTCTCCTGATTATCTGTGCCAACTTCTCTCTGAGTTTATGTTTCCTCATCTGAAACATGGAGATAATGATACTCCGCATCACTGGGAAGATGAAATGGAGTGACAATCTTGAAAGCTCCCATCCAGATGTCCTCCACCTATGAGGCAAGCCATGGCGGCTTGTTGAAGGAGCAGCGATGTCTGTGTGATATGGCAGCTAATTGCTGAGGGCAAAGGGAGATGGTAAAGGATGGAGAATGGCTGAACGGCTTTCACTAGTAACACATCTTGCTAAAATAAGTCAGGAAAGACCATAGGATGGCTGTTTTCAAAAGCTCTTTCATTAAATTTCCTCTACCCAGCAGTGCCATTGCTATAATAGAAATATAAGTACTCAGGTTGACAAAAGTAAAGGTTTCAGATTACCTCTCAAGTACATGGGTATCAGTGGGAATTTATGAAGGACTATCTAACTTGAACCATTGATGGGTTTTCAAAAACTTGACATTTTAGTGGAAACTGGATTTTTTTTCCTAGAGGCATTTTTTGAGATACCTCATGAGCAAACTCCCTAGAAAACACTAAATAGTAATTCTTTCATTTAATTGGAATCCTTACTGACGGAAGTTCCTTAGGGTGAGGAGAACACAAAAGCAGATGACAAATGTGCTGCATAACAAACAAGCAACTAAAACAGGAAAGGGCCATTTCTTAAGTGGCCACCCATTTGAGGTCCTGCTACCGAAACCATACACATACTATCTCATTTAATTCTAACAAAAATCATGAGATAAGCTGAGCACGGGTATATTTTATGTCGGGACGCATTTTCCAATATCTCAAATAACTAAGAATGAGCATAATTCAAGACTAAGCTTGACAAAAAATGGTGTGCAGTCATCTTTATTAGCTAAAGTGGCATCAACTGTGGCAATGGCAGATTTATTTAAAGAACACTGTCTTTTGCAATAAAAAGGAATGGACTGATACATGGCACATACAACAGAGATGAACCTTGAAAACACTCTGCTGCCTGAAAGACCTAAATGACTAAAGAAAATGAAGTAGAGAAGTAAATGAAAGAAGTGAACAACTTCTCCTAGTAAATGATTCCATTTCTATGAGATGTCCAGAATAGGCAAACTTATAGAGGCAGAAAGTAGATTTGTGGTTTCTGAGGGCTAGGGAGGTGGGGGTGGGGGTGGGAAATGACTTCTAATGGATACAGGATTTCCTTTGGGGATGGTCGAAGTGTTCTAAAATTGATTGTGGTGATGACTGCACAATTCTGTGAATATACAAAAAACCACTGAATATTTTAAATGGGTGAATCAGTGAATGGTATGGTACATGAATTATATTTCATTAAAGCTTATATATGTATATATACAGAGAGAGAGAGAGAGAGAGAGAACCCTGCCAGCCACTTTGAAATTATGTAATCCTTGACAAATGCTTAAACATTTGGGAGATTGCATTATTTCTAAATTTGTGCACAAATGAGATTTTGTTAATTGTCCCATATTACATCGTTTCAAATTTGCCTAATTCAAACTCAGACAAAATGCTGCCAGTGGATTCTCACCAGTTCAAAATGAGGAAATAGAGACTTGAATTCACATAGCTGATAAGAGAAGGAGCCAGGATGGGAATTCAGTTTTGTGGGTTGGCAGAGATCTTCCCTCTTCTGCAAGATGCTAGGGGATGGCACTCTGACCCTCTTGAATCTATCATCACTGAAAAGGAAAGCTGTTGGTAGCTGCTAATACTTATGGCACATGTAGTACTTTATCAGGTATGGTGCTCAAAGCTTGACGTCCATTTTCTCATTGAACATCATGGCCACCCTTTGGGGACATTCTCGTGATCCTCATTTTGCAGAGGAGTTACCCAAAGCTCAGAGAGGTAAGACAACATATCCAAGGTCTCCCAATCAGTAGTGAAATGTAACCAAAAACCAGGTCTTTGGGACATAGGAGTCAGTGGTCTTAACCCTTGGGTTGTGCTCTTGTCAGAGCGTATTAATCTCTCTGATGGACTGACAGGTAAATCATCATGATGCATTTCCAGTTGAGTCACGGACAAGAAAAAAACAATTAATATTCTCTGAAAACCTTTTAGAGCCCTCTTCACATTCCTGTGCCTTTCCCCTCCTTCGCTAGTCCTTGGGGTGTGGACACGGAGCCAGCACACTGACGTAAATGAAAGCCACAGGATGACATGTAGTATGGGGGTATTTTCAGATAATCAGTGCTGGACTCTGATCTGAAATTACTGAGATAGAGGGAATCAAAACCACTACGCTAAGAATGTTTCCATCATAAGGCACTGAGAATGTTTTTTTAATCCAATAAAAACATCTAACGACAGAGACCTCAGAATGCTTTTTGGAAAGAACTCTAAGATAGTGGAGGAGACAAAAACCATTTGTGTTCTAATAAAGGCTCAACTTTCTGATTATCATACAAAAACTGGTGGCATGAAGCGCATACCGAGGAGTAAGTGGGTTTGAATGTCTTGGGCAGCATAGCATACTAGTTTAAAAGCACAGCTTGGAGTCAGGTTGTCTGGGCTACAATTCTTACTGGTTGAGTAACACTACATATGTCAGTTATATTAGAGTTGGCAACAAATAACAGAGAATCCAATGTCACAGTGACTTAAATAAGACAGAAGTTCAGTATTGTCTTGCATAAAATAATTCTGGAGAGAGGCAGTTCCGGGCTCATGACATTCCATAGGCAACAAAATCCGGACTCATTTATACTACTTCCTAGAACACGGTTTCTAGTCTCAAAGCCACCGTAGAAAGCACCGTGGCTTCTTGAATTCTAGCTATCGTATCTTCATTCCAGGTAAAGAAACAGGTGGTAGGAGGAGGACAGAAGGGCACTCTTCCCAGCTAACCTGGCTCCCAACTCATCCCAGAATCTAACACAACCCCCTGCTTATAGGTCACGAGCCACTATTTCATCACATGGCCTCATCTAGCTGCAAGGGAGGCTGGACAATAGTTTTTACATGGACACACTGCCACTGTGTCTCTTGTGACACACACACACAGGTTCTCTTACTAGAGGAGAGCAGAATGGATATCGAGGAAGAGGTCTGCTCTGGAAAAATTGTTTTCTAATTTCTTTAAACTTCAGCGTCCTCATTGAGGAGAGGATCACTGCATTTGCCTCCTAGGATTCCTGTGGTGAGTCAATGAGATAATGCATAGGCATCCCTTAGAATAGGGTCCAGCACCAGCTCCCACTCATGAAGTGCCCACTGTTAACCTTAGCTACATGCTAACTGACCATCCTTAGAGAAACAGGTTCTTTGCATCACTCATCCCGCGGCTTACCACGAACAGGTACTGGCCAATGCATACACTTTGTAGCATCTCTCCTCCAGACTTTAAAGTTGGGCTGCGGAACCAAAACTCTTCATTTTCTTCATCTAGGGCAGGGTTTCCTAACCTGGGAACTACTGACATTTTGAGCCAAATAATCATTTGTGGTGGGGACTGTCCTGTATATTGTAAGATGTTTAGCAGCATCCCTGGCTTCTACTCATTGGATGCCAGTGGCACCACCCCTCCCCCAGTGTGGCAACCAAAAGTGTTGGGGGTAGGGGCAAATCATCCACAGCTGAACCACTGCTCTATGATGTCTAAATTCCCACAACATGTTTCTTTGGCAGCAGCAGCAGCATGGGTCTCTTGGGTTATCTATTTTAGTTTCATGGATCGACATTTTAAGTTAAACCATGTCAAACATACTTTTCCCAATCTAATGGAAACCCACCCAGCTACCTCTGAATGATGCATCACACACAGAAAGAACCTGATTAACTTAATTTCATATGTCTAGGTTTTTTATTCAAGTCCTCACCTCTAACCCTGGGAGGTTCTCCATCATTCTGAAAAGGGACCTTTCCTATGGATATAGAGGTCAACTGCAGAAACATGAGCCCACCTAGCCATCCCCACGAAGAGTATCTGTGTTAGCAGCCGCTTATTAAACACGAACACGGCAGATAAAAACTGTGACACACTAAACAAAAGTAGAAAACCAGATTAAGAAGAAAACACTGAAAATTCCCCAAACCAAACTTTTGAGAAATCTTTGAAAAGAGCCAGTCTTCTGAGTAATAAAATAGCTTTGGGTACTATGCTTGATTTAAAACAAAAACACACAAAAACAAAAACGCAGCCATCATTAAAGCAAGAAAGCTGTAAGTCTATTAAAATTTTTTCTTTGATACTGGAAAACTCAATTTATGACCTATATTTTATAAAACATACTTGAAAGAAATTTTATATGCCCTCTTCCCATTGAACTTAGAATACTGAATCTCTTCTGTGTACTCAAGAAGGGGGGTGGAACTATACATACTGTGTTTCCCCCAAAATAAGACCTAGCCAGACAATCTGCTCTAATGGTTCTTTTGGAGAAAAAATTAATATAAGATCCGGTCTTATTTCACTATAATATAAGACCAGGTCTACATAATATAATATAATATAATACAATATAATACCGGGTCTTATATTAATTTTTGCTCCAAAAGACGCATTAGAGCTGATTGTCTGGCTAGGACTTGTGTTCAGGGAAACATGGTAAATTACTCAGCGTTTCTTTTAATATACTAGATATATCAAGGTAAAGTGATTCGAGGTATTTTTTCAGATAGATGGAAGCAGCGCCTCTAGACTCTGCCCTCAGAAGGGATGGTATTCTTAGCGCAAAGGTGCTGCAGTAAAAGCTGGTTTATCAAGCTCTATGTTGAGTATAAATCTTTTCTAACTGACATTTGTAGACTGTCTTGATTGACAGCCTAGAGATGCCTTATGAATCTCTGAGAAGAGCTCTCTTTGAGCATCTTCCAAACTACCGCTAGGGGGAGAATCTTGCTCTATTTGAGAAGGCCACCACCAGTACCAGGGGCTGCAGGAGCTACCTGACAAGCTTGGCTAAAAGAAAATGATGAAAGAAGGTAGGTGGTGGTTTTCTCCCTTCCTCCTGCCCTCTCTCCCCTTCATCTATACACATATACACATGCGTATTTACACACACACACACACACACACACACCCCCACACCCATACACATGTATATAAAGAAACGCTGTCTAGACTCAGGTGGTAGATTGGATTGATCTTGACATTTTCATAGGTGATTAAAGGACAGTGGGTGTTACAGATGGAGAGAAAAAAGGGCACCGGAATTAGTCTGAATTTGAATCCCAGCTTTATCACCCACCGGCTGTGTGACTTTGGGGAAGCAACTTAACCTCCCTGTGTTTCTGTTTCCTCAGGTGTAAAAGAATTGTAAGGATTTCATGAAAAGATCGGCACAGCACCCAGACCAATACAGCCATGACTAGACAAATGATATCGGTGATTATCACCTCCGCACTGCCTGGGGACAGGTGCCACTTCTCTCCCTCTGTGCTAGCGAGTTGCTTCCAATGGGTTTCTGCCTTTCTCTTGTGCAGCAGTGACAACAGGCCCGGGATGCATTTATCATCTGCCTTCCTCCTTCCTCGGCAAAGTCTATGGAGTCAGGGTCGATGTCTGTTTTGTGCACCCCCCACATCTCATCCTTACCGAACAGCGATGTCTCTGGTTCATAATAGGCACTCCAGAGATATTTGTTGAAGAGATGAATACATTGCCAATAAAGACAACACTTATTTAAAAATCAAATAAAAATGGAACTTTTTGCCATTTGTGGCCATTTGTTCATTGAATGAAATTTATTGAGTGACTACTGTGTAACTAGAACTCTGCCAAATGCTGAAAATCAAGGATGAAGACACGACAATCTGGTCCCTCTGGCCTTAAATTTAGAGAGGACACTGAAGGTAAAATCCAGTTCACTCTTGAGGAAAATTTATTACTATTAAGATTTACAGTATTACCATACTTCCGTTTAGATGACATCAGTTCCAATAATCTGGTACCGTAATATGAGTCAATATTTACTATTCCCCCATCCATCATGGGCTTGCCACAAAACTCTTACGTGACCGCTTTTCTCCACGTCCACTGTTCCCACCCCCGTCCAGGCCACAGTCCTCTCGTGCCTGGAATGTTGAATAGACCTGGGTGCCCTACTTCTGTTTTACACTGAGTATCACGAGTTATATTTTAACAGTAAAATCAGATTTTACCACTCTCCTGCTTAAAGCCACCCGAGGGCTTCTTACTAAATTGTAAATGTATAAAAACTTACGGAGTGCTCATCCAGGGGTCTGCAAATGTATTCTGTAAGGGGCCAGATAAAGAATGAATGCACACACACACACACACACACACACACACACACACACGCACACACAAGTATATTTATTTTAAAAATATTCTAAATATTTTAAAATCTATCTATCTATATTTCTATATATCTATATCTATCTATGTATATGTAGTATATATATTTGGCTTTGTGGGACATATAGTCTCTGTCCCAACTCCCCAACTCTAGCCACATTGTGTGAAAACAGCTACAGTCAATGCTTAAGCATTGCTCGTGTTTAAATGGGTAGGGTTGTGTTCCAATAAGACTTTATTAACTTTATTAAAAAATACAGACAGTGGGACAGATTTGGCCCATGTCCCATTGGTTGCTGACTTCTGTTCAAAACGACCTTGCACTTGCACGTCTCCTTGCACTCACCTGGCCGTCTCCTTTTTGCTGACGTTCTCCCACCACACTGGCCTCTTCTCTGTCCCTCCTTCTGTCATTCCTGCCTCAGACCTTCGCACTTTCTGATCCCTCTGCCTGGAACATCCTTGCTCAATACCTTTTCTTCCCACTGGTAGCAGCTTAAATGTCACCTCCTCAGAGAGGTCTTCCTTGATAGACTTGTCAAAACCCCGCCGTACGCAACGTGTTAACACATTACCTGGCTCATAGAAGCTGCACAATACATACTGGTTGAATTATTTTGCTGAATGAAATGGTCATCAGGAAATGATTTGCAGTAAGAGTGTCCCTGAAATTATAACTGGTTAATGCCACTGCGGACCTGCCACTCTGTTTTATTCCTCTGTAGCACTAAATGTTCCTGGACTATTCAGAGTGGATCCTTAGGTACCAGGGATGAATTTCAATGGCATCGACATCTGCCATATGCTGTGCCATAACAACTCAAGGACTTTTTCACGTTCATTTTGCAGGTGCTTGATTGTCACCTGATTTCCATTTTGGCTGGAAACTCCCATCAGATTTCTTCTTTCAAAAGGATGTAGAATGACCCCTAAGTTTCTGAAGCTAATAATGCTTCTTTACCCAACCTCTGCTTTCTAATTTTATTTCTTTAAGTTAATGGATACATGTTTATCATATTATTTTTCAATATTTGATGTCACAAGTCTTTCTCTCTTCTAAATGGAGAGTGACAGAGGGATGGCTTCCAGCTTGAGTCTAAAATATATTCAACAAATGAGTGGAGCAGGACTACCAAGGGTTTTGTTTTTACAAGGGCATAATGTCCACGAGCTCAGGAGCCCTAACTTTCCAGCTCACCAGGTTATCCGCAGTGCCTGGAATGCAAAGGTCTGACGTGAAGGAGCATGAGAACGGATGACGGGCAGAGGGAAAGAGACGCGTAGGCTGGCCAGGAACAAAGACTTCATAATTAGACAGAAGAGTGATTCAAAAAACAATGTGGCATCTGTCTTTTGAATTGGTCTCCAACCCCGCAGAATCATATATGAACTGAGGTGGAGAGAGGACTATGAATAGAAATGAGAAGAGCTGTTTTCAAAGTCACCTGCATTAAAGATGAGATACACAATTCTACCGGTAGGGGATCATTTTAACAGAATAAAGGCATCCAGGCATTCTCCCCTATCTCACTAAGCTCTGTGGTATCTGGAAGGCTTCAGTGAACGAGCACCAGTGGTATAATACATGAAAAGGCATCCATCAGAGAGGGGTGGGGGTAGAAAGGATGGAAAAACGTAGTGGCTATGACAAGTTTTTGACTGGCTTGGTTTGGAACCCCTGTAAGACCTCACCTGGGAACCCCCAGACATGGGTAGGAGCAACTTGGTGGAGATTCAGTTTCTTGACCAAAGTGTAGGTACCTAACACCTTTGACACACTTTATTTCTGGAATTTTCCCTTTGGGACGGGGTCTATGATTGGATTACACAACTCTTTCATAAATTTTGCTTTATGATCAACTGCCCTGGAGTGATTCACAACATAATTCAAGTGCTGCCTAATCCATTCTGAACGACGCTGCAGCACGCTAACAGCACCTGCTCCTGGTCGATATCTAGAGTGAAGCATTTCACAGCCCACAGCTACCGCTAGTGAAATGACCACAGAAACATGGAGGTACTGGATATAATCCAGGAAAACAAAAACAAACAAAAATGTCCATCAGTATGCTTAGATGTGAACACAAAAACTATTGTGTCTTCATGCGTGAACTTAGCCAAGATACAAATATAATCCTCTGATTAGAAGCACACCCCCAAATACATTAAAATGTAACAAGCATATCCTCTATCCCATCAATCCCACTTGCATGTATTTATACTGAAGAAATTGTCATGCAAATAGGAAGAGATGTGTCCTCTCCTGTGGAATTGATTACAAATATGGAAAAGCGAGAACAACCTAAATCAATAGGGAATTGGCTAACTAGATGATGGTAGCTCCACACACTAGCTATTTAAAACAATGATGTAGCTTGATGTTTACTGATTTTCAAAATGCCTTTAGGACCCTGCAGAGTGAAGAAAGTGAGTCACAGATAAGAATGTAGTTTCATTTCTGTAAAACTGTGCCTGTGCATCCCTAGGTGTAGAGACCCACAGACAGCCCAGAAACTCTGCTCAGCAAGATGTCTGGTGCTTTTCTCAGGATGGTGATATTTGAGGATGAATACACTGTTCACTTAAAAAAAAAGCTGACAAAAAGCTGAATTACTTTGTTTTAAAAAATAATCTACTTAAGGAAACAACCAACCAACCAACCAACCAAACAAACAAAAAAACAAAACTGCCATGTGCCTAATATTCCAAAATCCCATGGGATTGGCTGGGATAGTTGAGAATGGAAGAAACTACGATATAAAAGTCCATAAATACCAGCGAGGGAAAACCGGACAGTTGGTGGACTGAAAAGCCACATTGCCGTTGCTGCAAGAAGTAAACAAGTGACAAGAAAAGGGACTTCACTTCTAGGTCAGACCAACAAACTCAGGATTTATCCTGAGCTAGGTCTCAAATACCAACCATCAAATATCTCAACCATCTCTATTTAGACCAAGCTGTTTTGGAAAATAGCAACTGCCAAGCAAAGCTGAGCTCTCAGGACAGGCATTTGTCCCAAAGGCCATTTGATCGGCTGTTTTTCCTCATATCTGGCATGGTACGACTTGTTTAAAAATTAAAGTAACTGCATCTTGAAGAATGGAAACACAGGTAGATCCCAGAGGAAAAACAAAGGTCAAAACCCCCAGTCTCCTCACAGCACCTCGACAGAGCCTAGATTCCACCTCTCCTTGGATCATGCATCCTTGGTGGGCACCTTGGAGCACTCACCACATCTCAATTCTCATTTATATGGCGCCAGTTTCCCTGCTTGGCTACAAATGCCAGGAGGGAATAAGCGGCGTCTGGCAGGCCGACAGCTATGCCCTTGGACCTTAGGACAGTGCTGGTACAGAGATGTTCAATAACGTGACTGGACGAAAAAAAATAAAGGGAGCAAGAGAGGAAGGGAGAGCAAGAATCCTGGGGCTCTCAGACGAGACAAGGCGACGATGGAGCTGCTCATCTCTGCTTCTCCTCAACAGCCTCAGGAAGAAGTGTGAGCACACATCTCAGCAACGGGTGTCTCTTAAGAGTCAAACGAGGCGCGTCTAGGTCCTGACCCCTAATTAAAGAGAATGATCAACAGCACATCCATCTTTCTCAGTCATGAAGTTTGGGGACTGAGGTATTCCTCCCACTGCCTCCTTCCCCTGACCTCTCTCAGAGCTGCCCCACCTGTCCCGGTGGTCGGTGCTATTCTCCCAGCTGCCGCTGCTGACATTCAAGGCCGCCAAAAGCACGGAGGGAAGAGCTGAGGCCAGCCCAACCGCAAGCTCCTGTACCTTGCTAGAAGTCTGCTCCTGAGCTGCTGAAACCCACTTTGCCCAGTTTCAAAGCTGGCTGAAAGTGCCTGGAAGTTAAAGTCCCTCTGGGGACAGCGCTGATGGGTGTGGGGGATGGGTATCCCAGCTCCCTGGCCCCTGGGCTGAGATAATGTTAATATGTGTGTTTTATGTCATTTCCTGGACCTCCTCCCCACCTCAAGGGCTCAAGCTCACAACTGCCCACTCTGGTAGCTGGCTTATTGTGGCATTTCAGGTTGGCTGGTTTCCCTTCCCTGTAGTACTCCTCACCTGGCATCCTGCACCTCTCAGGTAAACCACACGCCTTCCATCCTCACCTCAGGGTCTGCTTCTGGAAGCCCTGAATGCCATTTCTCATGGTTAGCCCTTCTCAAAGGTGCCCAGAGGATTACCAGTGGCAAAACACTGGGCACTGGGGAGTTGGTGCCAGCCGGTACTGTGGGGCCCTGGCATGTGTGCCCTCCAGGAACTTCAAGTTTCCCAGCCCTCTGTCCCCTACTCATGAGGTCTTGGCATGCCTCAAGCATTCAGAAAACACCAGATCACATGGAGCTCTGGCTGGCCCCACAGAGCAGCCAGGGCCGGGCTTGGTTCCATCAGTCAATGACTTGTGACTGTACAAAAGGAACAGCAGATAATATGCAAAGTCCGAAGACCATCATTTTCTGTTGATCTTCCTTCATCCAGTAATGATTCCACAAAATATTACCCTGGAGTTTAGTTTACTGCTGAGCAGCTGACAATGGTCTCCTGTCTACACATACGGAAAAATACAGGTGACCTTCTTCTGTGATAGATTGGGTCTGATGGCATCCAGGTACACTGGAACATGAAAATGATACTTGGTTTGCTGGGAGATGAATGTTCCTTCACACAAACTGCATGTCCCTTTTGCCTTCCCTTTCCTAAGGGGTACGCTGCTGGAATAATAATGGAAGCATTAGCAACACATTGGCATTTATGCTTATTATGTTTATATTTATTATGTTCTAAGCACTGAGTAAAGCACATTGTCTCATTTAATCCTTGCATATAGTTTTCAAGGTGAGGTACTATTATACACCCACCCCATCGACCTGTAAGGTGATCGAGGCTTCTAGAAGGTTCAGTAACCTGCCTGAGGTCTTACCTTGTTAAGGAGCCGTGCAGAGCATCAAAGCCAGCTCTAGGCTATAATGCTACGTGCAGCAACAGCTACGTCATTTGCAGGGCTCAGTGCCAAAGGAAAATGTAAGACTCTTTGCTCAACAATTATTAAGAATTTTAAGATGGTGATGGCAAAGCATAATACCTACCATGGGGGCCTTCTGAGAACGGGGCCCTTTGGAGCACGGGTCTGTGGGAGGCCAGACAAGTCACACCCCATGAAGCTGGTCCTGGTTACGGGGACTCAGAGGGAGGTGAAGTGAGTGAGGACAAGGGCCCCGTGTTGAACACTGTTCAACCCTGGAGACCGAGCAATAGCTCACATATATTAAAAGTGATTCAGTGAGCCTGGCTATTTGGTCAGAGAGCTGGTCACTTTCTGTCAGAAGCTAAATCAGTTCATCTAATAAAACTGCATAAATATTTCCCCCCAGCTGGGCTTGCAAAGGGTCCATGGTACAGAATGTGAAAGAAAGTGGTCAACTCCACTCTGGCACATGGCAAAGAGCCTGTGCCCTGAAGCCCAAGATATAACACCAGATTCTGGCTCACCCATCAGCTTGTGATGTAGGGCAAGTTCCTGGACCTCTTCGAGGTTCAGTTTTCTCAGATGTCTGATAGGGAAAATGGTATCTACGTTTTAGGGTAGGAAACGGTATAGTGGAGGAAATGGTACAGTGTATAGAAAGGCCTCAGAACATAGTAGGTGCTCATTAAATGCTACAATAGTTTAATGGTTGTTTTCAACATGAAGGTTGTTGGACAGTTGAAAGAGCACAGGATGTGAAGGTAAATGATACAGGTTGAATACTGAACGCTGCTGCTCCCACCATCTATTATTTGTAGGAACTGGGCAAAGTCACTGAATTCTTTCCCGGGTCAGCACCCCTTTCTGAATAATGGACGGGTCCACAGAGGATTCTACGAGCCCCAAGTGATCAGGGCATTATGGAACAGAAGAGACGATCATTTCTACAATGGGTTTGTTGTTATAACTTATAAGTGGTTTAGGTTGGGGGTGGAGGGCTGGAAAAGGGATAACATCTCCTTTCCCACATTCCCACGGTTGTCATGGATGCGTTAGGGTCTTCTTGCCCGAGTTCTCCTACAGGGAGCTGAGTAATCTAAGTGATTATTCCCCTCAAAGTTTTCCACAACATTTCCACATTCTTAACCCAAAGCATGACTGACTCTATACCAATGCCTGCTTTTCAGTCAGACCAAGAGGCTATTGAAAAAGGAAACAATGATTCAGGCCAAATTCCACATTGCTGGAAGAAGATACTCCATACTGCTATCCAAGCCTTTATGTAATTTTACAGGGTAATTCCAATAATAAATAGAAGTTTGAGATGGTTTACGTTTTGCTGCAGATGCGTCCACCCTCACCCATTTGCTTTGTGCTTTGAGAAATTCAATGTACATAAAGGATTCTACTTTTTGTTGAAAACATGACATGCATATAAAACAATAAATTTGAAATTCTTTCTGAAACTTTAAGGTAGGGCAAAGTGGGAGGAAAATTGGACAGCGTCTAATCATATACGCACCTAATATACAAAGATATGCACATGCTCACAGCCACCTCAAATGTCACCATTGTCATTTACATTTAGAATACTTTTCCAGCCCATCTTGAATTCTAGTCACTCCTGTACAGTGTCAGGGCACCACAGATGGAAACCGAGAATCATTTTTCTGCTCTGCTCAAACTCCAGCCTCTGTAATAGCTTTCCCCATTGGTTCTACTAACTTGTTCTGAATATCAGCTTGTTTAAGATTTCTGTAAACGTCAAACCCAAATCCCAGGGTCTCTCTCACCAGAAGCCATCTCTGCAACAGAAGCAGCCTCCTGAGAAGTATCTTGGGCAGTTCTGCCCTGAAGTTGTCTGATCCCCCTGCCCCTGCCCACTCTCCATCGGTCCATGGCTGTGATCACTCTGCCTCCACCCATTTCCCCCAAATGCCCTCTGGCACGCACAGGGGATTGCCTCTCCTTTTTACAGACACATTCAGATCTCAGAAGGGAGAGGGTCTCCTGCCCCTGGGGATCTGATGTAGTGCACAGACACCCAGTTCCTTGAAGCTGAAGGGAGGATTTAGGCATCTTGCATAGAATTATTCACCTGGTAGTCTAGGCAGGTTACCATGACAACACTTCCAGAGCCTCATGTATCTACGTGTTATTGATACATCCCATCAATTCAGCCAAGGGGGCAAAAATAACCAGGCAAAACAGTTCAGCAGCTTCCATCTCCCGTCTGTACTGCTGAATGACTCGTTTACTTATTTGTTTTGGCACAATCTAGACACAGCCACAGTGGTGCACTTAATACGACGCCTTTTTCACTCAAAAGGAGTTTAAAGCTTAACATCAAAGTCCAGCCTTATAATAGGGAATTTCCTACTTTGTTCTTCACTTTCTCACGCATTCTACTTAGAAGTGACTTCTGCTGCTGGTCACAGAATGCTTTAATTAGCATGTATTGGGCCAGAAAAGGGAGCTATAAATTGTTAAAACCTTCTCTGACAGAAAGGTTAAACGTGGGCAAAAGATAAAAGGGGCCTCTGTAGAAACTCTTGAGTCATTTCCATAACAGTAGGTACAAGTATTTCCAGAGAGAGAAATAAAATCTCTTGCCTTCGGCCCTTTGAGTGAAGACAAAGGTTTCTCCATGCACATCTTCTAAGGAAAGGGAAAAGTAAAAAAGTCTACCTGTTTATTCCAAAATGATTCTAATTAAAAGGCAGTTATGGGAAGCTGGCCGTGGAGACCTGAATTTTCTTCACAGCTCCACTGTACCTGAACGTTCAGCCTGGGGGTCTCACAGGGGTGAGCTACATATTTCCATAATGTTCGACATGAACCACGCGGTGGAGACTTAGATGTCAGTCACCCTGGAAAGATCACCTTCACAGACAGCGGGAGAGGTTTTCATCGCTTGCCACACCCACTCATGTTCTGAGCTGCATCTTTCCAGCTCTTGCTTCTATCCAGGGACATGACGTCAGGGTTGGTGTACACCAACAAGATGCCGAAGTGGGCATAAAACAGCCTCTAGAGGCTCCAAAGATCCGAGAATGCCACTTCCCAACCATCATGCTGACGAGGAGCCCACTTAACATACCTGTAGGCGACCCTTCCATGACGTGGCCCACGTAGGGGCCTTCCTGAAAGATTGGTCGGTTGTCATTCTGATCAATCACAATGACTTCCAGAGGCACTGGCCCCTCCAGGGTTCTGCCGTTGGCATCAGTGGTCTCCACAAACAGCTATTGGAGCAAAGAGATCGGGGGAGAGACGGTATTAATTCATTATGAAAATCGAAGTCAGGTTCTCTGGAGAAAATAGGTTATAGCTGCAATTTTATGAGCCCTTGGCAATCTTCAAATTTTGGTCTCGATGGATAGTCAGTGGGACTAGAATAGAAACTAAACATTAGAGAATATAAGACAAAGATCCATTCATGTTAGGTCCCTGTTGGGAAATTTACAATTAATTCATCAATCTGCAAAGGAAGTTCAAGGAAGGAAGGAAGGAAGGAAGGGAGGGAGGGAGGGAGGGAGGGAGGGAGAGAGAGAGAGAGAGAGAGAGAGAGAGAGAATTCACAATTAGCCATAGCTGAGAAAATATGCTTACATTGTTTCTGTTTTTCCAACATCATTTTGCTTACAAGGAATGTTATGCTAATAAAAATAATTGACTAAGCAGTTATGAACAGATTACATTAAGAAATAACTGAAAGTGTTTATGGTAATATTTAGGAGAAATTCAGGTCCCTAAGTATGGATAGAGAGCTTTCCTGAGACAAGGAAGGCATTTGCTGGGGTCCTGAATGAGACCCCAGGATCCTTGCCCACCAGGCCCTTATTATCTATGGGGGAATTTCATAATCCCATGAAACATTTCCATATAGAAAGAACTACCTTCAGCTCTGGAGGAAGAAGAAAATAATAGCATAAAAACACCGGCTTTATTGTTTGCCTTGGTAACAGGGAATAATGTCATGGCATTTCCAGTGTAACCTTATGCTTTCATTTTCTGAGCCTAATTCAGCTTTGATTGAACTCGGCGGTGACAATAACACTTCTCCTTGGATATCAGTGGTGGTCCTGGCATTGGAGGTGGTTGAGTATTTCAGACAGAAAAGGGTCTTTGCAGCTGGAATCCCAGTGCATCATTAAAAACACCCATTATTAGGAAGAATAACCAATATTATCCAGTGTTCTACTATATTAACTTAATTGAACCTCACAGTAACTACGACTCTTTTGTGAGGACGGAATGGAAGCAGATAGAGGTTATGTGGTAGAGTCCAGATATGACCCCATGAGGTCAGCCTCATCTCAGTTCACATTGTAACCACTATAAACAACGTGTCTAAATCACTTAATGTCGTCACATAGTATGTCTCAAGAACACTACCTGCTGCTACTGTTGCTGTTATTGTTATCAACACTAGTGTAAAAACTAGCCCAAATTAGGAAAATAAAAGAGAAACACTTTTGTCACAAAGCACCACGACGGAGATGGGGTCATCGCTGGTATCCTCCCTTTGGGAAAGTGGCATGACAAAATTCAACAAAAGCTATGAAGAATTCTTGCGCTTTGTTCCATTTGGATACTGCTCCTGGTTCTAGGTGAGTTAGGTTTTACTACATATATAAAAATATTCACTGTAGTGTTATTGCTAGTAATATCCACTAAATGTGCAGTGAAAGAAAGAGTTGAATGAATGTTTGGCTAACAACATGCTAGAATATAGCCATTATGTAAAATCATTATTAAACCTATTGATCTACTTAGAATATTATGTGAAAATACGCAAAATACCATGTGCAGCACACGTACGTAACATACACCTATGGACAGAATGTGAATTTAGTAAACAAAAATGAAGCCAGGTATGCTTGGGTAGAGAAATGTGTTTCTCATTTTTTTCTTTAACATTACTTCATCCTTTCACTAGCAGATTTACACACACTTTCATTTTGGGGACAGATACAATAATGCATGTGTACCTTAATAAGAAATTAAAGGGGCAGAGCCTTTTAACAACTGCACACAAAGATCTTAAAGAGAGTTCACTTTTATACTTTTATGCTGCTTTTTAAAATTACCATGAGAATACTGCTGAACAAAGGAAATCAAAACAAAGCCTTGGGGGAATTTCATGCAATAATGAAGGTTTGGCCTTTTGTCCTTCTCCCAAAATAGCCAAAGGCTCAACTTTCACTTAACCCAAACCTCTACATCTAAAGACACCACATAGCTTGAATCTGAATCTTAAACTTCCCGTTTGTGCAGAAACTGGTCCCCATACTTGGAGAGACCAAAGAAACAGGCAGACTACTCCAGACTGGGAGTTGGTAAGTTTCATAAGCAAGACTTGTACTGGGTGACAGCAAGACAAATAGATTTCCGTGCCTGTCCACCAGAATCTTAAAAGTTTATGCCTTTAAGATTTAACTGGACTCAGTCACATATACTCTCTAGCTGGCCTCAATAACACCTTACTCGCTCAAGGCTGTATCCTTGAAAAGAGCTCCCACTGTGGGAATAATGGATATAATGTATATTCCGAGGTCAGAGGATGGGGTGAGGAGCTTTGGCTGCCTGGGTCCAGCTCGTGGGTCAACTGGTGGTCACATCCTCTTGATGACCTCCTCCAACACTTCTATATTCTATAAGACTTGGGCAGTATAAGAAGCCACAAGTAGGATGAAGAAACAGGATTCACATTTCCCAAATATGCAAATATATTATAGAACTAGGAGGGGCAGACTCCAGATCCATCTTAATATCATGTAAAGACAAACAGACACTAAGGGGATGTAATTGGTTAGGATGAATGAAAAATGTTACAAAACCAATTGTACAAGCAGACAACCTGATAGCCTTTTATGTTAGACTACTATCCAGAGTTTGACTTCTGGATTTTTTAGTGGAAAAGAATATTGTTGGAAGCTAAGACCTTTGGAACAGCATTTCAAAACAGCAAAGTGCTCTTCAGGGGCATTTGTTCATTTCAAAGTCAGTGTAACAAAAATTCATTGAGTACTTACTGCATGCCAGGCTCTACACTGAGTAATCCATCTGTTGGATAGCCATTAGATAACAGAAAGGGCATTCTGGCATGAAGAGACAGATGATAAGCAATGTAAAATACATGAATAAGATCATTTCAGTTACAGATCAGGGATATGGAGGGATGAAACAGGTTGCAATATTAACGCTATACTATCCAACATGGCAGCCATTAGCCACATGTGGCTATTTAAGTTAAATAAAGATAAATAAAGTAAAAATCCAGTTCCTCAGTTGCACTAGACATATTCAAGAGTTCCATGGCCACATATAGATGGTGGCTACCATATTAGACAATGCAGATACAAAATCTGTCTGCCATTGCAGAGTTCTACTGCACTCCAAAGCACAGGGCTGGAGAGGAAGGGGCGGGGGGAGGGTGGGAGGGAGGGAGGGAGGGAGGGAGAGGGGGAGAGAGAGAGAGAGAGAGAGAGAGAGAGAGAGAGAGAGAGAGAGGGAGAGAAAACCTATTTTAGATAAAATAGTTTAGAAGACTATATGCAACTCTCAGGCCGTGCCCAGAAGCTACTTATTGCTGCAGGAACATTTCAACTGAGATGGGAATGACAAGAAAGCAGAAGGAGCCAGCCAGGCAAAAATGCACGGGGGAGTTCTAGACAGCAGGAAGAGCAAGTGGAAAGGTCCCAGAGTTGGCATTACAGTAGGGCTGCTATTGGTATAAGAGCAAGTCAAATAACTGGGGGTCCCCTCAAGTCCAATGGAGGGGACTGAAGTTTATCCTGCTGTAACATCCTTTGCAGAAACAAGTTGGGCAAAGTGAGAAAAGAGGGCTGATTCTCTGTGACTTGCTGGGTAAGCAGAGTGGAGGGAGGGAAAACGATATCAGGCTTGTTCCTAACAAAGGAAAACATAGTAGACTGAATAAAATATATGATGGGGAATGCCAGTGCTTTAATAAGTAGTCTATGCAATTTTCAAAAGGCATATTCATAACGCGGATGCAAATTAAGCACCTAGATATGTGTGAAGAAGTTATTAGTAAATGCAGTCTTAGCTATCACCCAATCACTTACTACAAAGAAATCTGACATTCTAGTGAGTTTTCACGATGGTTCTCACATGAAGGTCAGATCCACAGCTAGTGAATGCTAAACTTTCTGAAGCAGGGCCCTTAAATTTCACAGGGTACCTGCAGGATCAGAGAATAAATGTTCAACGGTGTTCTCGCCTTCCTCCCTACTTAATTGAAACACCCCAAACACACCGATCCTTAGTCTGAAAAGACTGGACCAATGTTTGTTTCTTTTGGGTCATAACCTATATTCTAGGGGCTGTGTTTAGGTCGCCAGAAACAAACACTGGAATGCATCCCAACAGGGCCATTCTAATGCCTGTTCTTTATGTTTGAAGTGAGATGTCACTTAGTAGAACCGACCATGAGAAAACCAACAGGTAGCCATTGGCTGAATGCAGCAGAATAATTGCTCAAAGGAAATGGAAATCAACCGGCTTGTCACTGACGATTTCTCTACCACCTTCTAGGACTTGAGGGTTTCTGTTCTTAGTTTGAGTGGTTGATCTTCTTGGGAATAACGAGGGGTGACATATAAAAAGGTCTACAGTGGAACCAGAAAGAGAGCAGATGCTCAATAAATTATATCTAGAAGCAGTTGCCCAAGTTTCTTGTGCCAGGTGGTGCCTAATAATGTATTCCATCAGGTAGCCTTAAAAAGTTGTACATTTGACCAACCTCTGTGTTGTGTGTCCTAGGACCTGGCTATTCAGAGTACAGTCAGGGGACCGGCGACACTGGCATCTCCCAGGAGCGGGTTGGAAATGCAGACTCCCAGGCCTTGCCCAGAAGCTGCTGGGGCAGCGCCTGCATTTTGTCCCATCTGCAGGGGATTCAGGCGGACATTCCTGTCTGTGCAGTGCTGCACAGTGACGCAGGGATTGCACGTGGAGGCCCAAGGGCCTTGGAGACGTTGGGAACGACATTCCCAGGTCCAGACGCATGAAAATCACTTCCAAACAGAAGGCAGCGTCGTCCCACCTGCTAGGAATCCAGTGCACTGCACTTGGACCCATTCGTGACTCCCAAACACACAGGCCAGGAAGGGTAGATGTTTTCTCTGGCTCAGTCTGGAGCAGCCTTTGTACAGACACACAGACACGTGCATATACAGACACACATCACACACACACACAGACATTCATACACGTAACATACAAACACACAGACACAAAAAACACGCAAATACACACCACGTACATAACATACACACAGAGATATAAAACACTCGTAGGTGCATTTTACATAAAAATCAATTTTTCCAATCTTCTGGTATTTGTGCGTAATGAACACTTAAAGTCTGATCACTTTCTGTCAAGTTGTCAAACAGGAAAGTCAGAAGAGAATTGCTTACTAATTGAAAAGTGAAAAGTTGCAGAAAACAAAGGAAAAGAGGAGGCCCTGGAGGTGGGAACCTCCCAGCGGATGGAGCAGGAGGGTAGGGGCACTGAACTGCCTTAGCCCTGGTGTGACTTTTGGGTCTCAACCCTGCAGTACTGTTCTCCCCCAGTAAGATGGAATAACCTGGGAGGGGTGACTGATGGCGCTTTATCATTTAGAGGGCCTGGGTCATCTAGGGAACTTGTTAGGAATGTAGCTTAAACCAGCACCGAGAGATCCTGGGGTTGGGGTTCCTTGCCCATATTTCAGGAAGCTTAGCCCATCATGGAAGGGACATAGAGAGACCACTGGCATTGGGAGCAGTGGAGGGGAGCCCTGCTGGGGGGCGGGGCACCCACCCTGAGAGCCTAAGTAGAGGACTGGGAGGAGTTGGGAGTGAGCAGCGGACCTGGATTCAGGAGACCATGTTCAGTCCTCGCGAGGTACCAGACGGGGGCTGTGAGCCAGACACACATCTCTCTGCACCTTAGTTTCTATATTATTATTAGGTTGGTGTAAAAGTAATTGCGGTTTTTGCACGTTTTAACCTTTTAAACCACAATTGCTTTTGCCCCAACCTAATACTAAGAGCCTCCCACTGCGGCCGCATCGGCTCTTAGTGCAGGCTAAATAAAACAATGTGTACACGTGTCTGCTCTCAGGCAGGTGCTAAAGTTAAACCCAGCTCTTACCACCCAGTTTTCAAAGGGCCAGCCTCGGGCTTCGCTAGAGAACGTGGAACTATTTCATTCATACATTTAAAATGATTTAATTAAACTATTCTTAAAAGGTGTTATAAGAGGCAAGAATTTTTCAGGCACTAGAAAGTATGATCAATGCAGTTGTATGTTTATCATTTTGCTCTAAACTTTGTCCAGATGGTTTCTGAGTTTCTGCTTTGTCTCTCCCAGGGGCCAAAGCAGAAACTCAGAAGCCATCCTCTTCCTCACATGAAGGCTTCTCTCCTGTCCCTTGCCACACTATCTACACTCCTGCATGTCACTGAAATCCACCCTCTTTTTCACCTCCATCCTCACCTCCTGACAGTAGCTCCTGTCACCTCTCACCAGGGCCACTGCCACAGGCACCTAATGCGTGTCCCTGTCACCACGGCTCATTGCCACAATCTGTTCTCCAAGGGCTCTGTGATGGTTAATTGAATGGGTCAGTTGACTGGCCTGGTGTGCCCAGAGTAAACGTCATCTCTGCACGTGTCTGTGATGGTGTTTCCAGAGGAGACTAACGTTTCAATCAGTGGACTCAGTAAAACAGACCCCCCGCCCCACCGTTGGGTACAGATCATCCAATTGATCGGGGGCCTGAAAAGAACCAAAGGCACAGGAAGAAGCCATTGGCTCCTTTTTCTTCCTGCCCGATTGAGCTGCGACATGGATCTTTTCCTGCCCTCAGCGTTCCTGCTTCTCAGGCCTTCGGACCTGGACTAGCTACAATGCCAGTGG
Organism: Rhinolophus sinicus; assembly: GCF_057876585.1. NCBI lineage: Eukaryota > Metazoa > Chordata > Mammalia > Chiroptera > Rhinolophidae > Rhinolophus > Rhinolophus sinicus. The sequence continues at coordinate 53,789,072 of NC_142508.1, forward strand.
CTTCCCTGCTTCTCAGGCCTTCGGACTCAAACTGAATTATGCGGCCAGCTCCCCCGGGTCTCCAGCTTGTAGGTGGCCGGTCGTGGGTCGTCTCAGCCTCCATAATTGTGTGAGCAGATTCCTTATGACACATCTCTTTATGTAAATATGTATATTTACATATCTTCATGTTATATATTTGTATTAATATTTATACTCTATATATTTTCATAATATTTATATAGCTCCCACACATTTGTAGTTACAAAACCGTCATGGGACGTAAAGTAATACAGTCAATGATATGGTAATAACTATGTATAGTGCCAGGTGGGTACTAGGCTAGTCAGGGGGATCACTTCTTACATTATATGCTTAAATTATATAACCAGTCTGCTGTACACCTGAAATTAATATAAAGTAATGCTGAATGTTAACTGTAATTGAAACATTTTACAAAAGGGGGAAAAGGTAAAGGGGACTAAGAGGTCCAAATTTCCAGGTATAAAACAAATATAGTCAATAATGTAGTGAGAATATAGTCAATCATATTGCGATATGCTACTACGGTATCAGATGGTTGCTGCACTTATCACGGTGATCACTTCTTTAGGTATATAAATGTTGCACCACTGTGGTGTACACCTGAAACTGATATAATGGTATATGTTAGCTATATTTTTTAAATAAAAAAATATTCGTATATGTCCTATTGGTTCTGTTTCTCTGGGGGAACACTGGTCAACACAGAATTCCAGAGTATCTTTTCAAAATTGTAATTTCTTTATGTCACCCCATGATGGACACCTCCGAATCATGTCTCATCATTCTTAGAATAAACAACATATTCTTTTACTGTATAATTTGACCCAGCCCCCTTCTCCAAACTCATTCCACATCACCAGAGATCCCCTTTGGTCCTTATTATCACGTCACACAGATCTTTTTTTCGATTCTTCCAACTCATCCCACTCCTTCCTAACACAGTTATTGTCCCATGCGACCCTCCTAGCAAGCACGAGCTTCCTGTCATCTGTCCCCTCTTAGTCCCTGTTCCTACTTTAGATCTCAGCTCAGATGGCAGTGGCAGAGAAGCTCCTCATTACCCCTCCGGACTAGCTAGGGCACCCCTGGTTTACCCCCCTGTAGTACCAGTGTCTTCCCTTCCTCACTTTTCTCATAATCTGTAATTGCTTATTGACTAGGGTGACAATTTGGCTCATGTTTGCCTCTCTGTGTGGCCCCAGGGGGGCAGAGCTGTTGCCCACCGGCAGACCCCCCAGGCCCAGGCGGACACCCAATGCCTGGCACATAACAGGCGCCTGATTTCATATTCAGCGCATAAGGCCCTCTGCTGGAAAGCAAATGACTCTTTAAGAGAGCGGAGTCCAAAGTTTTGGCCTCAGCTTTGGCCATCTGCCCTTTCTCTCCATCCCTGGCACATGAGAGCGGACAGTCCCGATTCCACTGACCGCCGGCCAGTTGACTCTGTGCCGTCTTAGTTCATGAACAACAGTGGTGAACAACACCCAAGCACACTAAATTGATCACTTGCTTTTTAAGAGAAGGGAACTAATATTTATTGGGTGTCCAATGGCTGGGCTTTTTATGTGTTGTCTCATTTGGCTCAAAACAACCTGAAGAAACCCCCACGGCGGTAAAACTCAGAGAATCTTAAGTACCTGTGGCTTTGGGATCTTGCTGGATCCAAAGTCAGGTCTGACTCCAAAACTCATGCTTTCCCCATTATGCTCTTCTTAATGGCTAAATATTTTTTCATGGACTTTTCTTACACTTTTGTTTCATTCGCTTTACTAAATGTGTCATCTACTGAATAGTTTTGCTTTACATTGATTGCTATGTTTCACCGTCACCTCACCTGAGGCAAAATTATCCACTAATTTAAGGGTATGGTGAGCTTATGATAAATTTTTCCTAACACACTTGAAAAACACTGTGAGCTCTGTGTGTTATATAACTCCCTGACACAATGACAGTATCTGCCGGGCTACAACATGTCCCCTTTGGGGGATGTCACACATTTTCTGAAAAGTAAATTACAAAAGTTGTCCTTTTTATACATTTAGCTCTCAAATGACCATGATGAATAGGATGGGGAGGGGGACAGGGTATGCGAGACACCCCTAATCTGTTGAAAGCAAAACTCCTTTATTTGAGGGTGTAGACATTGAAGGTACTGCATGGATGTGAGCTAATCGCCGCCCTTTGGGGGCCATGGGAGGTGGGCACTAAATGTGTCATCCACTTAATAGTTTTGCCTCTCATGTCTTAATAAATATTAGTTCCACTCCCCTAAAAAGCGAGGCCAGTAGTGCTGGTCTCCTGAGCCTTGTATGCAGGAGGAGAGAAGCCTTGAGTTCTGAAATAGGGAGGAGGTAATGAGAAACCATGGAGCCAGAGTGGAAGCTAAACTGCCGGGGTAGCTTTAGCTAAAGCATGCGTGTGGGGTCCCCTTGGCCACCCTTCCCAGCCTCCCAGCATCTATTCCACTTCCATGTCTCAGGGGTAGAGGTGCAAACCATTAAGTCACAATTTGTAAACTGATGACTCTTCAAACCAATTAATGCATCATTAAAATGGAGATGGGCTGTACACACTTCATAGACAAGCATCCTTTAAAAAAATAAAAAAAACAGGAACATAATGAACCGAATGACAAAGCATGCACCAGCACACTGGCCTTCAGCATCACAACAAACTATTAACATCTTGCCCTTCCTTTGGCTCATCTTCTCAACTGCTTATGAAAGACACAATTTAGTCAGACAACATTTGACGCTGTGATCTAACCCAACGGGATGAACTGATGAAAAACAAAATGTGCTGCAAGGTTTTTTGGGTGAAGGCCAAATTGAAGAAGCTGCTCTTAAAAGCCAATATTTTTTACAACCTGAGGTGACCCAAGCAACATATGTCAAACCCGGATCAATGGAATAAGAAACAAAGCACGACACGCACAGTCTATAGACTCATGAGTCATTTTGAAATAAAACAATTTAGAAAACATTTCGACCTTTTTGAACTCTGATGATTCTGCTGCAGGCCAAATATTCAAATGAAACAACACATGCGGGCACGCATACAGTAAATTACTTATTTAAGATGACGTATTAATAACTGGTTATCAGTATACTGTGCGTGTGCACGAGAGCTTTTCAGCCACACGTTTTCTGATCACATAAAATGAAGAGAATATATGAGCTATGACTATAACATAACGTGACTCAATTTCTCATTTGGACATAGATAAGATGTCTCCTACCCAAACGACTGTGTTCTTTCCAAGTTACCACCTCGGGACACCACAACATGTCCTGACATGGATGCTGTGATTTGTACCATCTCTGAAACGACTCTTCAGGAACTTCTATCGGACCAGTTTAAAAGGCACCAACAAAGATGGGTCTCATTCCTTTCCTTCCAAATATCTTTTGCAAAAGAGAATAGTTATAATGCTAGAAACGCAAAACGATAACTGAATGTTCACTGTACACAACAGAGGTACACGTAGGCCTAACAACTATGGGACATCTCCCGTTAAACATGACTCTATGTTCAGACATAGAGACTCACACAAAACCTTGAAATACATATAAAAAATAAGATGCCAACATTTGCCTGCGTGGTGGACAAAGATAAAGAAAAGATGAGAGCCAAAGATTGTGAAAGTGCTGTGACATAAGCACCAGGTTCCACGCTAGTAGAAATTCAACTTGATACAATCTTCCCAGAAGGCAGTTTGGAAGTGTGTCTTGAGAACCTCAAAGACATTCACAGATTAAAAACAAACAAACAAAACATCTGTAAAGGTTCGGTAGAACTAAAGAAGCCCACAGAGCTTTTCATGCAAGTATGCCTTTAAAAGTTTACTTATAACTGATGATTTCCTAAAGGTTGAGAGTGGTTGGAAGATTTTTTAAAACAGTATTTTCCACTCTGGATATAATGTTTGTTGTGATAGGAAAGAAAAAGAAAATGATAACACTTATCCTGACTTATTTGATTAATGTGAAACTTAAATTGCCCTTACTTTCTGCACCTGAGTTCTTACATTTTAATTAATATAGTATCACATTCATTCATTATAGACTCCTTTGGTAGAGACTTACGTATTCTGCATGTAGATGAGAATATGCTCATGACCCAATTAGCTCATAAACAACTCGAAGGCAGGAACACTGTTTTCTAGGTATTCCTTCTATACCTAATTAAGGGCCTTGAATAAAGAAAGCATTGATTGATATTTTTACTGCCTTTTTGTTTGCAATTCTCACAGCCTCCTCAGCTCCCAACATCTCACAAAGATTCGAACAAGGCATCTCTACCGAAGACACCCTCACTGATCACGGAAATTACACTAGACTTGGAATCAGAAAGCCTGTCTTTCAGTTTCAGCTCTGCTACCTATCGAGTGGCTGTGGTTGGCAAAATCTTCCCCACGGTTTTAAAGCCCTAATCCCGGAACCCATGGTATGTTAGGTCACATGGTAAAGGGGGGTTAAGGTTGCAGATGGAATTAAGGCTGCCCATCTGCTAACCTTAAAATAGAGAGTTTATAGCCTTGATTATCTGGATGCGTCCAAATGTCATCACCAGGATGCTTGAGAGAAAAGGCGAGAACAAAGTCTGAGTGATGGATGGAAGAAGGCACTTGAGCAGCCATGGCTGGCTTTGAAGTTGGAGGCAGAGGCCATGAGCCCAGGAGTGTGGGATAACACTAGAAGCTAGAAAAGGCCAGGATCCTCCTTTCCAGCCTCCAGGAGTGTATGCAGGCCTGTTGGTACATTGATTTTAGCCCAGTGAGAGCCATGGTGGATTCTAAACCTACAGATGTGCAAGAGAATAAATCTGTGTTGTTTTGAGTCACTGCATTTGTTACAGCAGCAGCTGGAAATTAATACTGGGGCCATACACGTAATATTGTGGCCACATGATCTAGTGTCCAAACTGGAACACATTTTAGAATGTAAGGTGGGACTATTAAAAATGAAGCCTAAACAACAAGTACAGACCAAGACTGTCTTAGGCAAACCTGGCCAATGGTGAGTTTTTCTTATTAAGTGACTTCAGCTTTCACGGATCAGTTTTTACATGTAACAAAGTTGTTTAGAAAACTACTCTCTCTCTTCTTCTTTTTTTTTTTTTTTTTTTGGTTAAAAGAATAAAAAAGATAAACAAGCACATGTAGCACAATTCCCAGCACCTAGGGAATTCTAAAAAATGTTTGTTAGATCAGAGAAGGATTTGGTGACTTTGGCAGTCATTCACTCCCAACAGACCTTTATTTAGACTTTTGAAAAGGTGGATGTAGTACCCTCGTTTCAATTCCTATTTATCAGTCATTACCCTTCTGAAATTGCTTTTCTATTACCGAAATCCAGATTTCTCTTTGACACCAATCAATGCATTTCAAGTTATTTTTCTCAGCTTTATTCATTTGCCAAAGTTGAATTTCATTATGAACCAGCTCCCGAAGAGTTCCCAGGGAAAAGATACTTTTAGCCTTCTGTAACCTTCATTTACACAACTCTGTGTAATCTCCCCCTCGATAGACTGGATGTAGTGTTTATAGCTCTCGCTAAAAAATGACCGAAGGGGCAAGAAAAGTTTCATACTTGTTAGATGATTAATTAAAGATCTTGATACTATGATCAAATGTTCTTTGAAAAAGCTTGCACTGCTTAGAGCTATAGTATTTCCTTTGTCAATTGGAAGTTTTATTTTTAAAGTCTGTTTTCCCCCAAAAAATGAAAACATTTTTTCCCTTATGTATGTATGCATGCTCACAACCACACTGGACTGTGAGGGCATTTTCTATTTAACTTTTGATTAATTAATAAGTAGCTTTAGTTATGTGGAAGAAATCTATGTAGATATTCAAAATAATTTTATTTAAGTAGCTTGGGTAAAGTCTCAGTGAATATCTTCGACCCCCAAGAGGGGCACAGGCTGAAAATTTTAATTGGTTCACATAAAATTTATATAAATCATTCCAGTAGATGTTGGAATTATGCCAGATTCATTAAGGATATGTACAAGGGCTAAGGGGATTTTTGTACAAAAATGAGAAATACAGTACTTTTGAAAACAAAGCTGTAGGATAAAATTTCTGAGGATTTTATTTTTACTTGCTTTTCTTCCTCTCCAAAAGTGAAATTCAGAGGAAAAGAATGAAATGTAATACATTTTTTCTTTTTATTTTACAGAACTAAAGTCATTTTGTTAAGTACTAAAATGTGTTTTATAAAACATGTTCTCCAAAAATTAAGGTTGATGTATAAAAATTTAAAGTATAGCCTATAAATTCCAGGTGGATTAAAGTATTTGGAGAAAAAAGCCATTGAATATTTATGAAATAGAGTAGGGAAGGTCTTTCTAAACCAACAATGAAGGCATAACTTATGTGAATTATTGAGAGATTAAACTATTTAAGTGCACATTTTTATAGGACTAAAATAAACAGAAAACTGAGAAAAATATTTATACTATATAAAACAGAGACTTACTATTCTGAATATAAAAAGAGCTGGTTAAAAATCAATGGAAAAAACAACAACAAAAAATAACAAAACAAGAAAACAAAAAAGCAATTAAAATGAAAATAAGACAGTTTTTTGCTTATAAGGTTGCCACAATAATTTAAAAAACCTACTAGTCAGTATCCAGCAAACTTGTGAGGAAAAAAATCTCATTAGGGAGACCACCTCAGGGATGATGTAGATGCCTGATCACTGCACTGTACACCTGAAGCTGAAGCTGAACAACAGTGAATGTCATATATATATATAGTTACAAGAAGTGGAGTACAGCATTAGGAAAGGAATAGAGACAGTGGAAATATAACGGCTGTACGCGATGCCAGAGGGGTAGTAGATTGGGGGAGGGAGGTTATCCCTGTGTGAGGGATATAAATGATAAATGTCTAACTATTACTTTGTTTTGTACACCTGAAACTAATTTAATAAAAACATCTCATACGTTATAGATGATATTAAAACATATTTCGGAAGTGTAATTGGTCAGTATGCATTACAAGCCTTGAAAACATGCAGTTCTACTCATAAAAATTTAGCTTAGGGGCTACATGTGTGTGCGGGGGGAGAAACATGTTTAGTAGCAGGTATATTCATTTCAATATTACTTAGAAATAGAAAAATTTACAAACAACACCATGTTCTAACAGAATATTGATGAAATAAACTACGGCAAGTGCATATAGTAGAATATTACATTACAGAAACACTTTAGGGAATAGAAAAATACATTAATAGCACGGTGTTCACGATATGAAAATATCTGATTGCAAACTAGTATGCACTATATATGCAATTTTGAAAAACAGACAAAGGCATTACAGTATGAAGATTATACTAAAATATTAATAGTGGTTTTATTGCAGGTGATTTTTTACTTTGCTTCTCTACAGTTTTCTAGATTTTCTATAATGGGCATTATGTTAATTTTAGAGTTAAAAAGAATCTGTAAAATTTACCTTAAAATCGCAGCTTATTCAGACTGACTACAGACTGGCTACAGTTTATCACAAATGGGGGGCTATAGGAGTCTGTTAAGCTTTAGGATATCTAGTCTCATAGTATTGATGATTAATGGGAAATAAGAGGACATCAGGTATGTAAGAGACCACCTGTAGGACACACAGGTGGTCTCTGATAGTAGGATAGCAGGATTATAGTAGGATACACAGTGGCTGGCTTTTTCAGTCTTCTCTGATTTTTGGATAAAAAAGAATCTCACTGCACTCGACAGCATTTTGTAATATGGAACTTGGTCTCATCAGCTTTATTTTCTGAACCGTCACTGTTATCAATGTGCTTTTTCTCTCACTGATACATTCTGAGAACCATGACAGAGCTGAGGTTCCACGTGTGGACTTTATAGATTCAGGGAGACTTGGCTTCAAGTCCCAATTTTACCCCTTGTCAACTCTGTGATTTTAAACCTACTCAGTTGTTACCTTCTTAGACTCTCAATGTCCTCATCTTTAAAATGGGAGCGTGGGCTCTAACTCACAGGGTTGTTGTGAGATGAAATACGTGATGGCTGTAAAGCATTTAGCAAAAACACTTGGCATATAACCAGTACCAAATAAATGGCAGCTGCCTGTAGCCTTAAAGTATTTTGTGAAGCGAGAAAACTACCACTACAATGTCCCACTGCTGACCTGGGTTCATAATATCAAGTACCTAAGGAAAGTCTTTGACACGTTGCAGACGCTGCTGCTAGGAAATGGAAGCGCAGGTGAAATCAAGAAGAAAGGTCAGCTTCTTGGTGCCGAGTCCCCTGTTCGGATGGATCTCCCAGCTCGGTCCTTCCTGCCTTACTCCCACCCCGTGCCCAGAGCCAGTGTGGCCATCAGTGCCCAGCTCCAGGCCCACTCTCTGGGAACTCAGCTCTGAGGTGACCTCATGGTTTTTCTAACCCTCCTCAAATGTCCAGGTCCCCAGCTCTGCTATATTGGTCCCATTGACTGGGCTTTGGGCTGCCCTAGCCCTGGGTGCACCTAACACTGTGGGAGAATCCCTTAGCCCTTGCCTCCATCCCTGCACCAGTATCTCCCTTGGGACAATGCCTAGGATTCCTTGCCCTTCCAAGTATGACTTTATGAGCCTCCCTTTCCAGACGGGGGTCCCCTCTTTCAGCTTCATGCTCTAACCTCAAAGGCAGTGAGGGAAATGCTTGCTTTTTAAACTGTTTATTCTGACATAGCTTTTTTTTTTTATTCACACGCAGGTGTAAGAAATCAGAGATGCCATATACTGTACCCAGTTTGCCCCAAAAGTAACACCTTGCAAAACTGTAGCACAATATTGCACGCGAGGCACTGACATCCAGGTAGTCCTGAGTCTTACCGGATGTCCCAGTTTTATTTATACTCGTGTGTGTGTGTGTGTGTGTGTGTGTGTGTGTGTGTGTGTGTGTTAGGTTGGTGCCAAAGTAGTTGCAGTTTTTGCAGTTATTTTTAACCTTTTAAACCGCAGTTACTTTTGCACCAACCATTTAGTTCTCTGCTTATACCCATCACGACAATCAAGATACAGAACAGTTCCATTGCCAAAAGTGTCTCGTGTTGGAGACCAATGCTTTCAACATTTTAAGTTCTACCCCACTTCCGGGTATACACCCAGGAGAAGTTACAGCAGGGTCTGGAGGAGATATTCGCACACCTACGTTCACAACAGCGCTACCGGGTTTCCCTGAAAATAAGACCTAGTTGGACAACCGGCTCTAATGTGTCTTTTGGAGCAAAAATTAATATATTTTACTATAAGAAGTGGGGTACAAGTTAAAATTCATGTAAGACCCCGTCGTATTTTACTATAATATATTTTACTATAATATAAGACCCATTTTTGCTCCAAGACACGTTAGAGCTGATTGTCCGGCTCGGCCTTATTTTGGGGGAAACACAGTATTCACAATTGTCAAGAAATGGAAGCAACCTCAGTGTCCATCAACACATAAATGGATAAAGAAAACATGGTATATACGTACAATGGAATATTATTCAGTCTTAACGAGGAAGGGAATCCTGCCATAGACTACAACATGGATAAACCTTGAGGACATTATGTTAAGTGAAAAAAGACAAATACAGTATGATTCCACTTACATGAAGTATCTGAAATTGTGAAACTCATAGAAACAGAGAGGAGAATGGTGCCTATTAGGGGCTGAGGGGAGAGGGAAAGGGGAGTTGCTACTTAATGGGCATAGAGTTTCAGATTTGTAAGATGAAAAGTTTCTGGAGATCTGTTTCACAACCAATATAATTTAACCCACTTAAAAATAGTTAAAATGGAAATTTTTATGTTATGTGCTTCTTTTTATGACAATAAAAAAAATTTGTATGGGCATCACCTGGAAACTTGAGGAATGCAGATTCCTGGGACCCAGCCCCAGGAATTTAGGAGGTTCTCAGTGGGGCCTGGGAATCTCTGTGTTACATCACCCCAAGTGGTGCTGATGCAACGGCCCAAAGATTGCACTTTGGGAAAACCCGCTCTGGGGTAGCTCCAGGCTCCTCATTTTATCAACCAGCAGGTGCTAAGACCCAACAGAAACTGGCCCTAGCTGGGGCAGCTTGGGTAGCGGGCATCGGTTTGACAGACCTACTTACGGTGCGTGAGACCCTCATGGGAATGAGCAACCCCAGGAATTAGACCACCTGACTGGCATCACTGCCTGTATGCAGCTGAGTCGTCCCCTTTTGTCTTTCACACTTTCTCCCTTAAGCATTTCAAACTAAGACACTGCCTCTGTAAGAGAGGAATCAGTGTCAGCTCCTAGGTGGATAGTGGCATAGTTACTACATCGAAGCTGCCCGGTACCCCGCCATCTGATGACACCCAATCCGCATCCAGACCATCCATTGATTGGACACGTTGGCTCTACCTTCTCTATCCTGAATCTGACCAACCCTCCCAATCTGTTGGTTTCCCTCTTGGCTAAGCCACAGTCTCTCACACGTTACTATGAGTCTCTCTTAATCGCCCTCTTTGTCCCTGCTCTTGCACCCACACCCGACTTACCACACAGATTTTCAGGTTACCTTGACAAATGCAAACTGGACTGCTCACTCTTTTGCTTCCCAACCATCTCACAGCAATTTTATCCTAAATCCTCACTGTGGTTTATAAGTCCTTGTCGTGGCCATGGGATCTGCCCTTGACCACATCGTCCACCACGCTCCCAGAATCGTTCCAGTCTGGCCATGTCCTCCTTGGTGTTCTTCAAAACCGCTAATTTCCATCTCAGGGTCTTGAAAGACACTCTTCCCTCGCCTCTAATGCTCTTTTCCGAGGAGTTTTCACGGCTCGCTCCTTCATTTCTTTCATGTCTTTCCTCCAAACAGAGGCGTTTCTTAACTACTGGATCAAAAACAGCCATCCCTCCATCAATGCCCATCCTCATCCTTCCATTGTTTGCACAGCTCTTGCACCTATTTCTTTAATGTCTGCCATCCCTGCTAGAATGGACGTCCAGAAGGACAGCCAAGCGGCCTGTTTCCCGTAGCACAAACAGTGCCTTTCATACAGTAGGTTTTCAATAAATGTAATGAATGAACAATGGATGAACTAAGGGCTTTGATTTATAGGGAAGTCTCTTCCTTTTTCTACAGGACAGATGAATAGACAAGAAAAAACTGACATCTGTCTTTTAAGAATTCCCCGAGGGTGAGCCCAGCGAACAGGTAATGCATTAAGGATTCAACACAAGCAAATGCTGCCTCTTTCAGAGGCAGAAACCAAGTTCAGTGAAGTTGTTGTAACTGTCCAAAGTGTGAAAACATTTTTTACATGAGATTATTCATTGTTTGGCGGTGAATGATAGTATGTGATTTTGTTCTGACACACATATTACTAATAAGCATATTTAAATGAAAGAAAATAAGGGGAGTGGAACTTAATACAAATTCTAGCTCACCGAAGTGATCCCATCGGTCCCAGCCTTTATAAATGAGGTAATACAAGTTACAGGAATGAACTCACCTTTCTGACCTAAATCCCCTTTACCATCTTACAACCCTAGCTCAGCATCAATACTCCACTTTTTTTTTTTTTTTTTTTTTTTTTACTTGAACACAAAACTGCCTCCAACAGCCAGACATGACTGTGTCGTGATCAGATGCACCCTGTTAGAGCCCTGGATTTCCACCCAGATTGCTTCATCTCTTTTCCTTTGGCCAGACGCCTCCGCCCCAGATGGGTGCACAGGTTCTGTGCTGCAGAGTACAGACAGTCCACAGTACAATCAGCCTGCATTTGGCAGTGTTCTAGACCATTCTGACACCTCCTGGTACAGTGTCACTCAACTTCCTCAAGTATCCCGGCCAGCCCAGGATGATGGTGCTGATGTAACTTGGTACTTTGTTCCCGACATCCCTTTCTGTATGCTTTGGGGCCATGCAGGGAGAAAACGGGAGCGTAGCTCTACCCCACCACTAGGCTGTGTAGCAAGCTGTTATACTGCTGTGTGAAAGGTACCTGCAAATGAACCATCATTTATCTGCCATCTCCCTCCTCTTAGGAGTTGGGTTATGTTGAACCATATGAAGCTGCAAATTTTGTAGGTCAAAGATCATCAAGTATTGGTAATTCCAGCTCAAATCCAGCCTTGTGCCTGTTTTTGTAAACGAAGTATTGGAATATAGCCACACTCCTTCATTGACCTACTGTCTAAGTCTGCTTTCAGACTAGAACAACAGGTTTGAAAAGCTGTGAAAGTCTGCATGGCTCACAAAGCCTACAATATTTATTATCTGGCCCTTTAAAGAAACAGTTTCCTGAGTCCTGTTTAGAACATTCGGTGCAAAAGGATGAAGGAAGAAATTAACCCAGGGAGAAATGAGAGTTCTGATGTAGATTACAAATCCAACTTAACAACTTGAAGTTTATCTCTCTCTCTCTCTCTCTCTCTCTCTCTCTCTCTCTCTCTCTCTCTCTCTCTCTCTCTCTCCCTCCCTCCCTCCCTCCCTCCCTCTCCCCCTTCCTCCCTTCCTCTCTATTGATTCATTCAACAAATGTTTTATGCCCCTATAATACCTCAATTTCTACATAAGATCCTTGATTTACAATGATTAAAAAACAGTCTTAAGATTTTTTCAGTTCATTTCGAGCCACCATTTAGTAGGATTAAACAAGTGTCATGTAAATAATTATTAAACAAGGAAGGCTATAAAGAGATTGCATTTAGATTGTGGGTGGGGGGATGTCCACGGAAGGCTTCGCTGATGGAAGTTTACAGGGGAAGAGGAGGGCAAGAGCCCGTGCACCATTCCTGTGCCTGTGAAAAACTGCACAAAAGCCAGAGGGACTGAGCTGAATGAGAGCAATGGGCAGTGACATGGGTCAGGACTGAAGAGGTGGGCAGGCAGGTCACGGGGCCCTGGTAGACAACGCTAAGCAGTTTGGCCTCTTTCTGAAGGGCAACGTGACACCACTGAAACCCTCTCATGGAGCCACCTTGGAAAACAGTCTGGCAGCTCCTCAAATAGTTAAGCACACAGTTACCATGTGACTCAGCAATTCCACTCCTAGTCATGTCCCCAAGAGAAATGAAACATGCGTCCACACAAAAACATGAACCTCAATGCCCATAGCAGCATTACTTGTAAGAGCCAAGAGGTGGGAATGACCCAAATGTCCATCAACAGTGACAAAATGGGGGCCTATCAATACAATAGAATATTATTCAGCCATACAAAGGAAGTACTGGATACCTGCTAGAACATGAATAAACCTGAAAACGTCACACTCAGTGAAAGAAGCCAGACATAAAAGACCACATTTTATATGATTCTATTCTATGAAATGTTCAGAACAGGCAAATCGATAGACACAGAAAGCGGATGCGTGGTTGCTTGGGATTGGGGAGAATAGGAGGAATGGACAATGACCGCTATTGTGGACACGGTCTCTTTGAGGTGACGTGAATGTTCTAAAATTGACTGTGGTGATGGTTGTACAACTCTGTGAACATTAACAACCATTGAATTCTATATTTTACATGAATGAATGATATGGTGTTATGACTCTGTTAAATTAATATTTGTTAGGTAGAGCCCAGGGTGCCGGGTGGTGAGCAGTGGTTGAACAACAGACCACAAGAGAAATGGAAACACCTGGATAAGTTCATGACTCACAGGTCCTGGGGGGGGGGGGGGGGTACATGGCAAGCCTTGAAGGGCTACACAGGGAGATCAAGGCAGAGTAAAGATGGAGAGAGAGTGATAAAAGCCTTCCTATGGTCCGGGAGTGAAGTGTTTTGGGGTTCCTAGGCTAAGGCCAGGTTGGTAAATTCTAACTGAAAGAGTAGGGTTTCAGAATCTTATCTAAGAGATACATAAGGGGAAGGCCCTGGGAGGCCTGAGAGACTATTGATCACCAGGGCTGTTGGGGAAGTCAAATCAGACTTACATTTGCTTGCGACTCCGTGGGCTGCTATCTAGGGCAGCATGAGGGGGCTGCTGTCAGTCCAAGGTCCCTGAAGACCACTTGGCCAAACAAAATGGATGCCAAGACAGCAAAATGGATGCCGAGAGTAGCTGAGCTAGACTCTCAGCATAGGGAGCATGAATTGCATCTCAATAAAGAGTTTGAAAATAAAACCTCTGTGGGTCGGGGGAAAGGGGACAGTGGTGAGAGAATAACTCATATTTGAATTTGAAAGATCGTTCTGGAAGCTATGTGGAGAACGGACAGAAGAGGTACGAGAGGAAATTGGGCAGCCTAGTTGAGAATTTACTGAAGGAGGCCAGGGGGGAAAATGATGAGGGCTTGCACTTTGGTAGTGATTTTCTTGGTGAAATAATGGTGAGGAAAGCTCATGTTTATTAGAACGTTCTGAGTAGAAGAAATACTGGTTTTAATCCTGGATCTCTCATAGCTGCAGCTAAACATCACCTTCATTCTCTCTTTTGCAAAACAGCAACAGTAACACCTGACCGACCTCCTTCATGGGGACAAATTAGATAAATGGCTATAAAAGTATTTTTCAGTGTAGAGCAGTACATTCCATGTGGATGCCAAATTTCAGAGAATTAAAACTCAAGGATAAATACTCAATACCAAGTAAATTAAACAAAGTATAATCCTTGTGTGAAAATTCAGAAAGCAGTGCTAAACTCCCGAGGGCCTCAGAACCACTGTTATGAATATCAGTGATTAATTATAACCTGCAGGTACTGAGACAGTAAGAGATGATTCTGACATTATAATGACTGTAGCATCACAAGCTAGATGAAGCTTTTAAAAACGAATACATTAGAAGAAAGTCTAGATGTCATATCCTCTGGCAGGTTTCTTGACACTCCCAGAGTTAACCCCTCCTCTGGGTACCCACAGCTCACGGCACACACCTCTAGGACAGCCCTGGGGCACTGTTTGTAGGCATAGACTGCTGCAACCCCCACTGGATCCTGAATTATTTTGAGTGTAAAGACTGGTTTTGTATTCATCTGTCTCCCCAGTGTCTAGCATGTAGAGGTGCTCAGTATTTATTGGCTGAATAAATGAAATCAATCAACCAATCAATGAACAGATGAGCAATCATTGAACGATGAGTGCACCAGAGGGCATCTGTCCTGGTTTTTCTGAGAAATAAAACATGAGCAATACACTGTGAAGCTAGCCATCCATGGATATTTTCTGGCTGCTCCACACCAGTTGAAGCAAAGGCTTCATTGAAGGATGCCCCTGTCTGCCTTACACATCATTTCCATTCCCACAGTGAGTAGCAAATGCTGCTTCCAGTTTGTTCAAGTGCTGCTTCCAGGGAGACACTGGCCCGGAAATGTCACAGGGTCTAATTTTATCTCTAATCTCATCGACAGATGTAATGGGTCTGTAGCTGGAGGCCTTGCTTTCACTCCTCAGGTACTTCTGAGCCCTCTCAATTATCCCAGGGCTCTGGACTGATGAGCAACAGCCCTTTATTTTCCTGAGGCCAGTTATTTTTCACTAAGTGAGTTTCCAGTGTACAACCAGCCATATTGAATTTCCTGCTCTCTCCGATGGCCTTGCATAGTGAACCCAGAGTCCGAATTTCAGGCCGTCTCTACTCTGGTTTCTAAATCAGGTTCCCACCTACTGAAGACCCAGGGGATCAATCTGGCCATGACATATTCGCATGGAGCTATTCCTTAGAATATTTAAATACGTGTTTGACAACATCTTAAAGCAGGAGTGTTTAAACAAGATTTCTGATTTCCTGATTTTTCCATTAAAAAGAAAAAAAGACGTTACAACCCTGTGGCTGTCACTCCTACATGGCAGCAACCTGCTAATGTGGCAGTTCCTCTCATTTAGACAGTCCTCCAATTTTCCCGGTCCCCACGATCCCGTTTTCTACCCAGAGCTAAGGCTGAGAGTTTCCTTTTATTTCCATGCTTGCCCTGTGGTTTTCTTATACCTGCAGTAACTTCCTAAGTCATGGGTGTTTGGGGTTATAACACCTGCAACTAGTGGGTTCTGACCAATCTTCACCTCCCTTCATAGTCTAAAGTTAGGAAATCTTTCTATAGTTTGGGTTCAAGATGATGCCTGACATTTCTTTCTCTAATACCTTAGCATTTTGCAAGAAAAATAACTGTGTAGCTGTTAGCAGTCAACTCCAATTTAAATAATTCCACTGCCAGTGAACGATGTGTGACATGCTTGCAAATTGATCAATTTGCTGTGCTACTAATTAGTTCTGTGAAATTACATGTTGCCAAGAGCTTTCTGGCCAACTTTGTCACGAAAGAGTCAGCTTTAGAAAGGTAATTCCAGGCGACCTGACCTAAATTAGCATATTAATAATGGACAATTGTTTCACAAGGAATTGATGCTTGTTTTTGTAACTTCAGGCCAAGCCCTTTATAAACTAGTTTTCAAAATGAAACAGGTGAGACATTGGCAAGTCCCTTCCTTTCGACCTCCTTCCATTTGTATTCCAGGCACTTTGTCAATGAACTCTATGAAATGTTTCATTAACCTTCAGTTTGCATTAAAGTATTACCTGGTAGCAGCAGACGGCTTATGTTTCCCTTAGCATATCTTTCATAACTTTGTACTTTCTAAAGATTTCAGATTCAAGCTAAGATTGGCCTTGGGATATTTTTTCTTCTCAGATTTATTCCACAACAGTTCCTAAGCCCTTGTATCCCTAAGTCACTCCAATAACTTGCTACTTTCGTAACCCAAACCCAAGATGTAAGGGGCTCCAATTTGGAGCTGATTGCTTGACTGCCAGTGATATGTTCTCATTCTCATTTTTTGCACTTGGTCTATACCCTCTAATCTGCAACTGGAAATAATGACAAGAGAACCTCAAAAGCAGCTGAATGCCTTACTCTTTTGATTTGCAGCACTGGTTATCTGGAAAAAAAAAAATATCTTCAGAATATTTGATCAGGAAAGAAAATCAGTTCTCATAGCAATAACAGGGCTTTTTTTTCTTATGTTGTTTGTTTGACTGAAGTGAGCAAGAAAACATTTTCATTGGTGATACCCGTTTTAAAATTATTATCTGATTTCTGTCATTTGTTCTGACCTATCTGTCTTACTCCTAAATTAGAGAACTGCCTTCTGCCCCTAGTAATGTGTGGGTCTCACTTTCCCCAGATGGGTCTTGGACAAGAAGTCCTATTTCTTGGACTGGTTCTTAAAGGTCATAGTCCAAGACGGCCGAAGACCAATCCAGGCGTGACTAGCTGTGCCATGTGCAATGGATTCACTCCAGAACTAACCAAAGCCTAGTTCCAATGACACTTATCCTCTATGGTAGGTGGGTGACATTAATCATTTCAGTTAGAGCTTTTGAAGGTTTTGAATGAGCAGGTGAAAAACGGGAAGCAGTGACCCGTTCAGTTTAATATTGACCGGCTCATTAACTTAGAGCCTACTGACGCTTTCTCTAGCCTCATTCTTAAATCCATAAACAATACCTCTGTCTTTAGCTGTGTTCTCCCTCACCTGGCATACTTCTTTGCTTCTCCTGGTTCTGTCACAGCTTTTCATATGTGACATGATGTTTAAGGAAACTTGCTTCCACTCCTTTGCCATGAGTTTTGTTTAGTAATTTACATCTTATTCTCCTTGTTCTTAATGAAAAATATTGATGATTTCAATATTTCGTACTTCTCCCTCCAAGAAGTACATGGTGCAGAAGTGATTTACTATTCTCTGATACCGAATTCATTCTATTTTGGCAGCCAGGAACCAAATGGATGCTCATGCTTGGATGAGAGGAACAAGCCCACCGGACAGAGCGTCACCCACTTGCCATCCCCAGCTTTGGTGACTTCTAGGCGTCTACTTCACAAACAGTAAAACTGGCATGCTGCCCTTGCCAGCCACTGAACACTGGGGGATGAAACTCGGCAGAGGGAACACCAAAGAGAATCCTAGTTGTCAAGCCCTTGACACCCAAACATGCTAAAATGTTAAAAAGAAAACAGCAGTTATCACGGTAGGAGGTAAACATCACAATAAACCATCCTTCTCAATTGTTGTCAAGTGAGAGATAACAGGAGGCAAGAAAGGAATATTACTTCATAAGACATCTGTCTACAGAACTCTTATCCAGCCTTCAAACCAGGCCTGGGCATCACTGATTCTTTCTGGAGTCTATTACTCTGCCTCCCTGTAGTTTTACATATGTCTTGATGGGTACTGAACTATGAAATTTTTTTTTGTCTCTGTGAGATGTAGGGACAAGGTCTTACCCATCTCTAGTTGCCCAGGACCCAGCACAGGGTCTGGTGCAATCATTTGGATTGGACCAAATGTGCCCATAGGATCCCACCAGTGACGTTAGGATCCATGTGTTGCCACCGAGAGGGAAATCTGCTTGGACTGGGTATCTAGCCATTTGTTCCTGGCAGATATTCCCAGGATTCAGAGGGACAACACTAGAGCTCACCAAGCAAACCCCTCCTCCATCCCCATGAGACCACATGGGGAGGGTGCATTACGCAGCAAACACACTAAGGCCGGGAATGGATTCTAAGCAGGAGTCACGGTGCCGCAATGAGATTCCATTCAGAATGTCCTAGAGGCCACGCTGGAGCCCCAGAAGGAAAGCAGCAATTGTGTTAGACACATAGAATCGGAAGGTTTCACTTGGGGTCTTGCATGTGATCAGACCTTAGAAGGTTCTACCTGTCTAAACTCCGGGTGAATCCCTAACTCATTGCTTTTAGAAGATAAAAGTAGATAATTCAGTTTTAACATTAGAAATGACTTTTCATCAACAGTTGAAGGTCAAACAGCCTCCAAATGCTAAAGTTCACCAAAAAGACACAAGAAATGGAGTGATTTAAGAGTTATAAAAAAAGAGAGGAGATAGATCAATTCCCCTAGACAACTCACACCCAAGAAAACACAGGAAGCAATTCCTCACTGGACATGAACCCCCATCACTTTATCTGTTCCAACAACAGCCATAGTAGGAGCAGTTAAGTTTATGAAATGCTCAATGTGTGTTCAACACTGTGTTATCATAAATACACTATCTTTTCAATCTCTCCTGTTCCTCCATGGGGTAACTACCATTATCACCCCCATTTCACAGACAGGAAGCAAGCTGACTGCAGCTGCCTTCGGTGATCTCCCCAGTAACCCAAGTCCAAAGAGAAGCAGTGGAGACTACCTAGGAAGAGGCCAGGATAAAGCTCGGGTTCTAGTTCCAGCCTTGTCTCCTACTTGCCAGGTGACCTGAAACAAATCACTCCATCTTTTTGGGCCTCAGTTTCCTCATTTGTGAATGGGGGCATTGCTGTGGTAGACTGGATTATTTGTAGCTCCTGGTTGGTTCTCACTGCCATGTACTGTACCATCTCACTGCCAATGCCTATAGTGAAATTCAAGCAGACGTGCCAGGAGCAAAGGCATTAAATGTATTTAGGTAGTTGGTATGGCCTCTTGGGTTTCTGCTCTCCACTGTGACAGGGCTTCTCAACCTCAGCACTATTGGCACTTAGGGTCAGATGACTCTTCAATGTGCAGTCCTGCCCTGAGCGTTGCAGGATGACCAGCAGAATCCTGGCCTCTGCCCACTAGATACCAGTAGCAAGCCCCTTCTCCCAGTGGTGACAACCTAAACCGTGTCCAGGCATTGCCCAGTGACCCCTGGGGGTGGGTGGGTAAAGCCATCCCTGATTGACCATCACTCTGCTGTGCTCTTATAGCTGGGTAGCCACTTAATCAGGAGAAAGAGGAAGCACAGAGAAAATACTGGAACCCAAAGTGACCCAGAGCCCAAACCAGCACAGAGGAACCTCAGCTAACCAATAGATATGTGGGCAAGAAATAGAAATATTTGTTGTTGTAAGTCACTGTGGTTTTGAAGTTGTTTTGCAGCAACAAACCCAACTAGCATTCTAGCCATGAGGACAAAATCAAATATATGGTAGAATTCCATGCAGAGTGCCTGAGTACACGGAGGGCACTCATGGCTGGTGTTCTTAATGTTAGTTTCTGTTTAGATGCCGTGGGATAGCCTGTGATGCACCTCACCTCTCTCCTGCAGAGTGAGCCCCCAAAGCCTCCTCGGAGTCCTCACCAGTCTGCTCCACGAACCGTGTCCCCAGCACACCTATGAGTGTATCTAACTACCCTGTATTTGCTCTACCCCAACTTCTGGAGCCAGTCTCCGTAGCCAGGCTGATTTCTTCCAGCTCTAGGTAGTCACCTCGATTGTCTTTTGCACTGTTCCTCCTTTCTCCCACTTTATGATGAACTGGAAAGGCAGAGCCTTGATACATGAAATATTATAGTTTAAATTAGATTCCCATTGACTTCAGTCAGCATACAAGTGGTGGTGGTAACTATTCAGTATTTGTATGATTACGTGTGTTTTACTCTATGATTTCCAATATTTGCCTCTCACAGGGACAAAGACCCTTTTGTGCCTGTTTTGCTCTCTAGGCAAAGCCAGAACCTAATACAGTTTCTGATGGGCTGGATGAATGAACGAGTAAATGAGCTGAAAGAACATTCGCCCATCTTAGCAAGCACACTAATATTTTCGATATAAGTTGATGATCACCTGAGAAGCTTGTTTCCATCACACACAATTCAAATGGGTTACCCACAGTCAGTGTCACTCGGGAACGTGGAAAGAAACACTCAGAGCTCCATGAGAGGAAGAATGCACTGAACAAAGGATACAAGTTTTCTTAGAGCTTAGTTTTTTTTTTTGTTTTTTTTTTTTTTAAATCCAGAGTTTGATCCTTTTACTTTCCCCAAAGAAAATCTTTCACAAAGCATAAGTTGATGACGATAATACTATATAGGTCCTAGGTAGTAATATTAAGCCAGACAACATCTCTGACCACTTAGCCATTCAAGGGAAGACAGCAGTGAGGTCAAAGGAAATAATCAGTGTACACATCTGGGCGTTGGAGGTGGACTTTACACGTGCCCATGTTTAACTCCAGGATTCTGACTACTGTTTTGCATTTGCTTCTTTGCCTGCTGCACAAGCTAGCTACGACATCCAAGTTTAGTGTCATCAGTTCACCTCCAGACAACTAACTGCCACATGTATCTAGTTCTCAGGACTATGAGCCTCACCTTGCCAAAGGACCCAAGTTCTTCCTGGGATAAACCACACTGCCCAGAGCGGAGGCTGAAGACACAAAGGCAAATGCTTGAGAACCCACAGGAACCATCAGCTAAAGTGGAATGCATTGGTAAAAAAAAAAAAAAAAAAAAAAAGCTGTGCCCAAACCCTTTTTCAGATACAGTGCCCCAAGGATCTTCGAAGAAGATTACATCATTCCATGCAGAGCTTGCAAAGTAAAAAATGTAAAATCACCACGTGAAGACCACAGCAAAACTTAACTCGTGAAATCAGTAAAATCACCCAGAAAGTACAGTGCACAATCAGCTTTCAGTAAGTCCAACACAGCCATTTTTCCCTCTATGGTTGGCACAGGTGGCTAATCTTCAGCTGAGCACCCAATAAATTTGTGGGCTTATCTTTATAGGATGGGTATGAAAAAAAACCCAAAAACAAACATACTGTATCTAAGATGCTAGAATCCCACTCAGCTCATTGAGATACTTGCTTAGAAAACATAGCAGTTGTTCAGGTTGCTTTTCCTCTCACTAAGGACATGTGTCTACTGAGTGGAGAGAGGGAAGAACCACCCACACTATTTGAATAGTTCTCTCTCTCTCTCTCTCTCTCTCTCTCTCTCTCTCTCTCAATTTTCTAAGCAAAATATTTCCCTTTGCGTAAGCTCAGTGTGCATGTGACGTAAGCGTACTGTAGTAATCTGGGGACTTGGATTTCTGTAGTGTCTGTAGTGAAGGGTAGATGGCATTCACTGGACATACATTGGTGGAAAGGACCCCGGCAAGCTGAAGGGTATCCATGGAACTTTCTATCCAGTATAAACAGTCGTGTGATTCAAGCAAATGGATGTGATATCGATAAACCATGAAGTTGAACACATGGACATGCAATCTCAGGGGATACTGTGCCCGTCACGGGGCATAAAAATCATATTTAACAAACCAGCATGACTCCCCAAAGTTAGAGGGGTTCTGTCCTGGAAGCCAGCTGACATCACTTTACATGTTATCCCCGCTTTCTTAGTTTAGAAAACTGTTTGTCTTATTAATCATCAGCCTTGTTTTTAATACCAAATCATTTGGATATCGCTCCTGTACATTTCTCTATTCAGCTATTAAGACACATTTAAAAGCACAAAAATATTCACATTTTGGCGAACCGTTATCCCATGGGGAAGATAATTGGTTAAAAAAAGAAGAAGAAGAACACAGAGAACATTATAGATTGTCAGTTTCCTACAGTGTGGTGGGGGGTGAACAAAAGTTTATTAAAAATAAATAATACTAGACATAACATGCATAGCTCATTAAACTCGGGCATATTTTTGATTAGGGCAATGCTAGACAACAGCTCTTCAAATGAGATTTGACAGCAGGTAAATTACACAGTGTAGGGTTTAAGTTGATCTACGGAACAACAATGTCTTGATCATAAATAGGATTTGTGTGCTGGAAAATACATTCCATCATTAATGAAACAGACAAATGAACTGAACAACATCGTATTGCACCACAGTTTTAAGTAGCTTACCTTAGCAATGTCATATGGGTAGCAAGTCATGCATAAAACCCTCTAAAAGCTCATTAAGTCAGGATCAGTTTATTCAAAACAGCACATTTTTCAAATAACTGTTCTTCCTTAGCCAATTCCAAACTCTATTGTTTAACAACATCAACTAAAATAATGGAAAATAAGGCCATTGTAATTCATTATAAGTTGTGTCCCTCGAAAACTTTTGCATTAGCTTGGTAATACCAAGGACTTCAAGTGTTTTAGGTGGTAAAATCCTTGGGAGTTAGCTAGTGGCACTGCCTCCAACACTCTATGCCAAAATTTCTTCTAAAAAAATATCTTCTATGGCCTGGAACTCTTCACCTTTGGGCTGAGAATTTCTAAACATGGCAGTCTCACTATTTTTTCAGCAGTCTTATTACTTTATTAGTTTATTAGCATGGAATAACCGTACAGAGAAGGCACTTGTTAGCTTTCTGGCCAGCTGAAAGGTTAGTGGCGCTCTGCTTAGGCAGGACAGCTATGATACACGGGGTGGTATGTAGCGAAGGCTGCATATATCAAGTTGGATACCCATATCTACATTTGCAGCATCCATAATTTCAAAGGTAACTGCACTCAAAGATACCAAGTCACCAACACATCTGTCAAAACATCAATAGCTGTGAAATTTGCCAGGCCTTCAGAATTATAACAGAATAGCAGAATAAAAGACTGCTATTTTGTCAATGTTCCCAACTATCCAAAACTAAATGGCCCATGAGAGATATTTACAAGTGTTTAGAACAGTTTGTAAACCCATGAACTTATGCAGGGGCTTCACTTGTTAGTCGCTATCCTAATGCCAATCCTTTCTACATTTGACCCAGATGGGGTGGGTACTGCCTCTCCATGCACTTCTAGAAGCTGCATCTCATGTGATCCCCTAGTGACTCTCTGAGAGGACTGAGTTAACTTGAGTTTTACAGCAGGCTCTGGCACGGTGCACCCTAAGACCAAGGGACCAGAGCTAGAGGAGCCAGGCTGGGAAGTGAGTGCAGATTTTCTGAGTTTAATGCGTGGCTTCTGCCACACCCACAAGCTGCTACCTTTATTGCTGCCAAGTTTTGTATGCACGTTTGCAGTTTAAGTTTGGAAGCAACAGAGAAGTCATTAAGCTTTTTTCGGTCTCATTTTGTTTCATGATACGATTTGGGAGATATCTGTTTTGACTTCTTCTTATCCCTGACCCACTTCCACAAGTAACAGAACCCTGCTTACCCTTGGGCCATTACCCCCTCCCTATTCCCTGTGTGGTGGTGGGACTGTCAATCACAATGTTATTTCCTCCAATCCTGCCAAGAGAGGCAGGCTCATGACCCAACCTAAGCTGGTAAGAAGCTCTTTCCTGGAAATGGGAACCGGGATGCAAAGGGTATGCGGATGGAAGGTGGCTGAAGAGGATTTATTCTACTGACTCTGCCTAAAAGAGAGTCTTCAAGAGTTCCTGGTTGGAGAACTGAACCTGTTACTGTCCTTTCTGAGATCCAAATTTCAAATTTGTAGAATATGGCCAGCATTCAGCCAGTGATTCTCTTATTGCTTAAGTTGGACAGTTATAATTCTCTAACTGCTTAAGTTACTGCTTGCTGGTCCTTCAATCACAGAACCCTGAGTAGCTCCCATGAGAACAGTTACTCTGAGCTGGTCCACATCTGCATTTACCTGCACTGGGCAGACCAGGGAGAGAAGTGGATTATGTAATTAGGGGCAAAAAACACTAAAGGGATCTTGGAGCAGAAATGTATTCAGCCAACAACAACAAAAACAAAAACATGGGGGCATATGATTTCCCAAGATTCTTCCTTCATTAGGAAGAAGTTATATTTGTCCCAGCCGATGAAAGTGGCTGTGAAGAAAAGAGCCTTTTGGGTTTCAGAGCTCAGGTCTTGGAGTCAGACTGGCTGGGTTCAACACCCAGTACCATTCCTTATTGTGTGGCCTCACACAACTCAGTTCCCTTCACTGAGATGCAGTTTCTGACTCTGTAAAATGGGGAGGAAAAAAAAAACCTATGTTTGCATACGCATGTGTGAATATGTGGATATACACATTACAGCCACACAACACATTCAGTAATATGCCTTCTGATATTCCCCTGACAACGGGAAGACCTATGGGCATAGTCTTGGGAAAGGAACGGGATTTCATACAAAGCATTTGCTCTACGTACATATAATATGTGTCTGGGCTCTGATGTCCACATAAACATAACAACTTTTATTTAAAAACCTTTTGAACACATCTCCTGGCCACAAAGCAGCCTCATTTCACACCTGGGGAGCACACATCCTGATAAGAAAGCTGACTTGCTCCAAGCCTCACAGAAGGTCATGGAGAGATGGGAACAGGCAACCAAAACTCCAGATGAATTTAAAGCTCTACTGATTCATATGACAAATAGGAACTCGAGACCCAGTCAAGGATCTAATTGGCACAACCGGGACATCACAGACATGACAGAATTCTGCCGAAGGGAACCGAGATGTTAGAGGAGGCAAGAGAGGGGATAGGCTCAGTGTGGGAACCTTTTCCCGCAGGCCGGATGGAAGTGTGCCTGGCCACAGCTGCATCTGCCCTCGTAGGGGACAGCCTTCTGTCAGAGAGTTTGGCCTGTGTCATGTGGCCTTTCTGGACCATCTGGACAGTGCATTGGGCTGAAAAGAGCTACAGAATCAGACTGCCAGAGCTCCTTCAGACCCCAGATCGGGTCCAATTGGGTTTGTTTCTCTGGTACTTTTGAAGCCTTGAAGCAAATGGCTTGCGAGCAATGAGCCTCAGCTTCCGTCATGACTGACACTTGCCTCCTATGGGAATGTTAGCTCCCGGGGGTGGGTGTCTGTCCCTGACTGTGGCCACAAACACTGGTCACCCCATAGCACATGCACAAGAATTAATTTTGCAGGACTGAAGGAAAGAGTTGGGAATGGCTGATGGAGAAGCTGAGTGAGCAAAGACAGGAAGGTGGGGGCTGGTCAGGTATGAGTGTGGAAGACACCTGAAGGAAAACGGCCTTGGTGGAGCAGTGGGGAATGGGTTGGCTAAGGAATGAGGACCTGTCTTGTCTCCAATTTGACCTTTGCATGACTCGTTGCCTCTCTGTACATGTATGTGTGTGCAGAAGTATGTATACATCCATTTATATATACTTACATAGGTGCACACATGTGTATACACACACACAGCTTTAAAATCTTTGGTACTTCCACTGTTCATTTCCTGTTTCTCAACCAACAATCACAGAAACTAATTTACCTTATCAAAAATGCAATTACTCAGTATCTTACACTGCTATTTATTTGACAGCCTTCCAATTTTCTCACTTTTACCTAATTTGACAGGGAATATTATAGACATAACTAGTCTTTCAAAATGACTTTCACAAGGTTAGTTCACTTGTTAATTGACCCTCCGTGATGGCAATTTATGAAGCATATTAATTTCATCTGTCACTTCCAACGCAAAGTAAATGTGGAAAACAGTCTATCTTTCATAAGGGACCTTGTGAAAGAAGTATGTCGGCATTCTTAATTAATATATGCATATTCTTTCAACCATCGATAGTGTGCAGAAATTCTATACTCACTCATTTGAAGCTCTGTCTCCCTTTTATAAATGTTTTGTTATTCCTTTATGATGAAGGAGAGACACCTTTATTGAGGATTATTCTGTCAGGGATATAAATCACCACCTCAAAAATAAAGCAGCCAATTGTGTGGAAGGCTTTTGAGAGTCAACAAAGCAACGCTTAATAAAGATCCCATGGGGGTCATGACAAGAGAAAAGACTTCCTTTCCAGAAGGCTGACGCCAATGCACTCACGAGTTATTTCATACCCTTGTTGTAGGGACTCCAAGAAATGAAATCAGACACACCACTCGCCCAAGTCAAAAAAGAAAGTTGGTGCCTCCAGAGGCTGAGTTAGACCTCCAGGGGACACCTGCTAAAAATAGAGACCTCGCCACTTGGATTTGACTTGGGCATGGATCTTCTCCTGAACTTCCTAGTACCTCCAATTCAATCTCAACCTTCGTCATTGCAAAATCACTTTGGCGCCCACCAGTAGGCAAGTGCTTGGCATAAAGCAGTAAACAAAACAGACACAAGCTCGAAGCTCAGGGGGCTCACATTCATGCAGGAGAAACGGCGGAGTCAACACAATACAGAAGAGAATGCCAATATGGAGTGATAAACACTAAGACAGAGAGCGTCCATTCAGGGGACGGAGGCATAGTGAGCTGACGAGAGGGCACGGATCCAGGACACCGAGGAAGTGATTTCCCTTGGCAAGCAGCCCCGTGTGACCTGGGCTGGTTCCCTCTTTCCCTCTCTTGTCTGAACATTCTTGTTGAGGAGTCCGTGGAGCCCTCCGAAATTCCTGGTCCTCCACTCCTGTTTATGGATTTTATTTTTTAAGCGCCTCCATCTTTGTAAGACCCGTTTTCGTTTCAGCTGCAGCACAGATGCCCAGGCTCCTTCAAAGGTGTGTGTTTCTAGGGTTCTGGTTCTCCCTCCTGGTTTCCACACAGCTCTGAACTTGCCACACACGGGGGGGAGGGGGAGAGGTGGGAGACGCCTGTTATAAGCAAAGGCACCATTTCTTAATCCAGCCCAAGCGCTAGCTAAAATGTTGGCTCAGGAAGGGTTCTTTGCAAGGGTTTCCATTCCAAATCATTCAGGTTCAGCATTAACATTTTCTTAAAGCCTTTTAGAGCAATACCGTCTGCCTTTGTGATCTCAAGGGTCTTTTTCCTGCTATTTGTCAAAAAACAACAACAACAACCTAAAAACCACACCCAAACCGTACTCCTTTCATGAGGAAATTAAATGTGATTTTCAAGTTTGAAAGGTCTTCCTTCATGTAGGAGAGCTCCAGATAAGACTTAGGGTCCTCTGTGGGGGCTTGAAATCCTACCACTACAAAAAGCAGGACTTATTAAAGCTGATGTTAGTCTCATCACTTATGTTTTCTCTGATCAGAGATGTTTTCTTACTTTCCGTCAAGCATCTTGCCAATAAATCCCCTAAAAAGTCCTCCCTGGCGTTAAGCTAAGTACAAAATATGTATGTTTGGGAAGACAAAGGCTAATTTTTAATTTGGCAGTAATGGTATTGTAAGAGCCGGGGATTTCTTTGTCAAATTTGCAAAAAATATTGAACAGTAATAAAATATAAAAAGTACGGAAAGGCATATTTATCCCTGATTTTTCTACAACATATTTAATAAAAGCATGTTTTAGAGACTTTTTTACAATGAGAACAACCTGACTTCTGATTGAGACCGTCTACGCCAATGATTTACACACAGAACCATTTTTAAAACATGCAAATTACGAGGGTGGCATGCTGCAATGTCCTCATCAATCATAAAAAAAATACATATTTTGAATAAGTGTTGAAATGTATAATCTATACTTCATAGATCTCAGCATGAAGGCAGTGCCATAACCAGCTAAAGTGCAGCACATGTATTATCGGAAAATAATTACTCCCTTTCTCTGATGTTATTACACGATAATAGTGCTAAAAGGCTGTTCTGAGCGACATTTCTGGGGAGAAGAAAATATCTTCTTCATTTAATCTCATAGCCCCAAAAAAAGAAGGCAGGTGGGGGGGAGTGTGTGTGTGTGTGTGTGTGTGTGTGTGTGTGTGTGTGCGCGCGCGCGCATGCGCAAGCGTGTGTGAGGTGGGGGACTTTTCCTTTCTCTTCAAGGTTAACAAAAATACCTTTGATAATACTTCTCCATTTCTCTTAATACAGTGGCTGAATCGCACCCCCACGGCTTTCTAGACACTGAAGCAGGGTAGTTTTTTAATGTTATTTTTTTCCAAACATAATGAAACCTGGGGAGGAAATTCATGGTTACATAAAGTTTACGTGGCCTGAGAGATTGGATGTTCCTATTAGTAAAATCGCCTTAAAAGGCAAAGTCAAAGCTACTTCCAAACTACCCACACATCCTTGGACACGTGCAATTGGCTCTCATGGCAGGGTGGAGTTATTTGGGAGTGTTCCTGTGGCCTTAAGATTTGATCAGTGACGAGAGTTATATTGGTTTGAACTGACCTTTCTCCTCCCAGGAGAAGGGCTAAAGAAATAAAATCATGGATGGAAAACAATAATCATGCCAGCGATAAAACAAGCTGTGCTGAATCCCAGATATGTGCTTATTATGAAATTAAACTTGATCCACACAATCAAAGAGGAGTGGGGGAGGGGTGGTGGGGGAGGGGTCACCCCTTTGACTCCCTGGACACCTTGCGTGATCTCAGAAGAGACTGCAAACCCCGTTCCCACAACTTCTCTCTGAATGATCGTAGCACTACCCAACTAGTTTTTATTGTGAGCTGAACTTGGGAGGGTTTATTCATGCTGAAAAATGTTTAATTTGTTCCACTATTCTCATTTATGCGTTACTATCTAGGGGCTCAGAAAACAAATACAATTGTTTGCTTTCTCTATTTATTTTCACAGCTTTATAGATAAGTTAGAAATAGTAGCTACCCTTGCTTTTGGAACATTTCCTAAATTCTGGGCAATTTCTTCTATATTCTGGAACAGTTCTTGCCAACTAGGGGTAATTCCCACCCCCTTCCCCCAACCTCCCCACCCCTCCCTCCCCCCCAAAGAACATTTGGAAGTATCTGGAGATGTTTTTGGTCCTTGTAACTGGGGCTGGTGGGTGGGTGCTACCGGCATCTAGTGGCTACAGGCCGGGGCTGCTGCTAAACATTCCCCAGTGCACAGGCAGCCCCCACAACAAGGAATTATGGGACCCCGGTTGTCAGCAGTGTTAAGGATGAGGTTGAAAATCTCTACTGTGGAAGAATTACTGTATTGCTCATATCAAAAATTCATGTTAGGTATTTTTATAGGGTATTTCCTATGTTTCAGATTAGGACACAGGGTCTAAGAGTTCAATCATTACAACAGCTATAATTTATTGAGTCTCTATTATGTGCTTGGCTCTGTACCACCTGCTTTACTGTTTGCTATCTGCTCATCAACCCTATAAATTAAGTAGTATTAACCCCATTTTACAGATAAAAGAAAATGGAACATCCCTCATCTAGGGTTCACATAGCTATCGACCAGCGGAAGTAAGCTGTGAACTCCCTTCTGCCTCGCACCAAAGCACATGCCCTTTGCCCTATATCCTGCAGAGTCAAGGTCACAGCTGCTAAGGGACAGAGCTGGGATTCAAGCTCAGAAGGTATAATTCTAATGTCTAGATTTTTTCCATGATACCTTGTTGCCACAAAGGAAACAAAACCCTCCCAAAGCACATAGCATGTAACTGTTTCTGGGATTAGATTGGAAATGTCAAGATATCAAAACCCTGGGTACACACTTAGATTAAAAGGTCCTTCCAGAGAAGGGCCATCAGACAAATGTGCCCAAGCATCAGGCTGTCTATGGGCAACAGTCCTCTCCTACGCACAGCTGGATGCCTAGAAACAGATGTTGGTAAGTATGTCAAGGAATCAAGTCACTTCTCGCTTCTGTTTGAACCATGCTTACATAGTGGGAATTCATCCAAAGCAACATTGGGACGGGGATGTCTACAAATGAGTCAGCCTCTAGTGTTAAAACTGACCTTACATTGGGGCATTCTATTTTCAAAGACAAAAAGCTTGCTGGTCTCTGGGGAATGCAGAGCCCATTCCAATTACGTGTACTTGAAGCTTAAAGAGAAGCCTCCTTTGCAAAATGTGTAACGTGCAAACATTCTGCCATGAATAGAATGCTTTAAGACTGATAAACTACACACACATATACATGGGGGGTGGGGAGGAGGGAGGAGAGAGGGGGAGGGGGGGAGAGAGAGAGAGAGAGAGAGAAGGGGGTGCTACTGAAGCCTAGCTCAGCCTTATTAGCAGCTTCAGTAAGGTGAATAAATCATCTGAATTTAATTACTAGCCTATTAATCCACAGCATATCTTTTCAATTCCTTGCTTATAAATGTCACCTGCACTCTATCCCTTGTACAATACTATAACAGGAATTATCACTATCCCTCATTTCAGTTAATAACTGAGGCCAGTGGGCCTTTATGAAAGGTTTTCATTACTTATCCAGCTGGCCAGTATCGCATATGTATTGAGACCAATACCTATTATTTGACAGCCAGTCTATACTGACTGCATCATATCTAAGTAGCCAGCTCTTAGATTCTGATTTTCCCAGATGTGTTATCAGTTTTGTCTAGATCTCTAGGGAATCTTGGAATTCCCAGGAATAACCAGAATCATCATCTCAAGATCCCTTCCTTTTGCTCAGTCTGCCCAGTTAACCAGTTACTTGGTCCCATTCAGACTCCTCCTAGAATCACCAAAAGGTGATTCTCCAAGACCTTGATCTTGGCCCATCTTCATTCCATTCAGTGAGTTGTTCCAGATTGAACTCACACATCCAATCTCATGGACTCCCCTGCTTCAAATCTTTCAGTGGGTTGCCAGTTTCTTTAAGATGAAACCCACATTTCTTAGTGTGGCATATATGGTCCTTCGTAAGCCAACCCCTAGCTTCCCCTCCAGCCTAATGTCCCGTCAATAGTCTGGTCTCAGTGCTGCCCTGACAGTCCAGTCATATAAGAGTACTCGGAATTCCCAGAATAATTGTGGTGCTTCTGATCTATTGTTTTTGCACACCCTGGGATGGTTCTTTCTCCAATCCTGACACTCTTACAGACTAGAAAAGTCCTATTAATTCTACAAGACAGGCCAGGTCTGAAGACCTCAGGGAAAACCTTTCCTGGTGATGGTGAAGGCTTACCCTTCAATGCCTCTCCCACCCAAGATGTCCATTGACACCTGCCATGAGAATCTGGTACCCTTGCCAAGGTCTAGGTTAAGGGAGAGTAGGTAACTTAATTCTTGCTTATGCTGAAAAGTGGGGGGTGGTGGTGGTGGTGTTCCCCTTCCTATTCTTTCCCCCCAATAAAAGACAAATAAAAGAGATATCCCATCTTCTCTCTTTCTGATGTTGTCATGTCAGCTATTGACGGAGCCGTCTTGGTTCCCACCAAGTGCTAGTGTTGATTGGGAATGACAGTGACTATAATAGATCAGAGGGACAGAAAGAACGTGAGACCTTGATATTTTTGAGCCACTATACTTACTACACCCGGGAGTTTGCCCTTCTGATCTCCCACTTTGGTGAAATTTCTTTTTCTTCACTTCCGTTTAGATCAGTTTGAGTTAGAGACTTGTTACCTGAACCTAAAAGCTTCACTTTGTCATCTTCTCTGACATCCCTGCGCTTACCTGGACTCGGCTTGGTGCCCCTCCGCCATCTTCTCCTACCTTCCCCTCTTATGGCTCTAACTTTGCAATTCTCCACTGACCTATCGGACTTCACTCATTAGACTATGAGTCCCTAACCGCAGGGGCCATGATCTCAGTCTCTCCTCTCCTAGTTCCTGGTAAATAGCAGATTTAAAGAAGAAAGAAAACATTTTGGAAAATCAACTTTGCTGAATAGGTACAAGCATAAAACTGGAGAGAACACTTAGGTTGTGTCTTTTCTTATACTTACTTATTTTCCATGATCTAAGGAGCCCTGTTTGTGCAGCATGAAAAATGCCTTCTGATTTGGATGTTGGGTCCTGGCAATGTTATGAGTCAGATTCAACCAACATTTACTGAGCATTTACTCTGTGCCAAGAACGTCTACATATATGGCCTGAGTTCATTGTCATGGCATTACCTATAATTTTAGTATTGTAGTTCCCTTTTACAGATACAAAAAATCGAAGGCAGGAGAGAAAAGTAACTGATAAAGGATGCATATTGAGTAAATAGAAGCTGGGCATAAAATTAAGTCCTTGGGTTTAGGTTAAGAGCATTTTCTATGATGTCATGCTGTCAGCGGGTGAACTCTGAATGCTTACTCTGCGTTGGGAAGAGTACGAGGTACTTTTTGTGTTATATCACATAGTACAATTGGCCCCCCTTAACCTCGGTTTTGCTTCCCACAGTTTCAGTTACCTGAGGTCAACTGTGGTCTGAAAATGTTAAATGGAAAAATTCCAGGAATAAACAACCTATAAATTTTAAATTGCACACCATCCTGAGGAGCGTGACAATATCTCACGCCATCCTGCTTCCTCCCGCGTGGGACGTGAATCATCCCTTTGTCCAGCGTCCCCACGCTGTAGACATTCCCATGTGTTAGTCACTTAGTAGCCGTCTTGGTCATCACATTGACTGTCGCAGTATTGCAGTGCTTGTGATCAGGGAACCCTTATTTTATTCAATAATGTACTCAAAGCGCAAGAGTGGTGATGCTCACCATTAGATATGCCTCAGAGAAGCTGTAAGGGCTTCCTTTAAGTGAAAATATGGAAGTGCTCGACTTAATAAGGAGAGAAAAAGATTGTACGCTGAGGTTGCTAAGTTCTACGATAAGAATGAAACTTCTAGCTGTGAAATTGGGAAGAAGGACAATGTTGTGAAGAAGGGTCAGTACAGTACAGTAAGATATTGAGAGAGAGAGAGAGAGAGAGAGAGAGAGAGAGAGAGAGAGAGAGAGAGAGAGAGAGACCACATTCACATCACTTTTATTGCAATATATTGTTATAATTGTTCTGTTTCATTATGTTATTGTTAATCTCTTACTGTGCTTAATTTATAAATTAAATTGTATAATCGGTATATATATACAGGAAAAAAACATAGTATTTTTAGAGTTTGGGACTATCAGTTATTTTAGGCGTCCCCTGGGGGTCTTGGAAGGTATCTCCTGTAGACAAGGGGGGGCGGTGGGGCTCCTGTGCCTACAACAACATGAGGTGGGTTCTGTGACTACCTTCATTTTCCAGGTAAGGAATATAAGTAACGGACGAGCTGGGATTCCAACCCTAGCATGACTCACGCCAGAGCCTGAAGACTTAACCCCACAGAGGACAGAGGGTAGCACGAGATGAGGCATGGCCTTTATAAAAATGAACATTCAAACTGAAGGTTTCAACATGCCTTCATGAACCGCCTGCTGCCGTAAGGACGGCTTTCCCGGAAGCGACTCCCCCTAAGTAGAAGGAGAAAGCTCACCTCTGGTCTGGCCTTGGTTGGCACATCAGTCCAGCAAGCAAGAAGCTCCATCATTAAATAAAGTGCTGGGTAAAACCAGCACGGTGCAGCTAAGAAGGGGAAATCACTGAGAGGGAGATAGAGGTGATAAATTTACTGAGAGAGGAAGTGGTTCTGAAAGAACACCCTAAGTTATGTGTATCAGCTTAGTATGTGCAATAAAATGCCCACAGTTCAACTAATCTTCAGGATGGGTGAGCCACTAGCAAAGGGGAAACTCCCCATTACCTGGCCTTCAGCCTCATCGTCACTTATTTTTGTAGGTAGTTTTTTCCTTGATTAGTTTTCAAAATATTATAAAACTGTACAATTTTAGAGGATGTTATAAAAATATATACAACTTTACAATTGAGATTTATGTTGTGAAATTTTAGGAAAAAATCCATTACGTGTCAAAAATGAACTGTGAGCCATTTTTGAACTGGAAAAACATTGTACATATATATCTTTTATCATTCACAGCTGTTAACTAAATTGGAGCAATAAATTATGATGTACTGGAAACCAAATTAAAGACTGACTTTTGAAATGATAATTTAAGATTAATTTGAAATTTGAAATTATAATTTAATCCATGGACAGGTGACTGATGGTTGTTTTAATTGTATTTTTTTAAGCCAATTTATTGAGGTGTGATTCACATACAAAAAGCTGTACATGTTTAATGCATATAACTTGATGGATTTGGAGATAAGTATACACCTATGAAACCATCGCCACAATCTATGCCATAAACATATTGATCAGCTCCAAAATAATACCTATAATAAATGAATAAACAAACAAACAAACAGGACAGGACCCATATCTTCTTTAACAAACTATCTAGTACCATGTATCTTTCCTTCCTAGGATGTCCTAAAATCATCCCTCACCCAGTCAAGTGTACAAATCTTAAAGGTGTGGTTGGATGTTTTTTAAATATGTAAATATGCAGATGTGAACATTGCACAGGCCATGATCTATAACTTTTATATCCATTATAAAATTTTAAAGTTTAAAATCATATTTTTTTGTGAGATGATTGGATGTTTCTTCCTGACTAGATACTAGGTTCTTGGAGGGCCCAAACCACACTGGTTTTGTTCAGCATCGGTTCCCACATGCTGCTTGGTCTGGTGCTGAACACACGATGCTTGATCATACATGTCTGTTGAACCAACAAATGAACTGGGAGGTAACCTACTTAGCTGGTAACTTGCCAGGGCTCAGTTCATCCGTCTTTAAATTTGAGATAACACCTTCTGTCCCTACTTTCCAGATTTGAGAAAAATCAAATGAAAATATTGACCTAGAAGTGTCAAATGTGTAAATATTGACCTAGAAGTTGTAAAACTCCATATAAATAACATGAAGTGTACATTTACCAAAATATGTTGACCTATGTCTTTATGTTCCTAAACTTAAAACTTGGGTCTACATGTGAAGCTCCAAGAATGTCCAGTACTTCAGACCGCAAGGCAGCATTTTCTTTTTTCTTTTTCTTTTTTCCTTTTTATTTATTTATTTATTCTTTTTAAGGCAGCATTTTCTTAAGTCGACCTTTTGTTCATTAAGTACCTCTGATTTTGTCACTGTCTGTAAGATCTATGAGCATAGCATAGATTTCAAAGATGGTCTCTAACGATACCCACTTGGTATTTACACCATTGGGTAATCCCTCGCCTTGAGTGTGGATGAACCTAGTGACCGATTTCTAATGAACAGAATATGGAAAAACTGATGGAATGTCACTCCTGTAATTAGGTCACAAAAAACTGAATTCCGTCTCTAGTGTCTTACTGGCTGGCGCAGGTTGATGAAGCAAGCTGCGACGTGAGAGAAGCCCACCTGGTAAGACACAGAGGATGACCTCCAGCCAACACCCAGCAAGGAACTGAAGCCCTCGACTGACAGCCCATATGGAACTCAATTCTACCAACAACCACATGAGCTTGGAAGTCGACCCTTCTTCAGCTGAGCCTGAAGACAACTGAAGCCCAAGCGGAAACCTTGATCGCAGCCTGTGAGAGACTCTGAAGCAAGGCTGAGCCATGCCAGACTCCTGACTGAAAGAACCTGGAAGTTAATAATTGTGTGTTGTTCTAAACCACTAAATGTAGGGGCGATTTGTTATGCAGCAATAGCTAACCAATACAAGCTCCATGAATTTCTAGTACTTCCAATTTCAGTAATAATGACTGGCATTTTCCAAGTTAGCCTTTTTGGTCAGTACTTCTGGTTTTATTATTAGTCTGTAACCTGAATGAAAGCAGAATAATAGATATTTTAATCAACATTAAATAAAGCGAGGGCCTTGCAAAGTGCTGATGCACAGGAGGTGCTCAATAAATGTTTGTGCAACGAGAGATGAATAATTAAGTAAAGCAAGATCATCTCTAGTGAAGCTGAATGACATGCCAGGGAAAGCAGGTGAGTGATGAAGACCTGGGGGGATAATGGTGGTTCCTCCCACAGAGGATGAAAATACAACGAGTGGACACACTGCAACTATGGGAATTCTACGGCTTCTGGGATGTGACAGGAAGAAAAGGTTTATGATAGAGCAGTGCCATCTTCATGTACCTCACCTTTCAATCTTTTTGCAAATTCACCTCTCTTTCTTTTTTTAATGGCTTAAAGTGGAAACTTAAACATCAATAATAAGGGAATAATAAAGAGAAACATCGACACTGTGGATATTTAATGACTCTGCAGTCATTAAAAATGATGACATATGTGACTTTGAAAGATATTACCTCCACTCAGATAGCATAAAACTGGTTGTGAAACACAATATATGGCATGATTCCATTTTGGTAAAATTACATGTGTATTTATATACTAAAAATGTCTAGAAGGAGCTATACCAACATTGTTTATCTTTGGGTGGTGGGACGATGGGTGATTTTTACTCCTGTTACCCTTTTTAGTATTTTCTAATTTTTTTAAACCACAAACATACATTACTTGTACATGCAGAAAACAGTAAAACTTATATAAATGTATTGCTAACTACATAAAGCAAGGATGATGCCCTAAAGATAACACTTTCCTGTTAATACTGTTATTGGCAAAGAAAGACATCACATTATGGAGACTGAACATCTCTGCAGCTGCCCTTACTTAAGGATCCTGGAACTGGAACATTTTTATGCCACCCTCTGTGAACAGGCTATGCCAAGCAGTTTCAGGCTGAGGCCACCTGAGCAGCTAAATCTTGGGTCCTTCCAGGTTCAAAGGTTAAGAGTGGTGCCCCTTATGTCTTAAAAGGTTTTTTAAAGGAAATTCAGCTAGTTCATATGAGCTGCTTCCATAACAGACCCTTAATCTTGGGGTTTCTAAATCCTCAGGAAGCTTGGTTTTAAATCTAGAACAGTGATTCTCACAATTTTTCAGTGCAACAGAATGAACTGAGGAGTTTGTTTAAAGTTCTCTTTCCCTCTGTGAGGGATTAATTTTGTAGGTTTGGGGCAGGGCCCAGGAATCCATACTTGAACACACATATTCAAAAAACATTGATACCTATTGTCTAAGGGCTATAGATGGAGAAATACTACTTTCATAAGCTATCATTCTGCCTGGCTTGGTACATTCTAAGATAAATATTTTTATCTGTATAGATATCTTCCATCTTTTTTTCTTATTTTCACTAACTGCACAGAAATATGCTTCCTCAAGACGGGTCTGGACCTTGCCATGAAAAAGTTTCAGGGATTTAAAAGCCTAGCTTGAATGTCCTTTAATTAGTCTATTTATTCCATTCCTTTGGTCACCTGTCCGTTTTCTTCACCCATGGGCTATGTATTAAACATTTATGTGTTAGGCACTGCACAGGAGACAAGGCTCACAAGGATTCATATCAAAGCCCTAGTTGACATTGAAATCTCCTTGATTGGTTGAAGTCTGTCAAGCTCTATTTGACTGAGAGCCTGGCTTATACTGTATATCAAGGACTCTCCAACATGTTGGCAAAGCCATGTGACTTCAAAGACCACTGAGAACAATGCCTGGCATACAGTAAGCATCCAGCAAGTGTTCCGTGGAAAACAGTGTGTGGTGCCTGGGAGATCAGTTAGAAGTACTTGAGAACAGCATTTCTTGCATTCATCCCCGCCCCTCACCCTCCCTGCTCTTAGTCACACCTTCTTGACCTCCTGTCAGGACTATGGTACTGAAAACAGACCCACAGCCTTCCACATACCCCTCTCCTTCATTCCATCTTCCACAGAGCTATTTCTAAACATATATCTGATTTTACCATTTCTCTATTTAGAAAGCCTCCAATGGCTTCCCTGCTTTCTCCAGCAATTGTTCTCCATCTATGGACTATTCCAAAGCATCACAAAACTGGGTTCCAGAAACACAAAGCATCCCTTCCCGCCAGGAGGATGTACATTTATATGGTATTGGTTTTAAATGCAATCTGCTATTATATAAATAGTTGGAGTAAGTTGCAGACTATTCAGATTACAGTAAGATTGGTCAGAGTGTATTTCACAATGAAAATTGTGCCTGTCGTAAGAACTGTACACCCTACTAAGATCCAACTTGGGATCCCATCAAGGGTGAGTGTGTAGTACTGATTGGAACTTATCATTTGCAGCCCGGAGGGTAAATCCCCAATGTTCCACTACCACATTCTCTTCTTTACTCTTAGGCAGACATCACTAACAGAAGACCAATTCCATTTCCTCACTCTCAGGTCTTATGCCTTTCCCCTTTCTAACCACACATGCTCTTAAACCATTCTCTTTACTTGTCAGGCTTACTCTTCCTCACCCTGAACTGCTGTGAGCAATGCCATTTCTTGGCACTTATCACTTGGAGCTGACCACAAAATACAGCTTCTGATTGTAGCCCTGCTCATATGAGCTAAGATACTTGAACGCATCCCAGTGAGGCTTGATGTTCTCAAAAATCTGTAAAATGGGGGTGTAATCTTAAGTCACAGGGAAATTATGAAGATTAAAATAGAAAATGCAAATGAAATGATTGGCATGGTTAGTAACTGTGATGAAAGGGAAGAAGGCAGTTAAGGGGAGAGAAACACAAAGAACAGGAAGACAAGCATATTTTGAAAGTGTGGTCATATGCTAGGATGGAGAGCGTTCTCACTGAGAAAACAGAATGCTAAGAATGTGGGAAGTCACTGGCCAGAGAAATTCACCCTATGAAACCATCTGTACATAGAAGGTTATATGTAGAAGCTTCTTCAACAGAGAGATTTCATTCAATGATCAGAGTTTAGGTTCT
Source organism: Rhinolophus sinicus (assembly GCF_057876585.1). Taxonomy (NCBI): domain Eukaryota; kingdom Metazoa; phylum Chordata; class Mammalia; order Chiroptera; family Rhinolophidae; genus Rhinolophus; species Rhinolophus sinicus. The sequence continues at coordinate 53,828,033 of NC_142508.1, forward strand.
GAAAGATGAATAGACTCATCTAGATACAACTTTAAGTCTCTCAATTAAAAATAGAGCATCAACAGAAGTCAGACGATCCTCGGTTTCTCACTATAAATTAATACTATATTTGCGTTCTGGTTTACATGTTCATTTCTCATGAGTTTAATCAGGAAAAGGCCAACCCCAGGACACAAATCACCTCTGGACGCAGACAGCAAATCAGGCTTCAATGTCTATACAGAAGGTGACTGTACCCTGCACTGCCGACACAGGAAGGTTTGTACCTAAGTGACCTTGTCTCAGCAAAGAGTTGACTTTCCCCGATGCTCACTGATCACACTGAGCAACAGCTGGGGGTTTGAGCTCCCTCGTCTTCAAAGGGCTGCCATATCTACCCTTTTCCCGCACACACATGCCGCAGCTCTCAAATTAGAGCATGAGGCTCAGAAGGCATGTGTCAGGTCAGATGTCTTTGCAACTTCAGCCCCCAACACAGTAAGAATTCAGTAAGTGTTTGCTGTTAAACATAATTTAAGGAAGGCCTTTTGTCCATGGCAAGGTAGGTCTCTGACCTCTCATCAGAGGATTTGGTCCTTATCAGACATACAGAGTATAAAAATTCTGTCATAAAAACTCAATGCCTTTTCCATTGCTGATAACCCCATCCTTAAAAAACGAGTACTTCAGAAGAGAATACAATGTCACCTAGCAATTATTATTGTGATAACATCTAATGCCTTGTTCACCGCCCTTGTGCAACTCACCCACCTAGCTGCTTAGCAACTTCCATTCCAGGAATGTGTTTATAGTCATGCGCCCCTTAAAGACGGGGATATGCTCTGTGAAAATGTGTAGTCAGGCGACTTCATCATATAAGCATCCTAGCAGGTACTTACGCACACCTGGATGGTACAACCTACCACACACCTAGGCGACACGGGATAGCCTATTGCTCCCAGGCTACAAGCCTGTACAGCATGTGACTGTACAAAACAACACGAGGTTAAGTCAAGCACAAGAGAAAAAAGGGTGCAATCAAGAGACGGGTAAACAGGAGATGTGTGAGGCTGCTGTCGGCGTAACACAGCATGCAGTTTTCCAGCAAACGTTCCCTCTTCTCTAGGTAGAAAGAGTATGCTCTAATGATTAAAAAGTAGAGGACAGTAAATACATAAACCAGTAACACAGTTGTTTATTATCGTTATTAAGTATTCTGCACGATACATAACTGCATGTGCTGTGATATATGCGCCTGGCAGCGCAGTGGCTTTGTTCACACCAGCATTGCCACAGTCACGTGAGTAATGCCTTGTGCGGTCACATTACCATGGCTACAAGGGCACAAGGCAATAGAAACATTTCAGCTCCATTATCATCTTATGGGACCCTCATTGTACATGTGGTTCTTCTTGACCAAAATGTCGTTATGTAGCGCGTGACTATAATTATAGATTCAATCGTTTCTCCAATACCAAAAACCATGGCACCAAGGAGTGGAACTTTACTCCATAAGAACTGTGAAACTGTTTGCTGAAAGCAAACGTTTCCTTAAAACAATCTCTGAGTTCTTATTCATACATTATTCCATGTAAGTACAGTTGACCCTTGAACAATCGGCCCCCTGAGCAGTTGAAATTCTGAGTATAACTACTAGCCCTCCCTCTACATACTCAAGTTCTCAACCTGGGATCGAAAATACAGTTGAGCTTTGAACAGCACGGGTTTGAACTGTGCGGGTCCACTTACAGAGAATAAAGAATTGGTGTACAGTCAAGCTATACCAATAAAACTGTCGAAGCTTTTACAATGCTGGTTTTTCTGAATATGCCCTGAGGAAATGAAGTGCTAATTGAGTGTTTTTTAAAAATGAATATCCCAATGATTTCAATTCAAATATTTGTGATATTTTTCTCATCCAAAATAAATTACCAACTTGGTGAGAGTATTTGATAGGCCTTATCCAGGAGAGGGGCAGCTCTTGCCTTTTTAATTAGGTGGACTTGATCCAAACAGAAATAGCAGTTGCAAGACAAAGGGAGACCTGAATTCCGGTCACTGTGGGCAAAAGCTGCTCACGTTAATAACAGTCTCCAAGCCACTGCACGGGAAGAGACTGAGAGTTCTCGGACAGCAGAAGCAGCAGAAAGACATCATCCCCCAAAAAGCTCCACGTGAAAAAGGGACCCCAGGACAGAGGACAGAAAGGCCTAGAACTGGGTAAGATGAGACGAAAATCAGAACAAGATGAGAAACATAATGTTAATGAAGCCACTTCTATAGAGCTGCATTGTACAGAGAGAAAACACTACTGACCCCCTTCGTGATTCCAGCTGTACATTAATTGGGATAAGCCAGTGTCTGCATTCGCGCCTCACTTGACAGCTACCACGTTGTTAAAACTCTCACCGAAACTAACTGCATTGATCTTATGTCTAGTTACAACCTGCCACTTCTTAAATTTGTACCTTCTGAACTAAATTACATTGAGTTCCGTAAACAAAGGTGGTTGCAGAAGCCCGCAGTGAAAAGTACCTGGAGGACATTATAAGTGAACTCCGTTATAGAGACGGATTCAATCACTCGTATCCACGGGGAGCAGGTATGATCAAAAGTGATGTAGTACATTTGTATATTAAAAAAATAACTTTGGGGAACTTGATCTGGTCAAGGTGACCTTAAGCGACATGGACAATAATCCAAGGAAACACGTTTTGAATATACATGGGACCAGCTGCAAAAGATGCATTAAGGGGCAACTCAGGGCATTTCCTGAATAATTCAGGCAAACGTCCCACGTGGCACAAATTCAGGTCAAAGTAAGTTGGAGTTGAATTACCCTCCTTTCCCTGGTTGTAGCCACCACTGGTTTTGAGTAATGAGGAGTCAGGGTTAGTTTTCTTTTTAGTTACATAAGTGTGACGGCCCCCAGGAAACCATTCTTTGCCCCTTTGGAAATAATTCTACTCAAGTCCAGTTGTCTCTTCACTGGATTCACAAAGCATTCTCTGAAAATGCAAATGAAAAGAACCTTGATATCTGGGCAAACAGTAGAGTGGGACCCTGGCATCTGCATTTTTTAAGAACAGGCCAGGTAACGCTGATGGACATACACAGTTGCTAAACATGGCTTTAAATCAGGGGTGTCCAAACTGCAGGCCCACGATCCATTTTTAATTGGTCCACAGCAAATTCCAAAAATATGTTTAGTTTATTTAAATAAACCAGGTGAGGCAATACGTACTTCACCTCGATTGAATGGCCCGGCTGTTTGTGTATTTTTACCGCACATGGCCCTCAATGAAAAACATTGAAAAAAGTTTGGACACTCGTGCTCTAAATAGAAGCCTAAGACACCCAAAATAATGAGGTTAACATAATTGGGTCCTGAAGTTGATGCTATGATTTCCAGCCGTCGAGGTCAACAGGGTCCAAGGTTGGGTTATGTCCTGTTTATTTCCTGACAACCAAGTTAACACACGTTCATATGCAGACAGTGGGCGCTGCCTGGTCTTAGCCTCCAGCAGAAATTTGTCTTGTTGGTTTTTGCAGATGGGGGAGCAGGTACCACCCCATGACACGTCTCACTCCTGTTTCACTAAGAACTCACTTAATGAATGCAGGGGTTTCACATTTTTCTCTTTCCAAAGGGCAAGGCGTGGTGGTATTCCAATCCCTTAAGGGAGCTGCAGAGAGCAGGCAGAGTTCATACCGCCCAGGTAGGTTGATTTTTCTCCTGCAGTACAATTGACATCTCCATTATGCAAATCTAGGTAAATGTTTAAAAGGATGCAAATACCATTGTCTTTTCAGCCCAATATCCTTTAATGTTTTAGACCGCTGATTTCATCAACAGCATTAATTTCCATTCAGACCCTGCATTTTGAGTGATTGCGCTGCAGCTGCTTTTTTGCAGAGAAATGGAGATGCGACCACTTGAGTTTTATGAAAGGAAAAATAATTCGTTTGGGGGGAGTATGCGATATTTGTCAAAGACTCTTTGGGAAAAGGTTAAGTAATCAGCTTCCGAACACACGTCCTGGATGCATATTTTTTTCTTGGTAACTCTCTGCAGTGTGAAATGTCACCGTGGAGAGGCCCTGTGTGCACAGCTGGCTCCTTCAGCTGGGGGCCCAGCTACTATGCAGCGGAGGTCGCTGTCTTCTGCTTGCTCTGCTGCCTTTGCACCTGCCTGTGCTTCCTTCATGCCTTCCTTTTCCTTGTTACTGAACTTGGGCAAAGCAATGGGCTTTAGACCTAATTTGATTCCCTCCTCCTCCACTCAGTGTGGAGCTTCGGCAGATTATTCAACTTCTCTGCTCTTCCGTTAATGACAGACCCCACGGCATAAGGTTGTTAGGAATTAAAACAAACTGGTGCAATGCCAAATTCTTCGCACAAGGTCACACAGCCCTTGATGATGGGGACTAACCAACGAGTTAGCCATCAGGGCTGGACCAACGAGTTAGCCATCAGGGCTGGACTAGGGTGAAGAGAGTGAGGCACTTGTTTTCTGCACCAAAGAGGTACCAAAAAACTCAGGCATCAAGATAAATGATATTTCAATGCAATATTTTACAAGTTTAAAATGAATGCAGAAAACCGAAGATGAACCAACTGTCAAAATTTCAAACACAAGACAGGATGAGTCACTATGCCGAGAGAGCCATGGTAGAGCCTGGGGGAAAAAGGAAAATCAGCAACACTGCCACTGCCTTTATGTAAAATTCTGATCGTGTGTGTATCATGGATTTTTCTGCATTAATTTCAATACTGTGTTTATTTAAAATTTTTATATTTCATTCAGCCTGGATTTGTTTGCATGAATTTTGAGTTTTTAAAATGTTGCATTAAAATACTATTTCTTTTGATGACAGGATTTTGGGCTCCCCAAGGCGAGTGTCTCAATGAGTTCATCCACTTTACCTTAATCAGAGCTCTGCTGGCCCATGGGGACGCTCTGACGTCACCCCAGTCATGTCGACGCCCTTCTGTATGCTGTGCTTCCCGAGTGCTCCACCGAGTTTTGCTGAATGCGTGTGACCTGCAAAGTAGTTTGTGACTTCACACGCATCTGTGGCTTTTTCACATGTGGACCTTAGTCTCCCAGGATACCCTGCACGTTCTCTCATCTAGGTGACTCTAAAACGGAGGAAACGCATCTCCCAGGTGAAAGGAAGAAGGGGTGTCCTCAGGGGTGCCACCTACGGTTTCAAGGACTGTAACATGCATAAGAGAGTGGACGTGCCACGGGGACTGAAAATCCAGCCCAGGCACCTCAGTTCACCCACGAGTACCGAATAGATCTTTAAATTTGACAACGGCACCTTCTGTAGCAGCCTGTTTGTACACCTGTGAGGCTGCATATGACCAGAGGGGGCGCCGTTTTACACCTGCACAAAGACACCACCCGGGCCAGCAGAAGCCCCGGGCACAGCGCTCTTGGGGCTCCCCCAGAAATGTGGAAAAAGTATTAGTCAGAGAAACACCACCTCTCGTTTGGTATGTAACTGACAGCATGCGCGGAGGGTTCCCTGAGGCTGATGTGGAAAGGAGGAAGGGTCACCCAGGTCCTGGGCTGAGGGGCAACTGGGTGAGGAGTTACGTGGGATTCAGTTCCTGCTCCCAACACTGGGAACGGGGAGAAGCAGGAAAGGCGCTCCGCAGCCTGGCTGGGCTAGGGGACTTGGATGCCGGTCAGGGTGGAGAGGCTGAGCCAGAGAGCTCTTGTGCAATAGCGCTTTGCTCCCCTGAAGCCCGGATTGGGGGGTGGGGGACAACATGGGGCAGAAACCCTCCACTCCCCCCGCACGTCTTGGTCTACATCTTTGGTCCCCCTCTTCCCACTGCCCTCTGGTGTCAATGAATGGTGTTTAATTTTTTTTTTTTCAATAGTTCACTGGATATTTTAATGCAAAGCTGGCCATTCAATTTGCCCTCAAATCCAGAACATGCTCTAGATCCAGTTACTTCAGTTTCTTAGTGAAGCACTAAGCGGGACCCCCATCCCCAAACGAATCACAGAACGGTCAGCTCAGGCAGGCCACAAAGGTACCACTTTAGAGTCTCTAAAACACCCACATAATTACTTTCTCGAGTTCACTTCCAGAGGATAAAAGTAATTAAAAGTAGCAATGAGAAATTGACTGGAATCGGGTCACTAGAGGAACAATGAGCACAGATAAAACCATGTAAAGCCTTATCTTCCATGAGACCTTGTCTTTGTTGCGTGTAGGACTGTAAGGCATTAATACAGACATTTTCTCTCCTGCTGAATGTTTACAGATAAGATCACTTGGGTATCCTGTTGCCCCAGACAAAATGTACTTCTTCTAAAGGTTAAGGAGCCATTCCAAAATAAAACAAAAACAAACGGGGACAATTCTGTGTGGGAATAACGGGGTGTAGAAAAGCGGGCCTCCGAACCAGAGCTAACATTTGTACAGGGAGTGTGTGTGGGGAAGCCTGCCAGGTCTTTTCTAATTAAAATACAATCACGACACAGCTGCACGCAGCTCCGTAGAAACTATGTGGTTTCTTCACTTTATTACCCACATCATTTCACTATGAAACTTGGGGCTTTGTTTTTCTCAACTTATTCTGAAAAGGGATAAAAAAAGCCATACATATATTATATTATATAACATTATACTATACTATTTTATATTGATCATATATTAATTATATATTAAGCACACTAATTATATTGTGTTAATCATACCTGTTATATTTTACTCATTATATTTATATCACTATGTCATCCTATGTTATACTATGCTGTGCTATATTACAACATATTATATATTTGAATAATTTGCCATTTTCCTTGCACTGAATTAACTAGAGAAGTTCTTGGACTGAAATATGGCTGGCAATTAGGAAATGTTAGTTCCCTTTCTCCATTCGACTGGAAAAAAGTGCCCCAATTCTGTTCAGAGTATCCTGTGCTCTTTAATCTTGATCCTATTTTTATTTCCTGCAGGTCATCATTTTTGCCATGTTCACTATGTGCCTGGTTTGTGATATAAGTCGGACAATTAAGTTCTCAAACTCATCCTAGAAAAAGTGCTACATACTTCATTGCTGAATATCACTATGGTCACCTTCGAAGTACTCCCCTTGGGAAGCTATATGCACTGATGCCAGTGCCTAGTCCACCCTTCAAAGCAGGTTTGGAACTTTTTTTCTGCAATGGCCATCAGAGCTGTCATCGTATTACCCTTGATGTCCTGAATGTCATCAAAATGTCTTCCTTTCAATATTTCCTTTATGTTCGGGTAAAGAATTCACTGGGGGCCAGGTCAGGTGAGTAGGGAGGGTGTTCCAATACAGTTATTTGCTTATCGGCTAACAATTCCCTCATAGACAGAGCTGTGGGAACTGGTGCATTGTCGTGATGCGAGAGCCATGAGTAGTTGGTGAAAAATTCAGGTCATCTAACTTACTTACACAGCCTTTTCAGCACTTCCAAATAGTAAACTTGGTTAACTGTTTGTCTAGTTGGTACAAATTCATAATGAATAATCCCTCTGATATCAGAAATGGTCAGCAACATCATTGCAACAAGTTCACGAACTTAATTGTCAGACCTCGTATATATTCAAACGAATGGTCTCATTTTAATCCACCTGCAAGGTATGTGGTAGTATTACATTCCGTGTTACAAAAGACAAGACTGAGGTCCACGAGGCAACTTGCCCAAGGTCAAACAGCCAGTGACTCCAACACTACCTAGTACCGCCCCCCTGCCTTTAACTACTCAGAGTCTCCTCCTAGGTAGTTACTTTGTGCGCGATTGAAAATCCAAACTGAGAAGCCAAAAGGGAGGGTTTCACCAAGGCCCCAGAATGCGAGTGAATCTGATTGGATTCCACAATGGACAGCAATTCCATGACTGACAACAAATCCACTCTTGGAAAAGCGTCTGCTGAGTTGGCTCGTAAGGCTGTCTCTGTGAAGATGAGTATTTGATAACCCAGTGACCACAGAGGTTTGGTTTCAGGTCCCTGTGAGTATGATGATTCGTTCTAAGTTTACGTGGATATAAGTATCTGTTCTTACTTATATTCATTCCATAACTTTTGAGGACTTACTACGTGTCAAGAGCTGGAACAAACTTTAAGATAGATATAATGATGAATAAAATAGATCCTTGGCCTCCGAGAGATTTCAACTTCAGATACGAAGATAATTCACAAGTATTTATTATTACAATAAAAGGTCATTAAAGCAAACGCTAAGGAGTTCAGAGTTGGAAAGATTATTTCCAACTGAAAACGAAGACTTCAGCAGGCAGAGGCAGACAATGGCAAGATAGGATGGAGACGGAACCTCAAGGATAAAGGCACCACTGCAAGGAATCCAAAGCATATTTAAAGTAGGACGTCTCCTCTGGCTGTGGAACTCCTTTAAATACACTGGGCCACATGAGCAGAGTTTCATATTCAACCTGTCTGGGGTGGAGTGTGGGCATGGCATTGTCCACAGCTCCACAGGTGACTAGAAACACGCAGGGTGATGGAGCCTGGAGGAGGTCTGGAGGAGGAAGGGCTTTGAAGGAAGGGGACCAGCATTTACTGAGTAGCGCCAGCATATATGGTGGAAACTTTCCTGCTTCTGAACACACAGTATCTCATTTAATCCTCTCAATAATCCCATGAATAAGGACGGAGTTAAATTCTTTGAGTGCTTACTCTAGCTAGCTAAAATGTGCTAAAAGCATTAATTATCTCATTTAGTTGAATATAAAGTTTATGAGGTTTCATGTTAGCCTGTCAACGATGGAGACACACTAGGGCCATCTGGGCAAGAAAATGCCAGGATGGAAATGTGCTTTGATGAAAATCCATCCATCAGCAGTGAAGGGCAAAGTTGGCATTTAGAAGCCCTTGTAACTGACCAGATCTGCTGGAAGGAAAGACTGACTGTCTCCATGCAAGGTGAATTTATTTCTCTGCCAACTTTTCTTCCCTGTTATTGTTTGTTCTTATTGATTTATAGGAACTCTTTTAATATTACGGACAGGAGCTATCTGTTTTTTTGTCATCTTGTCATTTGTCTTGTAACCTTATGATCTTCCAAATATCCAGGAGTTTCAGTTGCTTGTATGTTTTATAATTTCTGTGGTCGGAGTCTTGCTTACCTAGGAAGGCTCTCTCCAATCCAAAATTACATTTTTGGAATCCCTTATATTATCTTTTGGTTTGTTTACATATTTATATTTATATTTTGTGGGGTTTTCTATTTTTAGTTTTAGATCCTATAGCCATCTAAAAGTGTATACAGTAGTCCCCCCTTATCTGCAGTTTTGCTTTCTGAGGTTTCAGTGACCCACGGTGAAAATCGGTCTGAAAATATTAAATGGAAAATTCCAGAAATACACAATTCCTAAGTTTCAAATTGTGCTCTGTTCTGAGTGAGTGGCGTGATAAAATATCAAGCCATCCAGCTCCACGTAGCCGGGATGTAAATCATCTCTCTGTCCAGCACATCCATGCTGCATCCACGCCCCACGCCATTAGTCACTTAGTAACCTTACTCCCCATTATCAGATCGGTTATCAGAGGGAGAGAGAGAGACTGTATTCACATAACTTTTATTATAGTATACTATTATAATTACTTAATTTTATTATTAGTTATTGTTGTTAATCTCTTACTGTGCATAATGTAAAAATTAAACTTTATCATAGGTATGTATGCATAGGAAAACCACACAGCCTTTATAGGGCTCGTACCATCCTTTCAGGCACTCACTGGGGGTCTTGGTACACATCCCTCGCAGATGGAGGAGACGACTGTATCACCACATATTATGAGGTAGGAAGCTAATGATGTTTTTCCCAAATGCATATCCAGTTGTCCCAACCCCATGTATTTGAACAGACAGCTCCATCCAGGTAATCTGGATTCATTACCAAGGAGGAATAAATTGTCCCTGACCTTTAAGGTGAGATGTAATACGCATTTTTAGCAATGATCTGCAGAATGAGGCAGATATGTGTGGTGTTTGAATGACGTTAAAAGTCCTCCCTAACCTCTGGCATTTGCGGTTCAGCTACTGGGCTATGGTGCTCCCCTAACAGAATTTTAAAACAATTATTTTGTATGTGCATCCAGGAGCCCCATGGCTTTGGGAATATTTTAAATTCAAACTCAAGTCTGGAAAGGAGGCATGTAAATCTTCACTAACAAATCCTCAGGATGGCATATTTACTTTCTCTTGGACCTCAGCTCTCTAAAAATATGTGGCTCACAATAACATAATTAGAATAAATCTAGCCCTGACATTAGAACTGTTTCTATCTATTATATAGAATTCTTATCTGTGGACGCCCATAGAACTTAAAGCAATTTCCTGTGACTAAATATTTAATTCAAATGTAAACATGTGGGGGGAAAAAATGCTAAAATGAGATGAACCTGCACAAAAGTAGTCAGAACCTGAATTCAAAAGCAGTTGATTCTTTCGTCCAAAGAGTATCCATTACAATAAAAAATAAAAATGAAAAGGAAATTACCAGACTCTGCTCCACACAGGGTGTAGTGCGCTTTCTGCACTTACATCTGCTCTTCACACTAGCCCAGGGTGCTAGCTATTGTTATTCTGATAAAACTGATGACCCTGGGGCTCAGCATCCTGCCCCAAACCCCGTGCCCCTCTCCTGAAAAGGTAGGGTCCTGTTCCCTTCTCAGTTTCGGGCTCCCTTCTCAGCCCCATCTCTTGTTATAAGACAGAGTTGTTAATGGAATGTGAAATAGATGAACTTAAGGAGATTCCTCGGGCTTCCATGTTTTGCTCCACTTGTAATCTCTTTTTTTCTCTGTTCACATAGGAAAGACTACCCTGGGATAATGCCACACCCATCAGCTTCGCAGGACCCAGGTGGGAGGAGCTAAGGGATAACAGACGCCTTTCTGCGTCCTTCCCTTTCTGCGTCCTCCTCTGGAGCTTGTCCTGTGCATTCTTGCCTAACACTGTTCAGTGATGCCAGGCTGAAGCTTAAAATTAGCCACGGCGAGACTATTTATACCACAGAAATCGTCCATGCCACAAATCTGGGCTTTGCTCCCCACCCCTCCGAGCCAGTTGTTAAAAGTTTGTCACTACACCGCTGCCTCCCCACTTTAGAAGCACTATTTCAGGTAGATAAGTCTGGGAGCTGCCTTTTAGTTAGAAGATGCCTTTGGTTCAAGAGGCCTATGGTGGATGGGAAAGGACGGGAAGGAATTCATGGGATGGCTTCAAGCTGACTCTGGCTTAGGCTTGGGGAATGAGAGAGAAAGGGAGCCAGATGTGACTGCATAAAGTCTCAGAGCTAAATCCCTGATGTTTTACTTTTTTTTTTCCCCAGATAAAAATGTCAGGTTTTGTCCCTGTTACACTTAACATAAAATTGAATAACTACAAATTTACCAAAATTTGGGGAAGTCTTGGAGGATATTCTGAAATATTATTTTCTATGCAAGGCAAAAAAAAAAAAAAAAAAAAATGGTGACTGATTCCTTCTGCAAAAACACCTCAGCCCCCTTGGAAAAGGCTACCAGAACTTATATCAACAGAAATCATAATTTTATGCAAATTGAATGGATAGAGATCCACTATTTGATACAGCATTTAACTGAATAACGATACAACAATTCTTTTTAAGCAAATTTAGTCTGTTGCTGGATAGCAGCAGTTGTCAAACTTTTTGGTCTCAGGACCCTTTATGCTCTTAAAAATGTTTGAGGATCCAGGGGCCTTTTGTTTGTGTGAGTTATATCTGATCATTGCTTACACATTTGGAATCAAAACTATGAACCAAAAAATGTATTAGTCCATTTAAAAAATAAACCCGTAACTTGTTAACATAAGCGGCACATTTAAAAAAAAAAAAAATATATATATATATATATATATATATATATATATATATATATATATATATCAACCTATATTTTCCTAAACCAAAGAAAAAGTGGCGAGGAGAGCGGCACTCCGCTTAGCTTTAATGTCTGGATTGATGGAAGACAGCTGGATTCGCTACTGCCTCTGCATTCACTCTGTTGCAATAGCACCCACCAGGTAGCCTCTGGAAAACTCCATGGTACATTCGCGAGAGGTGAGAGGGAAAAAGGCGTGTAGCACCTTAGTGCTGTTGTGAAGACAGCGCTGACTTCATGAATCCCTTGGAAAGGTCTCAGGGATTCCAGGGACCACGTTTTAAGAAACCCTTTGCCCCTTTTAAGACTTTAAAAAGGTTCCCAAACTTCACTGTACACAGAACTTGTTAAAATGTGGACTTGCTGGGCCCTACAGAGAGACTTCCTTATTTGGTAGGTTGGTTTAGCACCTGCATTTTTGAACAAATTCTCTGTACTTTGAGGAAGACCCCCGTCTTCCAATCTTTAAGGCAGGCTTTGTTCAACCTTCCACCTGAAGGCAAAAACATATTTGTAAGCTAGGTGAGCTCCCATCCACATGCAAGGTCAAAACCATGAGCAAGAAAACCTCCAATTAAATACCACCTACTTTCTCTGTATAGAGAGTGAGGCATTTCCTATAAGAAGACGGGTACTAAGGTACTCAAATCTATCCCATATTTATTGAGCACCTACTATGCAACAGGTGCTCTGGTCTGGAAAGTCAAAGGTGCATGAGCAACAACCACTGGTTTGAGATGCTTGTAAATCATTGAGGAAACACCCAAGGCATTGATGGGGAGACTTAGAGGGAATATGAGGACACCTTCAAACTCCTCAGAGATGGGCCACACCCTAGGAGGATATTTTTCCTTTCCTGGGTGGCTCCTAAGGAGCAGAGCGACAACCCAAGAGTGGAAAAGAGATCTTGGCTTGATAAATGAAATATTTCAACCCGCGCTACTCAAGGAAGAAAGGAATGGGATGGAGTAGGCAACAGACTGAGAGGGTGGGGAAGACTGAACTGAGAGATCATTATCAGGCTGTTCAACCCCGGAGTTTTATGATCCTGTAAATGATCATAATGAAGATTCTGGGTACTCAGCGTCTATTGGCTCCTTCCCTTACACACATGTTTTCTTCTGTTGTGATTACTTAAACGGCCATGATGAGCTTGTCATTTTCACTATAAGCCATCTCATTTCTTCCCCCCAATATAGAACATAAAGTCTAAAATTGAACGTGCTTCATTAGTTTGTAAGTTCTTGAGAGCTGTGTTATTTCTTATTTGTGACTCTCTTCCCACTGCTCTGTACCCACACACCCCCATCCCCAGGGCCTGGCACCCCGTCCATGCATAGGAATTATTTGCTCTGAATAGACAGCCTAATTCACACGAAGTAGGCAGTAGTCAGTATGGATTGAGAATCGACCAAAACTTTCAATAGTTATAATCAACAATGTGAATACCTTTTATCTCCCAACCTATAGCCCCGAGGCTCACCCCTGGGTTTTTACTAATGCCAGTGAAGAAAGTGGCACCCCCTCTCCTGGAGCCCCTCCTACATGCTTTGTGAGCTTTCCCATCTCTTTGGCCATCCTTCCCAGTGATGTCAAGATATCAGGACAACGAAATACATCAGAGAAGTTAGGAGCCTGGATGAGGATTAATTTCAGCGTTGTCTTGTTTACTCTAAAGAGGCAATTTTTGCTCACCATCTGAATTCAATTAATCTGATCAGACAGGAAATTAGCAGCCCAAATTGCCTTTCTATTAGGTGGACATAACCCAACAGCATTTGGAGAGAAAGTATGATGGCTGGCCTAATTTCTCAAGTGTCATCTAATCAAAAGGAAAAATGGAAAAACAATGTCAGTGTTATCTCAAGCTGCAATGGCCCAGTATCTCTCCTTTCCAGCTGCATAGGGACTTGAACACTTGAGACGGTCTGTGGGGCAAAGCGTTTATTCAAAGAATTCAAACATTTATTGGGTTCCTACTATGTGCCAGGCACTGTTAGGAAATGGGGACGTGGCAGGAGCCACCCAGGCACAAATCCCTGCCCCCGTGAGCTTATGTACTAGTGGGTTGTAACAGACAACTTCTCTGGATAAAAATAGGAAGTGCTGAAGTTGGGGGGATGAAGGTGGAAGGTTGGCCTTTTAAATTGGGGTGGTGGGTGTGAGGAGCTCAGAGAAGAATTCACGGAGATCATACCATTTGAACGCACCTCAGTGGGATAAAGGTGGGCGTAGATTTCATTTGCTACGAAGGAAATCCCTAAACTCCATCCAAGTCAGAATCACCCTGGAAGCTTGCTTACAAACACTTTAGAGTCCACACTTGACAAGTGTGTAATTAGTAGATCCTGGGTGGGGCCTGAGAATCTGCAAGTTTAACAAAACCCTCCTTGCTTTGGGGATGTTTGGGAATCGCAGCTTTTAGGAGCTGGATATCCTTTGAATAAATGTACATAATAATTAACTTATTACTTTTTTCAATGCCTTCACCAAGTTCCACAAATCAGGCTCTGTGCTGGTGGTTGGGGATTTATCTGGGGGAAAAGACAGAAACCCTTTCTTGAAGGAGTACACTGTCTAGTGAGGTTTATAGTAATTAAACAAATAGCCACACAAGCAAGCATAAGTGCTAATGGCCGTAAGGGCTTTAAAAAGGACTTGAGTAAGGAACCGCACGCAGCCTGTGGCAGAGTGTCCAGTGCAGGAGGTCAGGAATGGCCTCCTTCAGGAGAGGCATCAAATAACGAATGGGAGGAAGAACATTCTCGAAAGAGAGAAACGCAAGTACCAAGGACCTGAGATAAATGAGAGGTCTCTGATCAACAGCCCCTTCCAGCAATATGGACTTTCTAGAACATTCTCTTCACTTCCAGCCCTGGCTGAAACCAGCCTTTTCCCTGAGACCACCCCTCTGCCTGCCTCCCTGCCCAGCAGAACTGTTGTCACTGAGGCTTTTGAGCAGTGGTGTGAGTTGATGGGCCTCTTCTTTAGGACTATAGTGTTGGTATTCAGGAGATGGGCTGGCCTAGGACGGGAGGCTGGAGGATGTGAGATTGGCTTTAAGGGATTGTTGTAAAGGTCTAGCTAGAATAAAGAAGGACTAATCCCAGATATGGGATGCAGAGAAAGAATAGAAAGTATGAACAATGTGGTTAGAGGCAAAATTTGCACCTTGACACATGGTGGTCCAATTATGGGTCAATGGATAAGCTCTTGGATGTCTACACAGGGGGTTAAACCTCAGTTTCTATACCAACTGTTTGCTCAAGGGCAGTGTTTTCCACCCGTCTAAGGCCCAATGTCCTTAGCGGTTGAATGTGGAGATAACTAAACCTGCCTCCCTGGATAGCTGTGGAAATGAAAACTGGGATGATCGCTCCACAGCACTGCTCCCAGGAACTCACAAGAGCTCAGTCAGCGGTAGGTTAACATGAAACCATGTCTTTAAAACATATCTTCACTTTTACATGGCCCTATGTGGCTGTTTTCAAATGGGCCACCCTGTGGGCTTTTTAATAACTGATACCATTCTAGAGCTATGACTAAAAAAGCAGTGTACACCATCACCAGGGGGAAAGGATCCTCAAGGAACACCATCTCTGTGGTTCCCTGAAAAAAACAAGTGCTGAAGTTACGAGACAAAAGCCTGTTTTTTACGCACCAGTCAGAAGCACAGAGCCCGACAATGTCAGCGGAGGTTATCTGAGTGGCAGTGTGCTCACTGTCATGTATCACTAATTGCATATGGAAATGGAAAAGTTGTTTTGCAGCAAGCTCATCAGTTAGCTCTGACAGCAAACTCCCCGCTTGCTGACCGATCCACACAGTGACTGTACTGGAAACTCCTAGGCCCGTTCAATAGACCGAATTTCCCACATTGACGCCTCCATAGCTTATCCTTTTTTCAATTTTTTTGCAAGAAGCTATTTAAGTGTGTCTTGCTTAATCTCCATGATTTGGGGGTTGTTTCTGCAGCTCAGTGAATCATTAGGGGCCACCCAGGCCTATTAACCCTAATGATTATGATTTGCTGGTTGTTTCTGTGCAGTCTGGTGGACCTGGGGTCCGATACGGAGTGGAGAAATTCGATGAGCTCCAGGCTGCAACTTCTGGACATCTACGAAATCTATAAGGACATCATAAGACAGAGTATTTTTTAGTCTTTAAAAGTTCAAGTCGTACCAATATAGAAAAATGCACCTGTGGCATTAAGCTGTAAGTGGAGAATGCTGTATGTGAGGCATAAACGAAACCAGCCCTGTGCCGGCAATGGGGCCCTTTCAGCTCACTCTTTCACATAATTCACGGCTCACCCTTTACCGCTGCGGTCCCTGTCAATCTCTATCTATTGGCTTCTACTTCTTTGCAGGTCTCATCACTCCCCAACACTGGGTCACACATTTGTGTAATTTTACAATGTCTCCTCTGTCTCCCTCACTAGAAGATGTATAGTTTCTGTGCATATAGTAGCTGTATGTATAGCATCCCCACTGGTTAGCACTCTGTCTGACACAGAGAGGTACTCCATAAATTTTCGTTGAAGGAATAAACAAGAAGCACTCTCATAGTGGTTAAATGAATTAACTATCTAAAAATCGTTATGAAAATTAAGAGAGATAATGGATGGGAAAGCACTTTGTAAACTCTGAGGCACAACACAAATGTTTATTTATTACCATTATGATATGTGAGACGCATCAGATCAAAAATAATTTGCAGCGATAAGATTTTCATACGGATCACTTAAGTTTTAAGAGATTAATACAGCGAAAGAGGCTTGAATATAAATTATTACCTCCCAATTGCAGCGGCACAGATGCTTGGACAGTAGGATTTTTATTGGAATTGATTTGTAGTCAATATTCACATAGAATTTATTACGGAGTTTTTCTCTAATTATCCTAACTGAACAACTCTGATCAGCCTTTGCAGGGAAAGAGAAAAGAAAGGTTTCTATAAGTAAGGCTGGTTCGTAAGTGCTACATTCCACTCAGGTCCATGAATTATTTCCTTATTTTCATTGAGAAACCAGCAAAATCATGATGTCCAGCATTTTACGGTCTTGGGTGTACATTATATCCTTCTTTTCTTTACTATTCCTTCCAGGAACCATCTTTTTAAATTTTTATTTATTTATTTATTTATTTATTTATTTATAGAAGCCTATTATCCTGAATTGGGGCTCCAACAGCAGCCATAATTTTGGTGAACTTTGCCTCACTAGGGGCAAGGTTGTTGTCTAGATGCAATTCAAGAACCTGAAACCTATGTAATTTTACTAATAATTGTCACCCCAATAAGCTTTAATTAAAAAAAAAAAAGAAAAGAAAAAAGAACATTGTTGGAAGTCTTATGCCAGCAAAAGGAAAGCCCAGCTTTGGGAGCTACCTTGAGCAGTCATCTCTAAGATTTACTAAAATGTCACTGGGAATACCATGAGGCAGACAGAATTTTAGTTTATGGACTTCATCAAGGGAGAATATGAGATATGCGATTCAGCTGTACCACGTTTTCTTTGAAGAACTATTGTGGATGAGACCCAAGCCTTCAAAGGACATATGGCGGTGGTAATAACAAACTGCCTTCCAAGAAGTTACTGTGGGATTTGATTTGCTAAGTGGGACAGAATGGACTCTCCCTGAGGGCATGGATCTGGTGTTGTTTCTGACAATGTTCCTAGTACCTAGAGCAAGGCCTGGTCTCTATAGGCACATAGTAGGTAATTGTGAAGGAATATTTGTAATTCAAGGCTAGAGTTGAATTGTGCAAGGCGAGGACGCCATGAGAGGGTACCCTTCTTTTGTCACATGAAGGGCCCACCCTGTCTTTCTTAATAAATATTCAACATTACTAAAGAATATCAGTTTGCAATGACACCAAACCATTAGCCTGTTGACGGTAGCTCTATTCAATCCCATTTGCCCAACCCAAGTGTATTAATTCCGACAGCTGTCATTTCCTCTACCCATCAATTCTGGTTGGGATATGACAGACCAAGACCCTGATTTGGTCAGGTATAAGTAAGAAAATGAATCATTCAATCATGTAAGAGTCTCCTGGTTCAAGGCATGTTTGTAAATATGTGGATGCCTTTGTGCTCTAGTTTCCCGTTTAGCAAACTTCCTCTTCCACCTCATCTGGGAGCCCTCTGGAGGTTCACTGGGTTGCATACTGGCCTGATTTTCAGACAGAAAGAACAGAGAAAGGACAGGTCCATAATGAGATGCTGACCCTTCGCAGAATTCTAAAACCAACTATTCAACTCTCAGCCCTCAAGAAAACTAGATGTTTGTGGATTACAATAAAACACATTTTTCTCACTGGAATGCCAGATTATGTTAGATGGTATAAGGACGCAATTTTGAGTTTTATTGCTTATGTTGATGTGTGATAAGCCAACAATAAGTATTATACAGAATCTTACATTCATATAAACATTATAAAACTAGAATCAGGAAAAGCTGACACCCAAATGGAGCGAAAAGGCATGAAGTTGGGAAATAAGTGTGATGTTGGGGAAATGCAGCATGAATGCTATGCCGAGCCTGCTTCACATCCCCATGGATTACTGGAGGAAATGCTCAGAGCTAAGTGACTTGGGTTGGAGCGTCCAGTTGCCCGAGAGGGTTCAGTGTGAATAAACCCTATGCATGTCTACTGAGGCGTACAGGCTGCTTTGGCTTGGCGTGGTGCCCTTTTGGAAATTCCATTTTGCCTATTAAACACAAAATTGGTGGAGCAGGAATGGAGCTGCTTCTGTAGAGAGGCTTTGTTTGCCGAAAACGGATAAACAGAGTGACTCACAAGGTAGTGGGAATGTGAAGGAAGAAATGGGTAAAAGGAAAACGTAATCATACGTTACGCTTGTAGAAAAGAAAGGGGGGAAGAGAAGAGATGGGAAGGGAAGGGAAACAACTGGCAAAAAATATCTTTGGCACGAGGAACAGAAGCAAATCTATAAATGTAAATGATGTGTAAATAAATCTTATCCCGAGAAAACACACCTAAGAGGATGGAAGATGATAGATAGAAACGTGTCCTGAAAAGAATGAAGCATCCTGTAGACTCAGGGAGAATGGTGAAGGGCTGCGTCTGCATAGATGCATGCCTTCATGCATACAGACAGGAGCTGCACTCACGCATGGCTTCACACCCACACACCTTGTGCATATGCCAAAGGATTTCCACACTCTCATCTTTTCCGTGGATACTGACATCCATACTTCGTGCTCACTACTTCATGCTCTAAATATTTTAAATTTCACAGTGGGGTGGCTGAACAAGGGAAGCTTCCCATTGAGAAGCAATGGTTGTAAATGTCAGATGCCCAAAGCAAACCTATTTCCTTGTGGGCATATTATTGCAGTGAAACATAGCCACATCCCAAACTGGAAAACCTGAGCTTGTGGACTTCTTGATACAGAGCTGTTTCCTCAATATACATTTTACTCCACCCCAACATAACATGACAGGGCCATCTTCGCACGGAGAGTCATTTAATACTCGTGTTATACCGTTTTAATTACAAGCTTCCCCCTTTTTGGGCTTATTTCAATAGATTATTGCCCTGCTGGGGAACAGTGTATAAAGAAACAGCAGTATCTCTGGCTGGTATATTGTGAAAATTAAAATTCTCAATACTACTTCAGTAATTAATTTCCAAAGAGAAACCAGTTTAGTTTAATAAAGAGATTAATGAAAATGTTGCAGAAGATATATTTCTCAGGAGGTGTAGTGCGTTATTTTCTTGCATTCGAAATACTAGAAGCATTTCAAGGGACTTAGGAAAGCTAGCCTCAGTCCTGTTTAACTTAGCATAGAAGTGCTTTTTTTGGGGGGGGGCTTAAAAAGCACGGCAGACAAACCACATCAGAACATCCCGAAGTATAGAGCGATTGAGTGGTTTCCCAGTGGCCACGTTCTCTGGATGGGAGCTGCTATCTACTATATGTATACGGTGAAGAACAAGTTTAGGGGAAGGTAGTTGGTCACAGGTCAAAGACGAGGTCATGGGCAGCTATACTCAGGGTCTTGGGGAGAGATGGGCAGTGTATGAAGCAATGTGACATAACGCCAGCAGTTAAGGTCAACACATAACACTTTTCTTTTACAAAGTGCTTTTTACCTATATTGTCACTTTAATCCTTTACAACATCTCTAAGAGGTATGTATTATCATTGTCAAACTCATTCTGTACATGAGGAAACTCAGGTATAGAGAAATCAGGTGATTTTCCCGACATCACAGCTATGTGAATTAAGAGAGTTGGGACACAAATTCAAAATTTATTCCAGACCCCATGTTCTTAAAGCATACCGTGTTCACTTTGTCAATAGTCCCGGCAGGAATTTCTGGGGCATTCCCATCTAGATCAACTATGAAAGCGACCCTGGAGTAAGGATTTACCATGACGGAGGTGGCCTGGGAAGATTCAATGAGTGAGAAAGTAGTAAGTTTGGTACAAGAATAAAAAAGGTAGAGGAGAAAGATGGCGTTACTTAAAACAGAGGGATCATGCTCTCTCCCACCTTTCCCGTAAGGCTACTCCTATGGAGTTGTAAAGATGTAGAGACACACAGGTGTGGTGTGTGGTGAAGTTATTCAAACTATACACATGGTGGTAGATTAACCGAAGGCAGCCACCTTGATGGATGACAACACAAAGTCCCCGGAATCTCCCTGGTGCCGACAGAATTAGCCATTTCATAGTTGGAAGCAGGTGGGCACAGTCAGTGGAGACCTACGAAGCCAGAATCACCGAGGACTCCCATTTCTACAATCTTCCCTGCAGCCTTTCTGGGCTGGGGTGACCCCGGAATTGTAACTAGTCTTGGGATCCCTCCTCTGAGCTCCCACAGCACTGTGCACCCTGCTGTAACACTTTCTATACTAATCTAATAACTGTTTCCGGATTGTATTCTCCCACCAGACCGCCTCATTATAGCTTCCATCCCCAGGTCCAAATAGATGAGCTGGAACAGTTTAGATAATCAATATTTGAGACAAAATGGACTGTGTCTATTATGCTTACAGAAAAAATGTTGCATCATACTTTAATGAAATTTCATACCACAAATCTGTGGTGACAGAATTTGTCCTGCACTTTAGAGTCCTGGGAAGGAGAACTGTGACACGGGGATGTGCCATCCAGTGGGTGCTCTGCAATGTCAGTCATGTGCTACAATCTAACAGTCGAGTTTCCAAGAAGCCTCATGTGTTCCAAAGTGGGGGTAGAGAGGCAATTGCTTTTCTAATAGAAAAGGAAATGCTTGAGAGTTCTGGACTCACTAAGCCATTGCTTTTCTGTTTAAAATGTCAATGATAAAGTCATCTTTACAGATAAAAGCATATTTGACTACTGACAGCTAGAGTTGGCTGGTCAGAATGGAATAAATCCAACCTTGGGGCTTCTTTGATGACTCTCCAGTCTTTCTGCGTTGGTCTTGTTCTTGCAATTCAGATGTGGCCAAGTTCACCACCAATGATGGAGAGCCAAAGGATGTTAGGCGGGAGCCAAGAACTGGACAGGCAAGCAAAGCAACTCTAGGCCGTGTTATGTTCTCACCCACTGGTTTTCTATGATCCTGTGCCCAGCTTCCACTGCTAAACCCATTAGTGGATATGGACTATGAAGCCTATTCCTTAAGCAGTCAATCACATTGTGTTCCACTCAAATTTTGACAAGTTTTTAGTGTAAGAGGAATGCCTACACCTAGGGAAATGATTGCGACCAGAATGCTACACACACTCGGAACTTTCTATTTCATTTCATGTCACTAATGCTCTCCAAAGATTTGGAGAGCATTTATATAAATTTTATATAAAAATTATGTATAAGCCATTTATATCATATATATATGTATATATATGTGTGTGTGTATATATATGTATATTTATACACAATTAAGTGCAAATAGAACGCTCTTAAAATTTGCGTCACATAAATAAATGCATACATCAGAAAAAAGTACTCATCAGATTGTGTGTCCTGATGGTTAGTTTGGAAAAAATGTGGTAACAGTTGAACAGCTGCAGTGTTTGTCCTGGCGCACTGGAGCCAACTGGCGGCTACATTTCGATGAGCACGACCAAGACATGCCAGACATCTCAGCTACACACAGCCCGTGATGCATAGAGTGTGACCATCCAGTTGGTCTCGTTTGGGTTCCCAGGGAACTCCACAAACTTCTTTCTTACATATTATATAGGTCATATATGACATGGGTATGGATATACACACGTATGTGCATGCGCACATATATTATTGTACTAAAGTCAAAGTGTAATGCAATTATTTTTAATGTTTATAATTATTATGATGTCAATTACTATTGTCGGGTGTTTATTCTGTTCCATTGTGTTAACATCCGTCTGTGTATGTTGTGCATATGTGTATGTATGTGTACTCATTTCTACCCATCTATAAACTTTTAATAATTATAATACCCTTTCAAAGGACACAGTATCATCATGATTTTATAGATGAGGCAATCAGGGCTCAGAGAGGTGAAGTAACTTGCTCAAGGCTACACAGCAGTGATCAGCTGCGGTGGGATTAAAAATCAGAGATGTTCCATTCCAAAGACTGGAAATTAGTTGTCACTTTATTCTGCCTCCTTTTCATGGACAGGGACCATGTAATATTTATGACTGCATCTTTAATGCCTAACTTAATGCCTAGAATAGAAGCTAAACGGATGGGCTGTTGAATGTTTGGGCAAACACACTAATGAAGGAAAAAAGGTGAGGTGCTATAAACACAGCTGGGAAGTTTCACTACTTATTTTGAAGTCCTTCCCGCTTGGTAGAAGAACCAGTTCTGTTTGCAGGTCTGCCATTTCCCATGTGGCCATGTGGCCAAACACAGAGATAAATCCTGATAATCTGCCATTCGTGGTCATTCCACTTCCCTTGCTAGTGATTGGTTTAGGGTAGACATTTCATCTGGTCTGGCCAATGAGACAGCAGGGCGCGTGTGCTGTGGGTGGGGCTTTGGGGAAAGTGGTGACACAGAGACACAAAGGAAGAGGTGCCCTTTGCTTTCACCTTAAGCTGATATGCTTGCTGGTGACACTTGTGGCTGTGCAGCAGTCACGCACGCAGGGAAAGGGAACCTGAGAAGGATCCAGCTGACTGAAAATGGCAAAGCGGACAAATGGAAAGAACGCGAGCTTTGATGCTGGGAAGATGTTGCATTAACCATACCTGGGGCTTCCCCGTATCTCCAGGCTTTGTTTTGTGAGATAAGTTTTCCTCATTGTTTACAGGAGTTGGGTTATGATTTGCTATTACTTGCTTCCAGCGGCATTCTGTTTCAACAAAGAATGCAGGCCCTTGCTGCACTTTTGGGTTTCACGACCCGCCCCAATCCCCAAAGGAAAGGAATCTGAAAAGACTGGCAGATGACGTTTAAGTAGACAATAAGAACTGGTGCAACAGCAATTATAACTGCTGGCAGTTGCAATCAGAGCTTGAAGAGAGAAAGGAAAGTTGGCTGAAGGCTCAGGGAGAGGTAGAGGTGCCTGTGTGTCACAGGAGGTTATGAAGAGACACCCCCACCGGGGACCAGGAATGGTTAAGTGAAGGGTGAGAAGCAGTTAGAGGTGGGTGACTGCGGAGAAAGTGACCTCATCGGCTACCACGAAGGAGGCGAAAGGCAAGCACAGTTTGTCACGTTTGTGGAGCTGAGGAACGTCCATGGAGGAGTCACTGGCTTAAGGCTTGCTATGTAACTTCCTCCTCTTCCGGCTTCTTCACCTGGAGTGAGTTGGCTTGGTAAAAAGCAAGGTTTGCCTCTGCATTTTTCTAGGTGTTCCCGAGAGTGTTAAGAGGGGAGACAGGGCCAGCAGAAGCCAATGTCTGGAAAGGGAGTGACAGGGGAACATGAGGATGAATCCACCGACGTGGCATTATAATGAGATTCTGTAGCTGCCATTAAGCGATGTATTCCGTTTTAATAATATCCCATGTTATGGCCAAACCATACCCTGAAGATCATTTTTGAAGGGGTTGTTTTTCCACATCAAACCGTCTAGTGGAGGGTATCTAGGAAGGAGTTGAGACCCCTCAGATGAAGAATGTTCAGAGAATCTGCCCTCAAATATCTGAGATTGGTAATGTGGGACGGCTGGTAGATCTGTTTCTCAAGAAGGAAGAACCAGGGTGGAGGGATATTTTTCTAAAAGGCAGATTTGAACTCAGTAGAGTGTAGTTTCCTAAGAACTGATCTTTTGCAAATGAAAGGTTACTGTTTCATACTCACTGATCATTGGAAATGCTCCAAAAATTTGAAAAGACACTGGACAACTGCCTCGAGCAAGAGGATGTTGTGTGCAAAAAGTTGAAATAGTTAATATCTGTCACTACGTCCCATCTGAGAGCTTATGAAAACACCAATAGCACTGAATTCATAAAAACAAATGCTAAGTCTCTTTAGGATCCATGGCTTCTGTTTTTCTGGTGTAATGTACTCAGCCCATCCATCTTTTCTCTCCTTAGGTATTTATATGTCTATTTCTTATACTGTGTTCACTTATTTAACAAAATGTTACTGAATACCAGACAGTATGAGATGATACCAAGAGCCAAGATGATCACGTTTAAAAGAATATGCTCCTATTTCCTATCAGTCACTGAGTTATTCTTAAGACAAACAACATGGCGTCGATTTAGCTGATTGGTTTGAAATATAATTACACTAAAGCCTAATGAATGTAGACTGTTAATTAGTAAACATTTTACTCAGTTGGTAGTCCAAGCAGGCAACGTAGAAGTGATGAAAGAAGGCTTTTAAAACAGAAAACACCGACCATCAAAAACCACCCCAAATATTTCAGAAACATCTGTGAAAGTAAACCTGTTGATATTTTTGTTTCGAGTTACTCTAGTCCATTTTTTAAACCCATCTCATGATTTTTTTAGGAAACTCTTCCCCTTGAAAGCTATGATATATTTTTTTTTTTCTTTTTTCCCTTATACTTTTCTCCTGCTTCAGATTTCTTCTTTAATTTTGATAGTTCTTCCTGAGGTGAAGGTACGGCACTCCAGGGAGAACATTCCCCAGGGTCTTCAAGAAAATCTAGGTCTTTTAATGTTCAAACCATGTTCCTACTTCCCAATGGCTCATGGTGTAATTAGAAAAACTCCATGCTCTTCACCTGGACCATAAGGTATTTGAAAGGAAGTGAAACTTCCTCTTTTCAAACAAACTGCCTCCCTCAAGTCTACTTTCATTGACAAGCATTTCAGGAGCGATAGCATGGGGAAAGCTTCCTCCAGCTCTCAGAGTCTCCTTGCGCGTCTGACTGTAACACAGCCGTGTAGACGTAATGCCCTCTTCCCCATGGATGAATCAGAGAGATGCAGGCCCATTACCCACCATGGAATCTGGGGAAACTAAGTGAGGGTCACCTGAGGCTAAACCTCATGCCCAGGTCTTGAGGGGTACCTGCTGTTACCCCATTGCACACAATTTATACCACTGAATGTTAAAAGAGAAAAAGCTGTGTGTGTGTGTCTTCCACCTGGATGTTGCAGGAAACTCCATGGCTATTAATCACTTGGTAACATCTCACGGTGCCAGCTGAAGACAGCTGTACCAGGTAACCTCAGACACCAAGCCTTTCCCCATGATACCATTAAATTAAAACCCAGTGGGCTGGATTGACTCCAGAATAGGACAGAACGAATCTGATTAGCAAAGGGGGAACTCGCACATTTGTTACGAGGTTTATAGATTTCTGTTTGAGCACCTCTGCCCACTCCGACCTTTTCTTGCCAGGCACGTGCAAGAGGCTGTTTTTCAAAGGTACAGCAAAGAAGGCAGCAGGTCCTGGAACTAGACAGGTCTGGGTGCAAGTTTTGGTTCTGCCACTTATCAGCTTTCTGACCTTGTTGGTACCTAAATTTCTGTCATCCGTAAAACAAGAAAAATAGAGAAAACCACCACCATCTTTCAGGTTTATTGCAGGGTTTCTCAACTTCAGCACTTGTGACGTTTTGGACTAAATAACTTCTTTGTTGTGGGGGGCTGTCCTGTGTTTAGCAGCATCTCTGGCCCCCACCCACTAGATACCAGTAGCCCCCTCCAACCTTGCTGTGATGACTGAAATGTGTCCAGACATTGCCAACTGTCCCCTGGGAGGCAAATTCATCCCCAGTTGAGAACCACTGGCTTACTGAGAGGGTGAACAATATCTGTAGTATGCTTGGCACAGTCTTGCAACTCAGCCAAGATCACGTCTCTCCCTCTCACTACCATTTAGACTGTCAACAATCCAGCATTCCACTGTTGTGTCGGCCTGCCCAGCACGCGTGCCCCTCTGAACGGTGATCGCCCTGTTTGGTGGTGGGTCTGTCAGTCAAGATGCCCTGCCCTCCCCTGGCTAAGGAGTGGACCTGTAACCCACGCTAAGGAATCACGAGCGCTAAGTAAGCTGCTGGGAAGCCTGGACTTCAGTTTTAGCCCAAACAGTGAGTTTCCTCAGTTCGGGTTTCAAGGCTGAGATATTTTCTATTTGACTTTGCCTTGCCTTATGTGACGGATTTTTATGTGCTTTTCTGCCTGTGCTGTGTGTGTAATTGTATGTTGTACATCCACTTTTCGGGGCATCTGTAACATAAATTAACCAAATAACCCAACATATGAAAAATGCACAGAGAATTCCATTGGCTGCCCCAACAAGGGCACTGAGAACGGAAAGCGGGTAAAAACTAAGCCTTCCCCGGGAGGTTTTGTTTTCCCCACTCTCAGAAGGCAGGTGCTCCAGTCAGCATCACCTAGCCCTTATCGAAGACTCATGATGTGCCCTACAGGTTCTGGTGCTTTGGAGAAATGTCCTATGACACGGATACCGGATCCTCGTCTTATCTCCATTTCGCAGATGAGAAAAAGGAAGGTCAGAGAGGATAAGTGGCTTTCTCACTTGATGAGCTCGGCACTGAGCTGACTCACACCTTGTCCTTTCAGCCACTGTCCCATCCTGTCACCCTCAGGCTGCTTCTAGCAGGCATTTCCATCCCCCCATCCTGCCACAGCCATAACGAGGAACGCACATTTCTCCCTTCCCCTCAAGACGCTTAAGTACACAGCTGGCAATTATGGGTGATATTTATGACACCGCACACAGGCCTCCTTTTATCTTTGCCTGTTCCCTTTGTTTATATATCAAATGGAACAGCATTCACCCTCTTCAGAGAGAGGAGACGCAGCGATGTGGAATGAATCTTTCAGAAGCGGAATGTGACAGTGAGTGAAAGATTTATTCAAACGAGAGGGTATGAAGACTGGTCACATGCTTGTCATTTACAGACCGTGATGTGCTCTGTGCCATTAACTTTTAATTAACTCAATTAGATCAGAATGTCTGACACCACGATGAGCACATATAAACACCCCTGTTGGTGTCATGTTAAATTAATGTCTCTGAATGGCAGATTCTCTTCTGGTGTTAATGGGTTTGCCACCCCGGCTCTGTTAATTGTCCCTGGCACGTACGTGCTGGCCACATCGGAGAAGTGCCAATAGTCCCCAGTACACGGGCAGCTCCAGGAAACCACGCATCACGCACCAAATCGTTCACAGCCTGCCTTTCTCTCATCTGCATCAGCAGGAGAAACATTATTTTCAGTGCTAAGTCTTCACTGGCATTTTTTTTTTTTTTTCCCTAGTGCAGGCACTAACGCTGGCTAGAGAGTTTTGAGTCTAATTTTTATTGGGTCCATGAAGTGGGTTTCATCGTAATAATCAGGAACCGAGACTGTTAGATCAGGCCATTCTCAACAGGGTGTTGCGATTTCAAATAAGATACCCCTTTTTTTGGCTCCCTCACCTGGAAATATTAGCGGTAAAAATGTTATTATTATTTTTTTATAGTCAGACCAGCTATGCTGCTACAGAGCTATGCTTTTCAGCTAAATCACTCATCTTAATGAACATCATTAGTTCAATTCATTGCTGAAATAAAAAAACGGCCCCCAAACAACCACCAATCTGTGCTTGGTTATAAAGGCCGGTTTCATTTACCATCTCACACACCTAATCGAGAGTAGTAATAATACGTCTTGAAAACAATCAGTGTTGCTGGTGTGTGGCCCCACTGGGGTGCGTCTTCCTAACAGATTCGTAGGGGTACCTTTCCCTCACAGGTTCCCTTTTGTAAACTTCTTACATCATGGACCCAACATTGGAGAACAAGAACGGATGGAGACAAAGAATTGAACCTGAAAGCTTAAGGGGATGGGGAAGGGAGAGACCAACATCCTTGGCCTTTGGGATCCACTTGAAAGCTCCTTATATTTCTTTTTTTCTCTTTTCATAACAAAACAAACAAACAAAAAAACAGATGAATTCTACTTAAGCTGCAGCTCTCCGGGGTTTCTTTGAATACTCGCATGTCAAATGCACTGTCCCCTTCCCTCCTCTTAGCCTTTGCACATTCTACCCTTTTGTCCATGAAGCACCACTTTCTTTGCTTGGCTAATTCCTGCTCCCTCCTGAGTAAGAAGGATTGAATGCCACTTCTTCAGGGAAGGCTTCCTGCACCCCCTGACTCAATTAGGACCCCCTATTCTGCGTTCCGATAGTGCCCTGTGCTTTTCCTTCAGAAACACTCATCACTTATTACTTGTTCAGTGTTTGCTGCCTTACCAGACAACAAGCTCCAAGGGCAGCCACCTTTGCCTACTGTTCCCCACAACACATAGTAGATAGTACTCAAGAGATATGTCAGAGGTGAGCAGTAATTACCTGCAGGACAGGGAAAGCTAGGGAGCAGGAAATACCTCTGGGCCCATCACCGCTTCCCAAGGGCAAGGTCAGGCTGCGGTCTTGGAGGGACTCCCGAGGGGCTGGGAACTGCCTGAGGGCAGGGGCCGTATCCCCTCCATTGCAGGTACTCAGGATATATATATATTTTTTAATGTTTTAAAACAAAATCTCTAATGTCCTTGTGGCCTGGAAGGGCTCTGAATTGGCAGTAAGTACTTAAAAGGGAAGCATCATTGGACCCTGATGATCTCACAGGATCAACTGCTCGTAAATACTTAATTTTTTTTATTTTTAAACACTTATGTTGAGCTAATTTATAAACACCCGTTTAATCCTCAGCAACTCTATGGATCTTTGTCAAATTCCTTTCAGATTTGACCATAACCAGGCTGCTATCTTCCCCTTTCATACCCACAGTATGTGCCAAGCACATTGCAAGGTGTTTTACCGATATCGTCCCATGTAATACTCAGAACAGCCTTATAAATTAGGAGCCAATACTCTCATTTTACACATAAGGAGACTGAAAAGCTACAGAGCTTGCTCCATCAGGAAGAGGGAGAGTTGGGTTCTGAATCCAATCCTGTCCACACAGTAGTGCCACTTTACTTCTAAATATTAACAACATCATAACCAAAGCTGTCTCAGATTTTCATATTCATCCTGCTATCGGGCCAGGAAAGCCAATGAGTCTAGACGCCAAGGTGATTTTCAAGGGTTACACGAATCACTGACATCTGGGCCAGCACAGCAGCTGCAGAAGGAGCCGAGCTGGAGCAGGGTGATTATCAAGTCCATAAGATGTATGAGCCATTCTTTCCCAGGCATGATGGCAGGGACTTTCTCTTGTGGACTAAATGCCAAATCACTAAATATGCTCATGAGACATTTCTCATCATGAAATAGACTACACTATCCTTATCTGTGGGAAAGCCATTTTCTGCATGCATTCCTGACTCTCTAATGCAAACACAAATATGCACCTTACAACCAACCCTAGTTTAAAGCCGGGGTCAGAGGTGGAGGCCCAGCCTTTTGGGGCATCTCTCCACTTCTCTTTGTAATTGCAAAGCCCACGGTCACGGTCACGCAGCCCATGCTGAGGAAGCCTTAATATGCCTGGACTTGGCTGGCACAATTAGTTTCAACGACTGAATCCTCCATCTTTTCAACAGTCAATTTCCTCCATGGTCAGTGTTTTTTATTAAAAATAATAGCAAGAGGTTCTGTGCATTCCTGCTGCCTCATGAGCCATCTGTCACAGACACCTTGGGCAAAGAAGCTACGGAAAGCATGACGAGAACTTTGATCAGCTGCAAAACAAACACCGAGAAAGAGCTGGCCTCTTGCTTTTGGACAGATACATTTCAGCATCTCACCCAGCATTTGCCCCTACCGTGGACACTTTTGACAGGGAATTTAACTGATCCTTTTAGACGTGGTATAGGAATCAGGTATGTTTATAGTTCCAGTCAGTCAATAAGAGAGGCCGGGTGAGTCACTTTTATTGTTGGTCTCAAATTAGAAGAAGTACAAAGAAGCTAAGCAAAATCCTGTAGAATCATTGAACAGATTCAAGGTTTGGGCTATTTTTCTCTCTGTTGTGGTTGTTGTTGTTTAAATATTTATACCCCACATCAATCCACATCAGATTTGAGGTAGCTTGCACCACTAAGCACAATAGTGTGGAATTACAAGCAGATGAAAAGCAGAGGCAGAGAAGAGAGAAAAGGAGGGGATGGTTGGCCCTGCGTGCCGTCCCCAGATGCACTTCTGAGGCCTGAACCACAAAGGCGACCCTGTGCATCTTGTCAGCCTACATACAAAGGAAAAGAAGGCCCGTCTGTGATGCAGATGGCTCACAGGGATGGGGATGAGGGAGAACACAGGTGCTTCGTCAGCTGGATTCCTGACTCTTAGATCATGAGTCTTCCAAGACGATCTTGGCACCATAAACCCTAGATTCCATTTCGAGTAATGACAAAGGACTGCATGCCCGGTAGTCACAAGTTTTCTCATGCATCGTACAACATCCCAACAACACGGCTGTGGTACCCACTCCCAGCTGGGGAAGCTAAGCCTCCAAGAATCAGTGTGACCTGCACAGGGTCACATGATTTGTGCAGCTCCGAAGGCGGCCAGCTCTCTCCTCCACATCAGACTTTTACCTCTCCTGCCTCCATCTTCGAGTCCGGGGAAAACCAGGGTGTCCCTAACTTGTCTTAGAAATTCTGACCAGATCCGGGGCCACTCACTCTCTTGGCATCAGAGGACTGGCTCTCCAGCCACAGATTGATTCTGAGCAACATGTTACGACCACAAGGATTTGGGAAAGTGACATTCCATTAGATCTGTAGGTACTGCACACATCCATGTGTGTGGATGCATTACAAAGTACAGCGTGCCCCTGAGAATCTCCTAAATATGTTCATCTATTACATATGTGTAGATGTACCCGCACATGTGCATATCCATAGTGGCACGTCCACGTGGAAGTAACGGTAACAGCAACAGCTGACACGCAGGGCACTTACTGTGTGCCCAGCTCTGTTCTATGCACATGCTGTGGTGTTTACTAAGGGTGTCTGGAGCAGGGCAGCAGCCTGCTCTGTCAAACCACAGCAAAATGACACTTGAAAGGGCAATGTGGCTCGGGAAGGCCCCTGAAGGGCTAGGTAAGCTCTGGCGTTGACAGCTCATCAGTATCAGCAGCTCAGCTCTGCTTTCACATTCTCTGACCTGCTTTTCAGTGACACACACAGGTGTCCTCCAGCTGATGTGCTTGGGTCTCACAACATGAGCCCACACAGCTTTCTGTCTTGGTTTGATCAAGGCGACTAATTTGTAAGAAACCCAGGTGGAGGAGGCAGCTTTCTAGGGTTACAGTCACATGACGCTCTGAGCTTTAATGTACACGATCCACGCAGAATACCTACTGTCAGACACCCCACTGTAGCAGCAGCAGAGAAAACGTCCCCCCTCTAAAGTACACTCTCATAGGAAGCCTTTTACAGAGCCGTTCAATGGAAAACAATCCAGCTTGGGGGATTTGAGATTAAAAAAGGCAAATTAAAACAAAAATACTGAATTTAAACTTGGTTTGACACTTTCCCCAATTATTTTACACCCAGGACGACAATAACAATAATAATTACTGTTTTCAATAATAAATAATTTCAACAATAATTATTACTACAGCTTTCACTTCTTCATAGAGTACTTGCTTCGTACCAGGAGCTGGCTACGGACTTGACATGCATTGCCGTGGGTGCTGGGTATAGTTATCAGACCTACTTTAAAAACCAGGACTCAGAAGTTCCACCAGTTGAGATCTCCTGCCCAAGGGCAGACTGGCTTTTGAAACTGGTCCACAACACTCCTGAGCGCATACGTTTAACACAGGACATCGAAGCCTTGGAACGACTGACATTTGGGATTGGGAAATCCTTCATTGTGGGGTCTGTCCTGTGCACTGCGGGATGTTGAGTAGCAGCCCTATACGTTAGATGCCAGTGGCACTCCCGTCTCCATTCTAGGGACAAGCAAAAATGTCCCTAGACATTGCCAAATGTCCCCTGGGGGGAGGATAATCTTCCTTATCCCAGGTTGAGCCTTAATCGATGTGCTCAACTGGCCACTGTGGCTGAAATGCCAACCCTCACCGCTCAGTTACATCATAAAATCCTTGTTCCTTGGGATTTGACTTAGCCAAAGTACCCGACAGTCCTTAGCACACGAAAGGCTTCACTTTAAAGAACGGGTGTGTTCCTAAACTGCTTTCCATTAACACAAGTTTATAATGGTTTTAAGATGGTCAGCCTTGCTTGTTTTCTCCATTTGCATTCGTTAGGAAGTTATGGTCATGATTATATTAAGCATGATAGTTTATCAAATATTTGTCTAAAGATGTACTGTACACATCAACAGATTAAAATTCTCTCTTCAAATTAAAAAAATACCACTCATATCCTAAAATAAAAATACAGTCGAGGTGGGGAGGTTCATTTGCATGTTTGGCGCCAGAGCTTAAAGATGTAAAGGGGGAAAATTGCAGAGCTGAGATAAGACCAGAGCTTAACGGCCACCCATGGGTCAGTCGAGCAGGGTGCACTAAGCCTCTGAGGGTCTTCCTGGGGATTGGAAAGTGGCTGACCTCTGGGTCTACAGGCTCAATGCTTAGAAAGCTCAGCTAGGTGAGGGCAGTGCACCTTTCTTTGCGTGTACCACCCTCAGCAGCCCCAGGTCTGTTGTCTCAGCCGGGCAACCTCCTGCCTTGCCCTGAGTCTACCACAGAATATGCCTGCTGCTCTGATGTAGCAAAGGCTCCCGCTGCCAGCTGGAGGTGGTCACCAAGGTGGGGGAAACAAAGTCTCTGTTCCCCAACAGAACCATCTATATCTCAGAGGTCTGACCTCTCAGCTAAGACCCCAGGAACAGGTGACTGACTCACCGCCTCCAGATTTGCCCCTGTCCCTCCCCCCCACTGGCTCCTCATGCTCAGGATTCAGACACCTCTTGACTGGACCCACCAGCGAGAGGACACAAGGGACAAAGGTCCCGTGGCCGGGTGGCTGAGAAGCTCAGTTTTGGAGGTGGACATCCTAAAACAGAGCGTTGGGTGAAGTAAATCACAGGTTTGGTGAAGACTTAAGAAGGGACGAAATAGAAACAACATGAAGGGAAGAGACTTGGGGAAGCCGTCACATAAGATTAGAAGTTCCCGAGTACTTTTGGGGACAAGTTCCAAGAGACCGGCTAATTTGGAATGTTAGTGTCGTAGAACCCAAGAGAAAAGAGATTTGTTCCCTTCTATGAATTCTCTCGGCCCACCAACCTGCTGATGATTCTTTAGCCTTAATTTCGTTTTAAATTCTTAACCTTGAGAAGTAATTTTTGGTGCGATGCAATTGCACCTGCATGTAACAGCACTTCCTGTTGGTGATACAGGCGAGGTCTCTGATAAGCTCCGAAGAGCACAGGAAGGCTGCAAAGAGCAGCAAGTATACATCCACTCCTGAAGCACCCGGCCCCCGAGTTTAGGATTTTTATTTCTCCCCTCTTCTCGCTCCTTCTCACCCGCACACACATGCACACTCTTCTGTCCCTTCCTGGTCTCCTCTTTCGGTCCTCTTCTCACAGCTCTCCCTCCCCTTGTCCCTGCTGACGGCAGCCATCTGGGGCCGTGAGTGGAACAAAGCCAGTATGTTCTCGTAGTGTTCGATCCCCGCCCCCAGCTCATGAGCACCCCTGATCAGGACGGTCCCTCAGAAATCAGAAAACATCACCCTTCCCCTCTCCCAGGTTCATCTTGCCTTCTCGCCCTCCCCTTTCCACTCCCTCTACCCAATAATCTGGTGTCCCCTGGACCTCTGAAATGGAGCTGTGGACACGGCAGAACAAAGGACACAGATACACAGGTGACCTGTAAAGGGCAGCCGCCCTACGAATCACCTGTCCTTTGGACGTGTGTGATTACCTGCCATGTCAGGGAGTGCATTTAGGCTTCTTGATTTCTAGACTAGATCCTGAAGCATTGTTTGATTTGCCCATTGGAAGGATTCAGGATTATGGGCGGCACGGATACCAAAGTGGCAAAAGCCAATTCTTGTATCTCAGATTAACTGGTGCTAATAAAAAAAGAGTTAATAAATAAATAAATTAATTAACAGAAAGAAAATAAACCAAATAGTTAAAAATGATACAGGTCATAACTTCTATTTTATTTCCCCCCAGGCTTCATGAAAAATCCAAAAGTAACCCCAGAGGAAAATAAACAATTAGTCAAATATTTAAAGGTGATTTCATGCAGGGTGGTGGTGGTGGATGATACCCAAAGCGGAATACTATATATGTTTAACAAATGTTTTATGTGCAGTGTGCAAAAACACTGTGCCTTTTTTTTTTTTTTTTTTTTTTTAATAAAAACGATGACAGCATGGGCTTCATTCTCAAGATACACAGAATATAACAGAAAGGAGAGTACTGGTCATGCCACAAGCGTGGGGTATGTGCCATAGTGAAGCTCCTACAAAGCTGGACACCCAGCAAATCTGCTTTTATCATTTCCAGCTCTTCAAAACTCAGCCACTGCGATCCCATCTGGAAGTTTATTCTCCCCAAGTGTCCAAGCTAATTCTGTCTGGTACAGAACATGTATCCACAGGACAGTAAGCCCTTCTTCCAACGGGCTTACATTAAATGACCTTGCAGAACTCTCTCTCTTTAAAACCAAATCTGTGGGTTGGTACTCCTTTCTGAGATGTCAGAGATCAAACAATCTCCAATTCTAAAATTCACAGGATTCCTTCTGTCTAGAGCTAAAGACCTGATTCTAATATCGTATATCCATCTCACCCCTCTCCCAAATAAAATCAAATCAAATGCCCTTCTTTGTTCCTGCCAATCATCATCCAGGATGCTAAAACCATTCCAATTCCCCATGAGAGATGGATGTGCAAAGGCACTGAGGCAGAAAGGTGCATTAAGGAAATGATGAGCAGGTCAGCATGGCAGGAGTGGAAGCAATATATCTGGAAGGACGGGTGTAGAAAGGACGAGAGAATCGAAGGAAGCAGATGCTGACAGGTCTCTGTCCCATCTGGACTTATCCTGGAGTCCACGAAGAAGCACTGATGGTTTAAGCGAGGAAGTGATCATATCCCATGTTAAGTCTCTGGCAGCAACATCGGGGAAGAGTAGAGAGGGGTGTCTCAAAGCCAAAGTGGGGAGTCTCACCTGTTCAAGTGAGTCATAATGAAAATTAGAACAGAGAAAGGGGTGCTAAGGATGGAACCGAGGAAGAAATATTTCACAGCTCAAGCCCATAGGACTTAGTCATTGCTTCTAAAAGTATACTTTCTAGAAGAAAACAACAACATAAGCAAACGGAGATAAATGAACCACGGAGGAGAGTAGAGATGAAGAACTATGCCAGGCCAAGGTCGAGTTTCGAGGTTACAAAATCCCATGGAGAGCAGAAGTCGGGAAAGCAGAAAATCAGACTGCGGCCGCTGATGAGGGTAAGATTAGGAACGTGTTGTCTGCAAACACAGACAGAAGAAGAAGTCAAGGAAGAAAATAATCATATACCACTCAGACAGGGAAAATTGCAATTTACCAAGAAAATACTTAGGAAATAGTAATTTACTAAGAAAAATCCTACGTCACGTAAAAAAATGTCCACTGGTGAATTTTGAAAGCTCCCTCTTAAAAACGTTAATGGAAATCAGATTCCTGCTTTATCAATGATTCCAAAACAAATGCCTCTGAAGAAGGAATAAATTCTAGTCCAAATACTTAACTATATAAAAGCCTATTCTAAAATCTTGATTGTAATAATAAATAAGAACTAATTTGGGTTTAGGCAAAAAACTTCCTAGGGATACAAGAGACAAGAATTAGATTAGGTTTTTAATATGCTGAAACTACATTTAAATTATATTTCAAAGCTCAATATCTAACCCCGGTTAATGCATGGAGAAACAATTTGGATTTATATTTCAAATGAAAAAGCTAATTATTTAGTTAACAGATGACCCCTGATTATAGGTTTGTAAAGACCACAACTAATAATTCTACGTCTATATGGATTTCTCATGTTCTACATTCCAAGCAGATGAGCTCACCCACAGCACTTTCCTCCCTAGTACCTCTGATCAACGTCTAGACGTTACTTAAATGAACAATTATCTGTCAGTGCTGAAGTGTACAGTAAAAGACAAATTGGAAATTTTCAAATTGTCTTTTCCTGCAGTGGATTTCTCCAGGGTTTGACCTTATATTGAACAGGACTGACATCCTCACCAAAGCTTCTGGTAGTTGTTTCTTACAAAGCCCCTATCTTCTAAGATGCTCTATTAGGGGATGATTGGGGATAATCCCTCATTGAATAAGTCTAGACTATGAGAATCCAGTTTAACTCTGTTCAACTCAGGGTTTTCATACTTTGTTATGGATGTCTGTCTGTCTGTCTGTCTGTCTGTCTATCATCTATCTATCTATCTATCTATCTATCTATCTATCTATCTATCTATCATCTATCATCAATCAGTTATGCACGTGCCTGTGGTATAGTGTGCAGGAAAGAGCCAACACAGGAGGCCAGAGTCAGCTGTCCCTGGAAAGGCCCGTTTCCAAGGTTGGCTCTTGGCTGACATCTGGGAACTTGGATTTGGGGAGGGTTCCCACTATCCCCAAACAGTATGAGTGGCTCACTGTGCCTGTTTGTACGAAAATATATGATGCGTGCTGAACACCTGCTTTTTCTCTGGAAGTCTGGAATTTGGCTCCATCCCAAGCACAGGGTGCCTAAGTGACCAGCTCCCAATAAAAACTCGGGACTGAGTCTCCAATGAGCTTCCCGGTAGACATTTCACATGTTGTCACAACTAATTGTTGGGGGAAATTAAGCCCGCCCTGTGTGACTCCATTAGGAAAGGACCCTTGGGAGTTTGCACCTGGTTTCCTTGGCACGTCACCCCATGCAGCTTTCTCCTGTGCTGAGTTTGTTTGTTGTCTTTTCACTGTAATAAATATTAGCCATGAGTACGACCTGGTGCTGAATCCAGGGATTCTAGAGAATTACCCAAACAGGGATTGGTCTTGGGGACCCGTGACACGCACAGCTCCATCAACATTTTGCCAGAAATAATGTTCTGAGAACACGCTTAGGGAACCACTGCTCAGTAGCATAGATTAATTAAGAGAATGTACGTAAAACACAGAGCAACCGATACTGGCAGGTAAGGACTATAAATAGTAGTCATTGATATTTTTGATCCAAGTTTCTTATTAATAATATAATTCTGAAAAATAGGCATCTTCCTTGCTACACCTTTGCCTGTCAGCCACGTGCCCTGCACACTGCCTCATACGCAGTCACCACTCACTACATGTTTGTTAAATGAATTATTGGGCCTTTATTTACAAAGTGCTGTGCCGACACAGGAAAGACCATTTAAAGCATGCTGTCTCAGCCCTCTCAGAGCGCACAAATCTAAAACAAACACTCTGAGGAAAGACAGAGCTGTAGACGAAAATACAGACAGAAAACTTGGCGATAAAAATCAAATGGATGCAAGAAAAAGAAAGTGGTCAATATACTTTCTCCAAAGAGCAAGATTGACACTTATGTACGTTTCTCATTTGGAAGGCAGAAGTGTGGATGTGGATGGACTTTAGAACTCTGCATTTCTAGAGATGTGAAATTAGGGGGTCCCATGAAAGCCTTTTTCTACAAAGCTGATAAACCCATGTGGGAGAAGGCTTCAGAGCTAATGAAGAAGAACACACTTAAAATGGTGATGGTACACTTCCAAAAAAAAAAAAATCTATATCTAAGCCAGCTGAATAAATTGTTTGTTCGATAGATTTCTTGTGCCAGTAAAATTTCATTTTCACTGAGGCTGTGAGCTTATATATGAACTGACCACAGTATAATGACCTTATATTCCAGCTTGCCCAGTACAAGGCTCCACCATGACTAAGCGTGTATTAAATACGCTACTTAACCTCTCAGCGCCTCAGTGTCACCATCAGTCAAGTGCAGCTAATGACAGTACCTACCTCATTGGGTTCTTACCCAGAGCAACACAAGTTGTCTGAACAGGACCTGGTACATAGCACAAGCTTGAAAACACTGGCTGTTTTTAAGGTATTTGTGTCTGAGAAATCCCTTAGCCAGGACAAGTGTGCAAGTGGGGTGTGTGTGTGTGAGTGTGTTTCCCCTGAAAGATGTGGTCAGTTGGTTACGCTTCTCTTTCCTGTTCCTCAGGAGGCAGCCTCAGAATCTTCTTCAACATGGGTCTGTTTTGGAGTGAACTGTGTCCCCTTGTAATTCATATGTTGAAGCTTTCACCCCCAGTATGAATGCATTTGGAGACTTCAAAGCGGATACTTAAGGTTAAATGAGGGCTTAAGGGGTGGGGCCCGAATCCTATATGACTGGCGTCCTTACCGAAAGAGGAAGAGACAGCGGGTGGGTGCCAACAGTGAGAAGGCCATGTGAGGACACAGCAAAAAGACAGTTGCCTGCAAACCAAAGAGAGAGTCCTCGGGAAGAGAAACCAACCACACAGATACCTTGATCTTGGATTTCTGGCCTCCAGAGCTGTGGGAAAAGAAATGTCTGTGGCTTAAGCTCCCAGTCTGGGATTTTGTTACGGCAGCCTGAGCTGACTATACTAGTCGCCAAGAAGACAATCCCCTGAAACAATCACTTCCTGGGAATTCTCCCAAGCAGTGGTACTCTCCCTGGGACAGAGCCGGCTGCCTGTTCCATGGGGATCCTCTATCACTCATCTAACCCCCTACAGCCACTCCGTCAGTCACGTGACTGACATTGGTTGGCTCACTCTGCCTGGGCCTCTGTATCACCCTATAAATTCAGCCCATCCCGACTGGACCATTTGCCCCCTCCAACACATCTGATTTAAAACACCAAGGTTTGGGTTTACATTGGCTGCAAGTCAGATAATTTTGGGGGGAAATCCTTTAGCCCCAGAAGATGACCAACCTAGTTTTCTAATACCTTCTCCATATGGCATGGGATTCTTCTGGGTACCCCTTCCAATCACCCCCACCTCAGTAAATGGCAATCTGCCCTTCGTTTTGGCTCAAGACAGAATTCTCCCAATCACCATCAATGCCTCTTTCGTTCACGGCGTACATTTAATCCAGCAGCATATTCTGTTGCCTTTGTCGTCAAGACGTATCTCACATCCAAACCTTTCTTATCACCTCCACCTTGGCTACTTTAATCTAAGCTCCACCCTCTCCCACCTGGTTTACTGCTACAGCTTCCTGTCTCTGCTTCCACTGTAGCCCCCTTTACTCTACTTCTCACAGCCCTGCCAGAATTCCTGGTGGAAGACACGTCAGGCTGCATCCTACCTCTACTCAAAACCTTCAGTGCTTCCCATTTTTACCAGAGCCACAGTCCATACAAAGGCCTATAAGGTTCTGCATGATCTGCCCCCTCCCCCTATCTTTCTTAAACATATCAAGCTCACTTCCACCCCAGGGCCTTTGCACTTGCTGTCAGGGCTGTTAAGAAGGAGTCCAGGCCCTGGGGGGAAACTGGAGGCACCCCAACAGAGGTAGGACTGCTACAAATCTTTCTATAGGATTTTCCCTGAGCTCTCTCCCGACTGTCTTTTGTAACACTCTCTACCCCCAACTTGGCTGGCTATTCACCTGTGTGGTTCTCTTTCCCTGCAGATATCTGCATCGCTCACACCCTCCTCTTTCATCAGGTCTCTGCTTACTTATGCTCTCTTCTCAGAGGCCAGCCCAGACCATCACATGTAAAATAGGGTATTGCATACCCCTGCTTTCCCCACCTTCCTGACCTTGCTTAATTGTATTCGGGGGCATTCATCATCACTGCCTGCTCTCCCGCTGTACGTTCTGTGAGAGCTGGAACTCTGGGTCAGCTCTCTGCTTAGTGCCTCGAATAGTATCCGACAGGTAGTAGGAGCTGAATAGTCATCTATTGAATTAACAAGTGTATGAACGTGTGAATGAGTGGGGCAGGTGAAAAAGATAAGTAACTTCCAATAAACGAACTCAGTCCCAGGAAGCAGAGGGACTCAAATTGTGACGGGCCTTTCTGTCTTCTTGACATGCTGGGAACCCCAGAACCTTTGGGGAAGGTTTACAGTTATGTGCAGCGGCTGCGACTTAGCCAGCATGAGGCCCCCAGCCTGATGGGCCACAAAATAGGCCCATTCTGGGGTCATGGTGTTGGAGAGAGACACGCAAATCTTACCATGACAAGTGGACCCTTTGCAGATGAAAACATAATTAATTGCCTTTTGTATACAGTCGGTGTTTGGAAAGGGCTTTCCCCTCTCCCCTCGCGCGCTGGTGGCAAAGCCTCCAGGCAGTAAAGCACCAACTTCATTTCCTCCTCCCATTCATCTTTTTTATTTCCGACTCGAAGAGCTAACCTTGCTGCTCTCCCTCCGCAGTGATAACTTATCCCTGAACTACCGCTCATCCCTCACGTTAATGAAACATCACTCTATTTCTTTTAAGAATGACATGGGCAGGGCAGTTCAACAGCCAGTGTGACAAGACAGGCTCTGTACTTAGAGTGGGAAGCGAGGCGTTAGCCCCCAGACTAGCACCGATTCTTGGCTTCTGAAGCTTTCCTTGAGAAAGCCACCGAGATGCTAGCACACAGGGCACTTTGCAGTGGTTGATTCACCTCTCAGACCTGAAGAAATGATGCACTCCACGCCCCAACTCTGCTCTTCGCCCAGAGGTGAGGCTGACAGGATGTACGTGTTCTGTACGGCCACAGTCAGAACGAAAGGACACTGCCTTCCCCCAGCTAGGAGGGCCTATTTCTCTATGACTTAGAGACAACTTTATATAGAAAGAAGAAGAAGGCATTCAAAAGGGGGATGTTCCTTGTCTTAAGACATGAGTCAAGACTGGTTGAATAAACAGTGTGTCTGCAAGAGTTCACCCAACCCAAACCTTCAGGGGGCTGACACGACAGAATCCTGGGTCTTCTCTGCTAATCCAGCCTTGAATCTACCTAGAACCAACCTAGGCAAG
Organism: Rhinolophus sinicus; assembly: GCF_057876585.1. Classification (NCBI taxonomy): domain Eukaryota; kingdom Metazoa; phylum Chordata; class Mammalia; order Chiroptera; family Rhinolophidae; genus Rhinolophus; species Rhinolophus sinicus. The sequence continues at coordinate 53,869,268 of NC_142508.1, forward strand.
AAACAAAGACTGCTGTGGAGCTAGAGACTCACTCACACACTCATGTGTTTTCACTAGGATTTCAACTCCTGTAGAAATCCCCTCTCAGCAAAGAACAGAGCAGCTCAGACTTAATGGACAAGCTTATGGGAAAACGCAGGACCCGTTCCACGGTCCCCGTGTCATTCTGCAGGTGGAGATGAATTTCGTGCCCAGGTCTCCAAGGGAGGGGGCCACAGGGCATCAGCACGCCGATGAACTTTGACATTGGAACCCAGGGATAGATTCCCATTCCACCGCCTCTGGTTACACCACCTCAGGCACAGTTACTCCTCTGCTCTCAGCCTCATTTCTTTAAAGCACCACCATGGAAGACAGAGACGAATTACCAACATCAAAAGGCACACTCAGCATTTACTGAAGCACTTACTAGCTGCCCAGTTCTGTGCACACGACATGCGGTATCTCATTTCATCTGAACAACAGCTCTAGGCAGTAGGTCCTCACATTTCTCCCTTTTTACAGATGTGGAAGCTAAGGCATACAGATTAAGTAACTAGCCCCAAAGTATATACTGGTGATGGGTAAAGCTAATATGAAAACATAGACCTGTGTGAGGCTAAAGATGGCACTTTTCATCCTAGACCTGCACTTTCCAAAACAATAGCCACCAGCCCTGTCTTTAAATTAGATCGAACTAAAGTTAAATCAAGTAAAACAATTGAGTTCCATCGCTGCACCAGCCATAATTCCAGGGCTCAAAAGCCACCCTACTGGACTATCCCCAGACAGAGAGCATTGCCATCACAGCAGAAACTTCTATTGGATCACACTGGTTTAGTCCTTCGCCGATACATAAAGTGCCTGGCTTGTAGGAGGCATGAATGAAGGCGACGTTTAACGATGTCAGAATAGAAGTGGGGTGGTTCCTCAGTCCACCTCCACTAGGCTCGGTCACGGGGGGTGATACAGGTGGTGGGGAAGCTGAAGAGTATCACAACTTGGGGGTCCTCCTTCATCCGAAGAATAAAAGTCACAATACGACACTGGGAACAGGGCTTCAGAAGGGGCCGCGACAATTAAAGAGCCCTGAACATCCAGCTTCCTTAGCTCCCTAGTCACTTGCCTCTGCCTCAGGGACAAAGACATCAGTGCGGGTCATCAGGCAATGGCCACTGATACGTGTGGGGTCCCGCTTTCCGCTGCCGTGTGCAGGTGCTGCTCTCTGCCTTCGCTCAGCGGACACTCTTGGGTACCGAATGGCCATCTCTCTGGGCTAGAATTTCCTCAGGTCGGTGTCAGATGTGGACAAGCTGCCCAGGCTGCCCTGGAGGGTGTGCAGGCATCCCGCCTCGGCCGTCTCCATCGCAGTCGGCCCTGCCCTCACTCCTCGTCCTGGGCCCTGGGCTCTCCGGGCCTGTCACTCTCGCCTCCTTCACTAGTTGTTTTGCACAACTGTTATAAAACAGAGGTTGAATTCACATAACATAAAACGAACCATCTTAAAGGGAACAATTCAGTGACACTTAGTGCCTCACATTGTTGTACGACCACCACCTCTGTCTAGTTCCAACACGTTTTCATCAGCCCCAAAGGAAATCACGTACCGTTAGTAGTCACTCCCCATTCTCTTGTCCCCCCAGCCCCTGGCAACCAGTAACCTCCTTTGTGCTCCTATAAATTTACCTATTCTAGACATTTTACATCAGCGCTTCCATACAATATGTCACCGTTTGTGTCTGGCTTGTTTCACTCAGCGTACTGTTTCCCAGGTCCATCCACACTGTAGCATTGGAGCATGGTCCACTATCCCATTGTACGGATAGAACACATCTATTTATCCATTCATCAGCTCAGGACTCCCTCACCTTTTTTTTTGGTGTACAAAGCAATGTAATAGATGTTTACACCCCTCACAAAGTGATAACCCCCCTCCCCCAATCCACAACTCCTCTGACATCATATATAGCTGTTTTAATTCTGTTGACTCTATTCCCTATGCTGTACTCCACATCTTGTGCATGCATATATATATATATATATTTGACATTCAGTATTATTCAGCTTTAGCTGGATTAAGAAACTGGTACATCTATACAATGGGGTATTACTTGGCCATAAAGAAGAGTGAAACCTTACTATTTGCAATGATATCGATGGATCTAGAGAACATCATGCTAAGTGAAATAAGTCAGACGGAGAAAGACAAATACCATATGATCTCACTTATATGTGGAATCTAAAGAATAGAATAAATGAGCAAAGTAATCAGAAACAGTCCCAGAGATATAGAGGAAAAACTGAGGGTTGCTAGATGGGAGGGGGGTGGGGATGAGGGAGAAGGTGAGGAGATCAGAAAGCTCCCTTATCTCTTGATTAGTTGAAACAACCAATGTAAGTGGGAGGAACCTAATTTTTACAACATTAATGGAGGAAGTCAATGCCCAACTGTCTCCAGGACAGTCTTTCCAGAATGACTGACTATGCAGCATCTCAGGAAGGCATGCTGGGACCCACTGGGCATCTCCACCCTATTCCTTTCTTTCTCATTAATGAAATTTTTTCTCACCATATCTAAAGTGTGATTTCTATATAATGGTTAATAGTCATTACAGGAGAACATTGGTAAAAGGTTTGGTTTTTAAAAGTGTGGAATATGCTGGCTTAACCAGGCATCTCAACCACAGGTCTTTAAAATATCTTTATTGTGTCAAATGCCCATTGTGAATTTTAAAGAAGCGATTACAGTTTTCAATGTTTCCCAAACTTTCATTGTTTCCCATATGCCCCCAGGGGAGCACAGATCTCCTGTGTGTGTGTGTGTGTGTGTGTGTGTGTGTGTGTGTGTGTTAAGGAGCATCCCTCAGTTCTTAAGTTTCTCAGAAAGAGTTTGAAAAAGCTGTTCTATATTAATACCTGCATCCTTTTCAGGTCCACGTGACTTGGGGGAGGGGGTTCACACACTGTAGAGATTGGAATGTTTCTGCTAGGCTTAAAATAGGTACATTTGAAATCACAAGTTAAATATCTTAAATGCATTTAAATGCAAATTATTTCTGAATTAATCATATAAGCTATATAAAATGTCATGAGTTTAAATTGCAGTTTAATGGTAACAACTCATAACATAATATTCATTTGGAAAATACCTGAACCTTTCAATACTTCTTGCAAACAAGTTGGAGGATCTCAAAGGCAGAGACTCATAAAAAACAAAAGAAAACAACAACAAAAGAACCCAGTATCTCTGAATCTCTGAGAAATGCACATTCCAGCATATATCATATATATATATGTATAAACACTTAAAATATAATCTGCTTAAATGTGCCGTATAGTTGGAAATTGTGTTTCTGAATAATATCTACATAATTTTCAATAAAAATAAACTTGCAGTAAATTATCTAAATCTTAGGGTACCAAAGACAAATGGCCTTTCCTGGAATTAGTTTTCCCTCAGGAGTAAGGAAATGGAATTTGTCTTCTGCGACGAGAGAGAAAAAAAAAAAAAAGAAAAACACCACACAATAAAAAATGAGCATTGGTGAGTTCTGCTAGCACTGTCTCACTGGTTGCTTCTCGTAATTAAGGGGGGAATCTCTAGCCAGGTGGAGCTCCCACATGCCAAGATTCTGCTCAAATGAAGTCTGGATGGCGAAGACAGGACTTGGTTAGATGGAAGGTTCCCATGTTTGAGCACACAGCATGGGTTTTGTTATTCTCATTTACACCAGGGTTTCTGGGCAGTGGCACCATTAGCATTTGGGGCTGGGTCATTCTTCGTGGTGTGGGGGGGCTGTCCTGTGAATTGTAGGATGCTTAGCAGCACCCCTGGCCTCCATGCCCTAGATGCTAGTAGCATCTCTCCTTCGGTTGTGACAACCAAACATGTATGCGGATATCACCCACTGCCTCCTGGGGGCCAACATCATTCCCAATGGAGAGCCACAGGTCTGCAGCAAGCAAACTAAGCATTTAAATGAGGGGTGGAGCCTGGTCTCTGGAGAGGGAGTAAGTGCGTCTGTCACTTGGCGCTTCCACCTACTGGCTGAACCTGCTTCTTGACACTTTCTGAGCTTCATTTCTCCAAATGAAAACGAACAAAAACAACCTGTGCCTTCAAGGTGCTTAGGAGGATAAGCTCCTGAGGGGGGCAGAAATATGTTCTGTTCATTCTCAAATCCCTTGTGCCCAGAAAAGAGTGCTTGGCATGCTAATGGGCACTTACTTACGTGTGAAGAGGTCGCCCAGGAAATGCACTTGATCTGAGCCCGACACGGTCAGTTTATACTCGTGTGGCTGTGGCTATTTTGTGTAAATTGCACGGAGGCAGGAAACTGGACTGGGAGCTGCCTGGGTCTGATGTCTGGGTGCTTTCCTCTAAAGTGAAGACTAGGTCAAGCTCAGGCCCACGGGCTGCTGGGACCTGCCTACCGAGGCTGAGTAATCAATGCTCCATCCAGTCCCGCTGCCTCTCCAGCAGGTAAGAGGGCCTCAGAGCGGGACTCACCTCACGCTACGTGATGGATCCAAAGGAGTTCTGAGTCTGAGATTGTTCCAAACACAAACGAAAATCAAGTGTCCAATCATTCCCTGATTCTCACTTGGCCTGAAGAAAATGATCATCAAGATGACTCTTAAGAGAAATGAGGAAAATGTGAAAGAGGCCTGGACATGGGTGCTTCGGTAGGAAAACACAGGAGAGAGGCGAGATGACAAATGGCCTCCAGCCCTTCAGAGAGCGCCGCTGAGGGTCTGCTGAGAGTCCCTTCTCCCTCCAGGCAGCAGCCTATTTTCAGCCAACAGAAGAGGAGAGCCCCTTGCTCACAATGCTGACGATACAATCATCTGCAGCGTTTACAGGTGACCGTAGCTGGGGCCAAAGGTTAAGGTCATGCATCAATTAACAGCTGCGTGCCCTTGTATAATCTGCTCTGTCCCTTCCCTCATCTGTAAAAGGGGGTATGGTGTTAGGTAGAATAATGGCCTCCAAGCATATCCACATCGTAATGCCTAACGCCTGTGAATATGTTAGGACACATGGCTATGGGGATTCAGGTTGCTAGTCAGCTGACTTTACAATAAGAGGATTATCCGTGCAATCATAGAGTCCTTACAGGTGGGAAAGGTGTGGGTAGAGAGAACCAGAAAGACGTCAGTGTCCATGTTAACGTCAACTCCCCACGGCTGGTTTTGAATACAGAGAAGAGCCCACGAGCCAAGAAATGCGGGTGACCTCTAGAGGCTGGAAAACGCAAGGAAATGAGTCTCCCCAGGGCTTCCAGAGGGAACCCGCCCTTCCTGCTGACACCTTGATTTTAGCTCAGGGAGACCCAGAGTTGACTTCTGGCCTCCAGAACTGAAAGATAACAAATTTCTGTTGTTGTAAGCTACCAAGCTTGTGGTCATTTGCTATGGCAGAAATAGGAAATAAAGGTACCTAACTCACTGAGTCACTGTAAGGATTAGTGAGAACTGAGCAAAACCCAGAGCATTCTCATGAGCATCTTCTTGCATGACTCAGAAGAAGAGGCCCCGTGGCCCACAGGCAGGACAGCTCCTGTGCACCCAGCTCTCTGAGTGATGCTCTGAAGGGGGAAATGCTGAGAAAGAGAAGCACTGGCAAACTTGGTCTCGTAGGCTACATCTGCAGTCATTCCCCCTTTGCAAAGCCTTTCCCCAACTGCTGTTTCATTTACTCAGGAAGCGGCATGCATATGAACTTCGGCAGCCATTGCCCTTGATCTGGAAATGTGTGTTTGCCACAAGCTTTTATGGAAATGCCTCTGGGGAGCCTGCCCCAGAACGCACTTAACCCACCTCTGGGCCTGACAGCATTGCCATCATAGAAGGGTGACACGCATTTAGCCTTTCCTCTGAAATCTCCAGAAAAGTGAAATTTACAAGCTCCCTGTTAAGACTGACTATGATCTCAAAAACTCTTAAAGTCAGGTTATCAAGGGCTGGTGGAGCTGCCAGTTCCTGAGGGATGTGAGGGCCCATCGAGTCCAGGGGTCCGCACCCTTGTTCTGTAAAGTGGCAGGGAGCTTTGTGGGCCCTACTCTGTTGCAGTTCTTCAGCTCTGCTGTTGTAGTGTGCGTAGAGTTCATGATGAAACTCTGCCTTAAAAACTCAAAAAGAATAGAAAACACAGTCACAGTTAACTGTGAAATGCCAGTCACCCAGTTTTCTGAGCCATTATGACCAGCTGGCCAAGACCTCCGCCTCCGACCTACCACCTTTACCTGTGTTATCATCCCCCAGGAGTTCATCATCAACAGTGCGCACCCCAAGCCAGGAGGGTACGAGCAGCTTTGAAAAGGACAGGGCTCTCCTGTCCTCTGTCAAATATCATCAGCCGGTCTTGGATCCCGTTAATGCTCTCTGACATGGTAAGCCATCACTTAATGATGGCTTTCACTTTGTTCCGCTTTCACTTTGTTCCACTTTCGGGGTACCTGGTCTGGCACAGTGAGCAAGGTTCAGTTTGACCCCCAATGCAGGCAGGGAATGAGCATCCACAAGTGACAGGGCGCAATTAAGTCCTTTTCACAGAGCACACATTCTTTCCATCATGGTACCAGGAAAGATGGACTTCGCTTAAAAGAGCCCATTATGCAAACTTCTGCACCTTCAGAAGAAAGAAAAACAGCATAGAAATGATCTTTTGGCACCTAATGCCTTTTTGCAAGAAAAAGATAAGCCTTCTTCATAATAAAGATCTTAAAACAGATGCCAATCAAATGAATCAACAGCTAACAGCTCTGGCCAACTGTGTTTAATAAATAATTTTGAGATAGCCTACTGATAAACCCCTAGAGAAAAAAGAGCTAAAAGCTTGGAATTTTAACAGAAATTGTTCGCTTGGCCTGGAGATTGAGTCAAACTAAGTGGGAAGAACAGGCAACACAGAGAGAAGCCCACCCCCCTCCACACATGAATTTAGAATAAAAGGTTTTCTGTTTTTCTCTGTCTGGAAGGGTACTTTAAGGCTGAGCTTAGGGAAGGCAGGGCTTTATCTTTTATCTCTTTCCCCCAGTGCTTGGTAGGTACTGGGTTCTCAACAAATGAAAGCATTTTTGAATTCATTTCCATTTCATGGCAATTTGAATGTTATTGTTGACTTGCTCACATAAATCTTATCTTCCTGAAATGCAAATTGGATGTAACTCCCTTGCTGAAAACCCTCCTTGGCTTAGAATAAAATCGAAACTCCTTAACCTACTCTGCAAGGCCTGGCAGGACCTGGCCCCCAGATTTCTGCTACTCATCTCATCCCAAAGAACATTTTATATCTTCATTATAAGTTTGGCTTCATCTCCCAGGTCTTCCTGGGTGCGAATGCCATTTATCTGATATGTGGCACTCTGGCTTCAGAGACCCAAAGATAAGACTCGCTACCTCTCACCTGTCCTCTGTCTTCTGCTGACAGCCAGGGCAGCCTGTACAAAATCCAAATCTGATCATGTCACTTCAAATCTGATAAAATCCTCTAACATCTGTCCATCTCAAAGAGCATTGTGTCTAAGCTCATTCCTTGGCACATGGGTCCAGGCTTCCTTGCTGGTGGAGTTCATTTCCTGTCTCCTGCATGAGCCCCACTATTCCCCTTCTCTGGAGGTGTCTTAAAGTCTTTCTTCTGTTCCTTCTCCCTGGAACACTCCTGCTCTGTCCCCCTCCCTGTCACCTGGCTAATTCCTCCTCATTCCTGAGCACTTGCTTTGATGTCTTATCCTCTGGAAGGCTGTTCTTGGCCCTACTTTTTCCATGGTGGTGTAGTTGTCTTGTGACAAATCATTGTCCCCTGCTAGATCATGAGCTTTACAAGAACGGGGACAGTACATCTTGCTGTGGTGCCCCGGAAGTGAACACAGACCTTTTGTTCAAGCCAGACAAATATTTGAGTGAACAATCCACGCTATATTTTCAGATCCTCTAAAAAGCCAGCATGACATATGGGGTTTGTCCTGTGAGCACTATAGGATATTGAGTAGCATCTCTGGCCCTGCCCCACTAGATACCAGTAGCACCACTCCCTCTAGTTGTGACAACCAAAAATGTCTCCGGACATTGCCAGATGTCCTCTGGAAGGCACAATCACCCTAGCTGAGTACCCGTGATGTTAAGGATACCTGAGAGGGAAGGATAGCAGGCCTGTCTTCAGATTTCCTATTAGGCCCACCCTCAAATGTCATCTCTCAGCGAGGCTTGCCTGGACCACATAGCCCCTCCTGTCGCTCTCTCTATCTTTAATCTGCTTTATTTTTATTCCCAGCACTTATAACCACCTGATGTATTATGTACTCACTATTGTTTGTTTATGACCAGAGTTCTAGGAAGCAAGACCTTGATGGTTATTCACTGAACATTGATATGGCAGCCAGCACGAGTTAGGCCTCCCATCAATGTCTTCTGAATCAACCACACTTGTGGTTGTTCTGAATCCTGCCTGACGGCGTTGCTGGGTGTGTGCTGGCCCCGATGCGTACACATCATTTTGGCGGTCCCAAGTTGCCTCTCCCTAGTGCTTTCCCATTTCCCTCTCATTCTCTTGGCGGGAACAGAAGGCTCAGCTGGCAAAAGAGCATGTTTCTCCTCCATGCTTTTCTTTTTATCCTGGGAGTTTGCCTACAGATTCTTCCAGTTCCAAATTTATAGTAGCAAAGTGGTCTGTTCCAAGTAAACATTAAGCAGTGGGCTGGCCAGAATTGAGATGGGCAACTCAGAGGTCAGTGGCTCCCTAGCCTCAGATGAGGACATGGGTAACATTTATATCCCATCACGGGGACTCAGGGATCTGATCTGCTCAAGGGGAACTCAGTCCCCATTATGATATTATTCACCAGATATCTCCTGGGGAGGCCAAAGCTGCCTTCACAAGGGCCGCCTGATCATGTCAGCATCTTCCTCAGTGTCTGGGCCACTCAGAGACCTTCACCATGGTGACCCACCCCCTAATTATCAATCCTTCTCATGCCAAAGTGCTGCAGGAGTCTCTGGGTGGGGAGCGAGCGTGTGTTCCAATTGCATCATCCTTTGGCACTTGGCCTCACAACCATAGTCCTTGAACCTAGAATCTATCCAGCATTTTGTGATTGGTTTAATTAGCTTTTTTGGTAGTCACATCCAATTTTGCACAGTATCTCAAAAAAAATAATTTTCATCATTTTCTGCCCTCTAACCCAAGAATGTCAAACCCACAAGAGCAGGAGGACAGCTTCCTTCTATCTTATCTTTTGCTCCTCTCTCCTCCAAATCCATGTCCCTTCTCTTCCCTCTGCTGATCATTTTTACCAAATGAAAAAAGAAAACAATGTTTATGCCTATTGTTGAATACAAATAATTGAAGAGTGAGTGGTAGGAGCTAGGAATGGATGTCTTATTTGTGCTTGCAGGATCTGGTCCCTGAGGACTTGCCCACGATACTCATTATCGAGGAATAACAAAATATCAACGATATATTTTCGGGACTGGGAGTTACAGTCGTCGGCCAATTCTTTAACTCACTCTTATTTGTAAATTTAGTGAATTAGATATAATGGGGCTAAAGGCTCTTGCGGTTCTGGTGTATCGTGACTCTTCACCACAGTGGGGGAAAAAATGCTTCCAGGTCATTTGAAAAAGCAGTCATGTTGAAGTAGATTTTGTTGTAGTTAGATAACCAAAGCAAACAACAGGAAAAATCGATCATCACACATTCATTCATTCCACGAATGTGTGGTAGGCCCAGCCTGTGGGGCAGCTGCCTCAGATGCAAGGAGTGTGGGGAGGAGAGAGCTGAGGGAGGAGGGATGCAGGGTTCTCCCACCTGCCAAGATTCAAGTTGAACCTCTTCTAAGCTAATGAAGTTTAGAAAAGTATGTTTCCATAGACCGGAGTGAGGAAGCAGTTTTGCTTAGTGGACCAAATAAATAATCAGTCAGGAGCACCTCAGCGGTCTAATCCAGGTACGCGGCTGCCGCAGCAATGTCGTTGCACTTCTTCATGCCTCAGTTTCACCAGCTGCGCCTGGCAGATAAGACCAGGTTGCAAAATGAAGTGCCTGGAAACGCGAAGAGCCGAACTGGAAAGAGTCAGATGGAGATGCTCGGAGGTACTGGGGCAGAGAGACTGAGACCAAATCCTGAATTATTGTTTCCTAAAGTGAGTCAGAAGACAAACCATTCATTTGTTTATCAAATTTGAATTCTCTGCATTTCAATTTTTTAAGCGCTTGTGTCAAAAGAGGCATTGGCAAGTAGTTAGCTTCAGACAGTCGCTCAGAGTCAAGCAGTTGACTGAGGGGAAATAAGATCTTTGATTTTTCTACTATTAAGTGTTAGAAACTCCTATGTGTATTATCTCATTTGATATTCACAACAGACCTATCTGGTTGGTGCCACTCCTAGTTATGAATAAACTGGGGTACAGATGGGTTACATTAACTCAGTGGTTCTCAAACTTGGCTTCACCGTGGAAACGCCTGGAGAGTTTTATAAACATACTGATACGTGGTCCTAGTCCAAGGTATTCTGATTTAATTGGTTTAGAGGGCAGCTTGGGCATCGAGGGTTTTCAAATCTCCCCAGATGATTTTAATGTGCAGCAAAGTTTGAGAACTGTAAGTAACACACGCAAAGTTATAGATCTAATAAGGCCGAAAAGCTGGTTCTGCTGACCCCAGGGGCAGCTTCCTCCTGTCAGGAATGGTCTCTGCCTGGACCAGCTCAAATCTTCTGAAGACATTTTCATAGCCAGCCTACAAGGTTGGTTTCTGAGAAATAAGCAAACACTCAGCAACATGGCATTTAACAGACATCCAAAGTCTAGACAGGATGGAGCAAAGCAGCCTGGGACAAATTTGCCCAGCTCTCAGGACCTATTAACGAAATAAAAACAAAGGCAGCTTTGAAGAGTATAGATTGGATTTAGAGGGCTTTCAAAACGATGTACCAGAGCACCTGGAGAAATAAGCACCTTTAAGGCACGAATGTATTACCCCAGCAGGACTGTAATGGAACTGGTTCACTTTCACTGAGGCAAATTAATGAATCGAGCCAGCTGCAGCGATGTTAACACGGAGGAGCGTTTTTGAGACCTGGGGTTCTCAAATGTCAGTCAGCCATCAGCACCACCTCGGAGACTTGTTAACACCCAGATTGGGGGCCAGAGTTTTTTACCCAGTAGGTCTGAGATGGAGCCTGAGAATTTGCATGTCTAACAAGCTCCCAGATGATGCAGCTGGTCTGGGGGCCCACAGTTAGATGAATTCCATCTGCGAAATGACACACGGGGATACTAACAGCTAACCGTTTAACTGCTAGCTGGATGCCTAGGACACGGTCTCACCTCTTTTTCACCTGCAGGGAGCTTCCCCGACACAGCTGGCACATGAGGCGATGGCTCCAATTCCAGCACATGTAGTGATTATACTGAGCGTCACACTTATCCATCCCGCTTACTAACTACACCACCACTATGTACATGGTACTGCAATCTCGCCCTCATTCTGAAGATGAAGACACAGAGACTGAGAATTAGATACCTTGCCAAAGGTGCCAGAGTTTTGGGACCAACCATGACATGGCCAATATTCACCCTTTTCACCTACAAAAATGGTAATTTGATGTGGTTCCTATAAAAATGGCAATTTGGTGTGGATAGCAGAGTCAAGATCTAACCTCAGTAGGGCCGATGCCAAAGCCTGAAACTTAACCCAAGTTCTCTGGCTTTTTTCCAGGCCACATGTGTTATTGATGGATGGGGCCATGTTTATCAGAAGTCAAGATCACAGGTGTGAAGCCACCCTGGCACGAGCATGGCCTGGTTACCTGCCCGCACATAGCCATGTCTATCTGCCTGCCTGTAGGAATAAAATCCTCCTGGTGACATGGCTGATGTCGTTGATGACAACACCTATCCGGGCCCCATGCTAGCTCAGCTCGAGTCTGTCATATGATAGGAGCTTCCCTGCAGACATCCCAGCATGAGACTTGGGGACGGAAGTGACAGACAGAAGGCAGTGGCTCTGCTTCAGGAATCAGAGGTTCTGGAAAGCATGGTGTTAGAGGCGCTTCTAGGCAGGGTTGCCACCACCCAGTTCTGAGCACCATGGGAGCAGAGTGACAGGAAGAGGTGGCAGTGATGACACCTTTAGAACAGTGATTCCCAGCTTGGGACAATTTTGCTCCCATGGAACAATGGGAACTTTCTGGAGACATTTTGATTGTCAAGTTTGGGATTGGGGTCCTACTGGCATCTAGTGCTTCGAGGACAAACGTGCCTCAAACCACCTGGCAACACACAGGCCAGCCCCCATAACGTAGAATTATCCAGCCCCAAATGTCAATAATGCTGAGACTGAGAACCCTGCACTAGAACAGTATCATATACAGCTGGGTATTTCCTGTAGCACCACCGTTTCTGGTTGTGTCACATGGGAGCCAGATGATTGAGCCAGATGATTGAGCCAGATGACTGAGTCCTATAAGCTCTCTGTGACCTTTAGTAAACACCTAATTTTGTATATTAGTTGGAGAGGATTTTGTTGACTACCACCAAGAATCCTGACTAAGAAAGATGGCCCTAGGGGAGACCATGCTGGAGGACGAAGAAGGATGTAGCTGGTCCCTATAATCGAGGGCCTTGGGAGCATTCCAAGTACAAATATTACCAAGGTCAGCACAATTCTATCCAGGTAATGCATGCATTGTCCATGTAGAACATGGACATTATTATAAAAAGGTTAATCACCTAAATGACTCTCTAATCTGGGTACATCTACATCTCTCAATTGTTTTACAATCACTAGCATTATGATACACACATTCCTGCATAACAGCAGCATTTTTCACCTTGATGTACTTCCTGCCAAATCGTCTGGGCGCTATGTATGGGTAAGAATTGGGGCAGAGCCACATAAGTGAAACACAGGAGAAATGTACCCTCTGTCTGCCAGATATATTCCAATTTTATGGCAACACAACCACAAAGTCCAAACTTATCCAAGACATTGGTTTGGAGGAGAGCAAATAATATCCCCAAATATGTGAACAAATACTCAAAAGGAGACAATGATATCCTGCTCATATTCTGAGGCCAAGAACACATGTGGTTCCAGGTACCAGCTCTATAATTGAAAGTGATAACAGTACTAAGCTCACTTTATGAAGACTGAATGAGATTGTCATCGAGATTATTAGCACGGAGCCTTGGCACATTGTAAATGTTCAAAAAATGTTAACACTGGCATTAATAACAATAATGTAACTTGGGCACCACTTTGGTCCTCAGCTAACATAGAGGTAAAGACACAATAATAAAGCAATTTCACAGGTTTGTGTATGTAGAACTCTAGAGAGTGCTTGGGTATTTAATAGGTGCTCAATAAATGTTAGCTCTCGTTTTCTCTCTTTCTCTCTCTCTCTCTCTCTCTCTCTCTCTCTCCTTCCGAGTGCTCCTTTCTTGTTCCACCTACTTCTTCCATTCCCAGTTCTTGACGCATCTCCCACCTTGGACAATGGATCAGGGTGAAAGTTTGCCCGTGACACCTGCCCACTGCCATGGCCCTGTCTCCTGCTTTACCTTCCATCCACTGCTGAGTCCAGCCCAAACCCTCCCCACCAACCCTCAGCTGCCTAACAGACTCCGTCTCCCACTCCACTCATGCACCCCCCATATTGACAAATTTGCAGCCGACAGATTATATTCACAGTGTGAGGGAATCATTACCACCTGCTAATATTTTTATAGAATTTCATAAACTTGGTCATTCATGAATCATTTACAGTACTGTATTCCAAGGAAGAGTTCACAAATCACTCAAATGCTGGCAAAATGCATAATAATGAGTAATATTTCAGGAGGCTTTGCATTAATATGTCAGCTTCCAATACTGCAAGAGCTAAATTATTTTGCCAGGTGCCACTTTGGGTCAGAAGCTTGGAAAGCCCTTTTGGGAGCTGGGGTAGGGAGAGTGGGCAGGTGGCCGTGGGTCAGGGATGGGATGGTATTTAAAAAGAAATCGATCAGCCAGCAAGTCAAACCCCCTTCCCAGCTTGAATAAGTGGAGGTCCTAGGAAAGAGGCCTAGGAATCTGCAGATTAGATATCAGAGTCTAGTTGGGGGTAAAATAGGACGAAGTGTTTCTTAGTGATTGAAAATGCAGGGCTTTGGAGGTAGAGATAAACGGGTATGGATCCCAGATTCAATACACACCAGCTGGGAGACCTTGAAAAAAGTTCTGTAACAGTTATTTGCTTATCTGTAAAATGGTGTTACCACCTACTTCTTAAGGCTGTTGTGTGTACGGATTAAGTAAGAGAATGTATAGGAAGCGCTTAGCACACTGTCAGCCTTGTCGTGTTCAATAAGCAGTAGCTTTAAGGAATGATACACATCCAGGGGCCCAAGGATAAACTTATCCTGATTATTTCTTATCGTACAAGTGCCCTACGCTTAGTTCTGGGTGCTTTCTTCTTGGATTTGGGAAATGTTAACACGATACCAGGGACTTGCACCTGAGTAGCGTTTAACTTTAAAATACACCGCAACATTGGAGCGATTATAATAGCAAACCCATTCACCCATATGCTCTCTACTTTTTAAGCTTGCGCAATGGAAAGTGAAATGTGGGACTTGTAGACTTAGGATTCAGCGCCTTGAAGAAGCAGGTTTGCTACCCACCACAAGGACCATCGTGACCACCCTGGATCTAACGAGACTACGAAGAGAGTAAGTTATTTCTAAATAGGCACTTACATGGACCAGTACTGCAACAGTCTGGTTTCCAAAGTGTGTGAAATAGAGCTTAACCCGGGACTCATTGAATCTAGAAATCGGGGAACCAAATACGGAGCAATAGGTGACCTCCCTCAGCGAGGACATGAAGAAAAAAGGACAAAGACTGAACAGAAGAGCAAGAGGCAGCGGGAAATGTAGCATCAGGAACTGGACCCCCCCTGAGACCAGTGAAAAGTGGCGCAGACCCAGGCTGCAGGATCCCCACCAAATACCAGCTGTCTCCACTGCACATGCGTGGCTCGAGGCCACACGCAAACCAACCCACGCAAGCAACAAGGCACAGCTTCCCGGCATATCACCTGTACGCACTGGCGAGGAATTTAAATCAGTTGATTTTGAAACAACGTCTAGGCACTAAAATGAAAGCTCCAGGAAAGCAGGGAATCTGGTGCCTTGGTTCCCACCATATTCCCCACCACTTTGCAGGTGCCTCCTCGCCCTGTCGGTACTCAATCAAATATACGTCGACAGAATGAACGGACCAATCAATCAATACACCATGAAGTACATTATGAAACTACAAAACGAACTCAAGATTACTCGAGGAAAGTTCATGCTTGAGATGGACTGCAGCTTAAGAGTCCTTGGCGTTTTCATTTACCTTCCTCTGCTTTACACATCATTGACCTCTCACTCAAGTAGTAAGATCATACAGTGCATGCTGTGTTTCTGGCACGGCTCTCTGTGCTTGGCGTGTATTAGCTCATTCAATCCATGAAAATCCTATGAGAGCAGTAGTATTATGATTCCCATTTTACAGATGAGAAAGTTGAGGCAGACGCCCTGCCCTAGTTCCCACAGCTAGTCCATAACAGCCATGATTTG